>NC_045722.1:23521841-23821841 GCF_009834535.1 Camelus ferus | reverse complement strand
TGTGAATGTACGTGTGCACCTGAGTACATGCGTGTGTGTGTCTGTGTGTGTGTTCCTTGAAATTTTCTGCATAGACTATTGTTTCCCTTCCAGTGTATGCCTTTTATTTCTTTTTCTTGACTTACTCCACATTTATTCTTACTTATTGCACTGACGAGGACTTCTTGTAAAAGGTTGAATAAGAGTGGGGAAGGGAGCATCCTTGCCTTGTTCTTGCCCTTAGGGGGAAAGCATCCAGTCTTTCACTGTGATGTGGAACTGAGTTTGCTAATGCTCTTTGTCAGGTGCGGGAAAGACCCTTCTACTCCGAGTTTGCTGAGAGTTTTATCGTTGTTAGGTTTTGTTTTTTTTTTTCAAATACATCTTCTACCTCAATGGATATGATTGTTTCTCTACTTTAACTTGCTCATAGAATGTATTGCATTGACTGCCTTCTAGTAGCAAACCAGCCTTTTGGCCATTATTTCTTTAAAGATTTTTCTGCTGCGTACTTTTCTCCTCTCTTTAATAGGACTTGGAGAATGTAAGGTTAGACCTTTGGTTATTGTTCCACAGGTCCCTACAGTCCTACTCATTTTCTTTTCCAATCTTTTCTCTGTCAGTTATTCAGATTGGATAAGTTCTATTGAACTACTTATAAATTTACTGGCTCCTCTGTCATCTGCAGTCTGTAACTGAGCCCATCCAGTTGAATTTTTTCACTTCCAACATTTCCACCTGATTCTTCTTTGTATCTTCCATCTCTTTGCTGAGACTTTATATATTTTTCAAGAGTGTTCTCTCTTACTTGTTGGAAAATGTTTATACTAACTGCTTTAAAGTCTTGGTCAGATAATTACAATATCTACTTCATCCCCGTGTTACTGTTGAGATTTCCCTCATCTTGTGCATGGTGAGTAAATTTGGATTGTATCCTAGACATTTTGAGTACTATGTTTTGAGACTTTGTCTTTTAAATCTTATGGCAAATATTGTTATTTTTGTTTCAGAAAGTAAGTAACCCAGTCGGGCTCAGACCACACGTTCTAAGCTCCCCAGGACTTCTGTGAATGGCGGTTTCAGCGTCGCATCTTTGAGAAGTGGTTTGGATCCGCCTCGTGTGTGGGCCACCTAGTGGCCAGTCTGGGGCTTAGCCGTAGCCTGTCCCGTATTTTACTACTCCAGGTCTCTGCAAGCTCTTTAGGGCCAGATTCACACATGTGCAGCTCAGGGGAAGCCCAAGAGTTGGTCAACAACTTGAAGGGGTAGCTTTCCCAAGCTCCTGCTTTATCGGGGTCTCAGTAGTTCTGAGTCTCTGGGGCTCCCCTCTCCAGGCCTCCAGCCGGCACCCTGGGGCGTTGTTTGCGCTGCACTCCTGCGCACGTGGTCTGACTGCGCGCATCTCAGAGCTGAGCAGCCCCAGGCCAGAGAGGGAACCACAGCGGTGGGGTTCACCCCGCGCACTGGACCCGCAGCTCCTCTGATTGGAGGGGAAGGTTCCCCCGCCATCAGTTCTGATTTCTCGCAGCCTGGTCTGGGGTCCGAGAGAACTGAGAAAAAAATTTTTTCTTTTTCTTTTTGTTATTATTTTTTAAACCTGGAAGGGTCAGGAATATACTATTTTTTTAAATTTTTAATTAATTAACTAATTTATTTATTTTATTGAAGTATAGTCAGCTTACAATGAATTTATTTACAAAACAGAAACAGACTTACAGACTGAAATTTTTTTTCAATTTATTTCATTTTTTATTATTATTTTTTAAATCTGGAAGGGTCAGCAATATACTTTAATTTTAAATTAATTAATTAGTTTATTTATGTATGGTCAGTTTACAATAAACTTATTTACAAAATAGAAACAGACTCACACACTAAGAAATTTATTTTACTATTATTTTTTAAACCTGGAAGGATCAGTAATATATCTACCTTAATTATTTATTCATCTATTTATTTATTTACTTTTATTGAAGTATAGTCAGTTTACAGTGAACTTATTTACAAAACAGAAACAGACTGAGAAAAAAAATTTAAGGGAAAAAAAAGATAAATAAAGGGTTTCTACATGCTTTTGGAACATTGGAGACCTCCTTCTTTCTTCTTGAGCCAGAACTTGAAGACTTCTCTTGGAGCCAGTGCGCACTTCTGGGTTTGGGGATGCAGTGAGTTCACATCGGGGAGACTGGACTTAGAAAGTGATAAACTCACCCGCAGTTCTGTGATGCTCTGAATCGTGGTCTTCTCCCTCGGTCTGCCTGCTCTCACTTGCTTCTCTGAATTCTCACTTGCTGACCCACGCGTACTGTTCAGGTGTGTTGCTGCTTTCAGTGGGAGAGATGCCGTGGCGTGTCCTCTCTCCATCTGGACCTCTGTTTTTATAGGCGGGACAGCCATGGTTACCTACATATGGTGGGTTCTTTAAGTTGTCCAAGTTATTTGGGTCAAGATTTTTCTAAAAGCCAGTGTTTCAGAGAATAAACTCTTTTCATTGTGAGGTCTCAGATTTTTGCAATGGTTCCTGGGTTAAAAAAAAAATTGCAATTGTGGCAGAAGCGTTAGCGGGTAGAGAGACCCTCCCCCCCAAACTGGAAGGCCCAAAAAAGTGTAGGTTCTTGCCTGCCAGTTGAGAAAGAATTACCAGCAGATACAAAGGGACAAAGTGCAAGTCTGCTTCTTTGCTCAAAAGAGGAAAAGGCACTTGAGCAGGGGAAGCCGTAAGCCCAGGTGGCCTGATGTGAGAACTCCCACTTTTGGGGTCTCAGCTGGGTCCCTTTACCCGTCTTCTTTGGGGCTCCTTGTTCTCTTTCCATTGGCTGCTCTTTCCCTGCTGGCTTTCCAGTTCATTCTGCTCTGTGGAATGGACACTCTGGAAAAACAAGATCAGGTGCCTAGAGATCCTCAGACAGTGTGGTCAGACTATCGGGACCCTTAAACAATGTGGTCCTGTAGATTAGATCCAGTCAGGGCTTCCTGTTCCTTCAGGGTGGCTTTTCCCATTACTCAAGCATCCTCCCAAGTCAGTCAATTTTAAACTTTGAAAGACGTTTCTAGTTTAATGGATCGGCTCCCAGCTCCCTGCCTCCCTCAGAACCCAGGTGAAAGGTATACAGCCTTGCCCATAGTATTTTTTAAACTGTGTCTGTATGTTTAATTAATTTACTTATTTCCAAATAAAAAGTCAAAAATACACACACAATAATGGGAATCAGAGGACAGCAGAGGGAAGCCCATGAGAAGAGTAGGCAGATGAATATCTGGCAGAAAAGGCAGGACAGGGACAGTGGGATAAAAAGAGACGAAGACAGAGGACACGAACACGGATCAGCCCCCCAGGTGAAAGACGTGTCCTTACATGGCTGCCTGCTTCCTTCTCACCTGCCCTTGCCCATCCGTAAAGTGATCCTTCCGAAACAGAGGTCGGGTCAGTGACTGTTTCCCAGATTCCTTTGACCTCCCCAACTACCTGCAGAATAAACTCCTCCATGAGGTACCCAAGCCCCTTTAGGATCTAGCCCCATTCCATCCCTTCCAACTAATCTTCCACTGCATCCCTTTCCCGTCCTGCTCCCCAGACACACTGTCCACCTCTGTGCTTGTGCTTAAGCTCATGTCTCGTGCTGCCCATTCCCCCCAGCACCCACACTCGCGCAAGTGCGTGCACGCACACACACACACATACACACACACACACACTGTCTCACTCTTGAATTCTGCTCCTCTTGCACCTCTTCCAGGTTAGACCATGAGCTCCAAGGCAGCGAGGACCACTCCAGCTTTTGCTCACTGTGTCCTCCGAACACCTGGCACATGCTAGCCCTTCAATAGTGACTAATTCACTTTTCAAATAAAATGCTACTTCAATAGACCACAAAGACTTTCCAAAAAAAAAAATAGAGCTAATAGCTAATATTCATGTGCCAGACACTGTCTGGCCACTTTACATATATTAAAAGTTGGTTAAAAAGATTTTCGAGTGGGAGACCAAACACATGAGGTGTTTATAAGGTCTCAGTTCCTGACTTAAAGAGAAAGCAGCTTTCACACTTTTACAATAACTGTGATTCAGATCTTGCGGTTTTACCAAGATATTCTTTCAGTGTACCCATGCCTTGTTTATGCTGCTGTCTATGGGGGGAAAAAAATCCTTGAATAAAGAAGCTAGGTTGCATTTTGAAGAAACATTAACTGGAGATTAACATCCCACATGTCCCCAGTTTAATTTTTCAGAATCTTTGTGGAATTTGCAAAATTAAGGAAAATGGTGAAAACTAAGTTAAACCATCTTCTCAAAAATACATACACACCTAGAGAAGCCATCCACATATTTTAAGATGCATGTATATTTGCCAGTTGAGTTGCTCATTTAATAACTAAAATTTCTAGATTTGTTTAGGAGGAAATATACCTTTTCCAATCCTGGTCCCTGGGGTTTGAAGTATATATTGTTTGGAAATTTGCAAATGGTGGTCCAACTCCCAACCCCTTGCCAGTCATACTGACAGGTAATTCCATTAACCTTTACATTTGACCTTTGGTAACATCCCTGCGAACAACAGCTGCTGACTCAGATAAATGCAGTAATGCTCCGAGGAATACGCCCAAGAGATGGGGGTGGAGGTGGAGGAAACCAAGGGGAGCATGTGTTTAGTAGAATTCTCTTCTTAACCTAACAGCTGGTCATGGGGTCCACCCACAGGAGACCCACAAGGCTGCCCCAGAGCACTTTACAGATGGACAGATGGAGTCAGAGCGGTGGTACAGATGTGGGAGGAGCCAAGGAAACTGGGCTGTTCGCGGTGGCTGACCCAGGATGCTTTGGCTCGCGGATTACACTTACTTGTCACCCAGGAAACTGGAGTGGGCTCCAGGTTGGGCACTCTTTTCATTACAGTGAGAAATAAAAGTGTCTCAAGGCCAGACATACCACATGTACGTACCCAGAGCATTTTTCCTCTGCAGTCAAGCTAGATCAGAAATTCAGTCTTTTTAAAGTTTTATTTTATTTTTTTTAATTGAAGCATAGTTGATTTACAATGTTGTGTTCGTTTCTGGTGTACAGCATAGTGATTCAGTTCTATATTATATGAATAATATATATATATATATATATATATATATATATATATATTCTTTTTCAGATTCTTTTTCATTTTAGGTTATTACAAGACATTGAATAGAGTTCCCTTTGCTCTACAGTAGGTCCTTGTTGTTTATCTGTTATATATATAGTAGTTTGTATCTGCTAATCCCAAACTCCTGATTTATCCCTCCCCCCCAACCCATTTCCCTTTTGGTAACCATAGCTTGCTTTCTATGTCTGTGAGTCTATTTCTGATTTGTAAATAAGTTCATTTGTGTCATTTTTTTAGATTCCACATGTAAGTGATATCATATGATATTTGCCTTTCTCTGTCTGACTTACTTCACTTAGTTTGATAATTTCTAGGTCCATCCATGTTGCTGCAATGGCATTATTTCATTCATCTTATGGCTGAGTAGTATTCATATATATATGTGTGTGTGTGTTTGTGTGTGTGTGTGTGTGTGTGTGTGTGTGTGTGTGTGTATCTCACATCTTCTTTATCCAGTCATTGGTTAATGGACACTTAGGTTGCTTCCATGACTTTGCTATTGTAAATAGTGCTTCTGTGAACATTGGGGTGCATGTCTCCTTTTGAATTAGAGTTTTCTCCAGATATATGTCCAGAAGTTGGATTGCTGGGTCATATGGTAAGTCTTAATTTTAAGTTTTAGTTTTTTAAGGAACCTCCATACTGTTCTCCATAATGACTCCACCAAGCTAAGTTCCCACCAGGAGTGTAGGAGGGTTCCCTTTTCTCGATACTCTCTCAGCATTTACCAGTTGTGGACTTTTTAATGATGGCCATTCTGACCCGTGTGTTGCAGTCTTGATTTGCATTTCTCTAATAATTAGCGATGTTGAGCATCTTTCCATGTGCCTGTTGGCCCTCTGGATATCTGAAGGCCAGTCCTGAGCCCATGCCACTTGATTTATTAGGAGAATTCATTGTTCTAACTTTTTTTCAAATTTGGGTGATTAGAGGGCTGCTGTGAGCAAGTCCCATGTCCCCAGGTGGAGACAAAAAAGTGGCCTGGTGACTATGAATGCCGAGTAGGACTTAGAGAAGAAGGCCTGATGGCCTCTGGCCAGAGCTGGATTACCTGTGGATCTAGAAAGACTGCCTCAATGAAACCACCGGCTGCCCCCCCTACTGTCCTGTCCCCAGTGGGGACAGTTCTGCCATTAGACTACACATATTTGAAATAAAATAACCACAAAAAAAATTCCTGTCCAGGATCAGACTTCCAAGTTGCCTCCTCTGGCCTGGCCCCATCCGGGAGGACACATTTTCTCCTTAGATAGGTGAGTACATCTAAATACTTGTGAAAACGAAGCATTAGGACCATTTGTGGTGAGTTTCGCTTGGCCTGCTAATCAATTAAGTAGATCCCTCATTTCCTTTCCATTAGGGAAGATCGTAATCCCAGGTACTAATCCTGGCTGCTTGGAATTAAATGCTTCCTCTCTGGGAAGCCAGCCACATCCACCGTGGTCTTTCTCGGGGATGTCTCCACGTGGGCTATGCCACCTTTTTGTGCTCATTCACCTTACCTCCCTGATACACACATTCTTCCAGGGCTCCCAGCCCAGTGTCGTCAATAATGAGGACTAAACTGAATTGCGTTGAAGAGGCATCCCCAGCAGCTTGTGGGTGGACTTCTTGATGGAGTATGTGATGCACTTACTAGGATCTGTGTCCCTTTAACACCATCCACGAGTCCTAGCTGCCACTCTCCCAGCCTCATCCTGCCCCTGAGTCATGCAGCTCACTGCTCGGCATTTGATGATATTAAAGAATTATTGCTAATTAGTTTTAGGTGTGATATTGCTACTGAAGTTATTGTAAGAAATACATACACACTACGATATTGATGGGTGATCTTAGCCGTGAACTTCCTCACTGCCTTTGTACTCTTGGATGCCGTCAAGCATCCTTCTTTCTTTTATTTTGCCATGTGTTCTAACTGTTCTAGGGTGAGTGTTGGTCTGAAACCACCTAGTCTAGCCTTTCTGCTTTCTAGGGATGGAATGGGAAACTAATTTGGAACATATCTTGAAAGATTCTGAATAACTAAGAGGTGTGTTTGAGTCACTTGGGTCCTTGGTTACTGGAGGAGGACCACTGCCAGAAATGAAACTCTGGAGTATGGTTTGAATTTGTTTGCTGTGATATCACTGGCAAATGCTTCAGTATCAGAACAAGCACACAGTAGTTTTGTGTATGAGTATTTTTTAATCAGAGAATCCCAAACTGGCTGATGTCAGCATGATATACCTATTCTTAAAATAAAATAATTATTACTTAACTCACATGTGCAAAAAGGTGGTTGTAAATATTATCTATTTAGTCCCCGGATGGACTGCTACCTTCCAAAACAGAAGTTGTACCTCAGGCAGTTAATGTGACTGACGTCGACATCATCTGTGTAGCTTTGTGTTGTAATTTACACAGATGAATTATGTTCAGGATGTATATAACTCCATCGCTGTTAGACATCGTACATTTTTGCAGTGAAGGGAACTTTTCAAAACCATGAACACAGATTGTCTGCCATTGTTGATATTCTACAAGTCATGTTAGAATATTCAGTTAACTCCGTTAGCCATCTGCATCCTGACCGATTTATTTTAAACAAGCCCGTGTACCAGCAGTACTGAGAAGTGACTTCCCATAATGAGAGGAACTTGATGTTTCTGGCTCTCCACTTTTGTGTGTGCTCTTGTGTGTGTTTACAATGGACAGCTCTAAAAGCCTGCCCTAGCTCTGCCATACTTTGTGTCTCCCAGAGGCAAAAGTAAACTTGCCAGGGCTTTGCAAGTGAAAATTGTAAAACAGTAGAGCAAAGTTTCACAATGACCCTGTAGATCTAGAAGAGATGTTTATGTGAAATCTAGGCTATTCTGTGTTTGATGGAGCCAAACATTGTAAGCAAAGAGCAGGTCTGACTGGCGTATTAGGATATATGAAGATCAGTAGATTCAAACCAGTGACTCTGGTTGAGGGTAATCTAGATGTCTAGACAGACTTTCTGCCCTGGTCCATTGATCTGTGTGTTTGTTTTTGTGCTAGTGCCATACTGTTTTGATTACTCTAGCTTTGTAGTATAGTCTGAAGTCAGGGCACATAATTCCTCCAGCTCCACTATTCTTTCTCAAGATTGTTTTGTCTATTTGAGGTCTTTTGTGTTTCCATACAAATTTTTAAATTTTTTGTTCCAGTTCTGTGAAAAATGTCATTGGCAATTTGATAGGGATTGCAGTGAATCTGTATGTTGCCTTGGGTAGTATGACCATTTTAACAGTATTGAGTCTTCCAGTCCAGGAGCATGGTATATCTTTCCATCTGAGTTATTTGGTTGAGGTAAATGGGCTTTATTCTTTTTAAACATTTTTTATTTATTTAAATTCTATTTATTTATTTAAATGGAGGGACCCGGGATTGAACCCAGGACCTCGTGCATGCTAAGCCTGTGCTATACCCTCCCCCACAATGAGCTTTGTTCTTAATAATGTTCTCCTGTAACAGAGCCTAGACTCTAGGAGTGCCCAGAAAAGCCTGTTGGTGTTGATACTGGTGTTGCTCCCACAGCCCCAGCAGAGAGGCTTCAGTCCTTATCCTTCATCGCTGCCTGCCCGTTTGCAGCTGGTACCGTCTCCCTGGTAGCTGGAGAAAGGAGATGGGGTGGGAGGATGGCCCTACTCCAGAGTCAAGGCTTTTCTGCACACTGTGGCAACGTCACGGGAGCATAGCTATTGGAGTTCCTTACATAATTAATGGGAAGTTCAGCCTGAGGCAGAGATTAAGCCATTTTCAGAAAATGAGTCTGAAAAATAATAATTGATTGTTCTCTGCTGTAATCAATTTGTTCCATGATTTCAGACCGCAGCCCCTAGCAGATCAGTGATGCGGGCGAGTGAGCCTGAAGGTGCCCCCAGTGGCTGTCCCCACCGGGAGACCTCCGGCCCCGCCACCAGGGCCGTCTGCATGCTGCTGATGCACGTGCACGTTTGGCATGGCCCCAGCCCCACCCAGTCAGGATGCAGGTACAGATACTACGGAGGGGACTCAGGCATCTGTCTGCTCGCCCTGCGTCTGGGTCCAGCTCTCAGAGGAGAGCAGTTTGGGTCTCAAGTACAGGAAGCCCCATGCGACTGAATGCACGAATGATCACTGTGTATCCCCCACGTTGCTCACGATTCAGGGATCCTTGATGTCTGTGGCTTCCCTAGAAGGAGACTTGTGTGCACATACAACACTACACACATACACACACATACACACACACCACCCACTCACCCTGCACACTCCCTGTACAACCCCTGACAGACAGCACACACACTAGTCACATAATACACATCGCACATACACATACATGGCATGGGCACACATCTCACACGCACACGAGTATCTCACACGCATGCATACTTTACCTGTGTGCACATGCCCCTTATGCACACATACCCTGCACCGGGACACCTCACACACATGCCCTGAACCCCGTGTGCACACCACACACAACACACATACCACATGCCACTCACATAGCAACACACATGTTGGGCAACACAGCACACAACACAACACACACAGCATCCAAGCTGTATATACTGCACATGCCAAACGTCACCCCCACACAACACAGCACACATACCACAACCCCTACCAGTGCATGCAGAATCTGCACACGGACCCCACACATGCCACGCAGCACAACACACCACACATGGTCACTGCACATTCACATACCATAGACAGAACCCATACCCCCTACCCCCACCCCATGTGTAAGCCACACGTACCAACATACCCCGTGCACACAGTGTATTTGCACACAACTCACAGATTTGCTCCACCTCACAGGTCCGTCAGCCACTGCCCCTGCCCAGGCCTCCAATCCCATGTCCTGGCCCCTCCTTGTCCTCTCTGGCCACTCCCTGGGGGCCCTTATGAATAAGAGCAATGGCCTCATCTGGACACAAAGAGAAAAGGAATAAGTTGTCAGTGTTTCAGTTGGGATTGAAAACACTGAAAACCAGTGTGTGTGTGTGTGTGTGTGTGTGTGTGTATTTTTTTTTTGTAATAGTACACACATAACGTTTGTGCTTATATACCATTTGCTGTTTATAGGAGTTACGAATTCAATTTTTCTCTCTCTACCATGCTGGCAGGTAATTTGGGAAATACCCAAAACACAGAATGTACAATCTGCATGTAATATATGCATAAGACTCTTCCACAGTGACTCCTGTTCTTTGGGCCCCTGGGGTCCTATTCGTCCTCCTCACCTCCCAGGCCTAGGAAGAGGTGGCCCCATGGTTCTTGGCGGCATTAGGAGGTCGTGGGTCAGAGAGTGAGGGCCCTTGTAGATGTCCGGTGTAAAGGAGCAAGTTCCTGCCACAGCAGGTTCTCCCGGCACATAGTGGGTCCTCTGATAGTGAATGAATGAATCAATCACTGAAAAAGTGGATGCACGAGAGGATGAGTTCTACCGAGCCCCTGATGTGCAAGTCCCTCCCATTAAAACAAACTCAAAGACAAAAGCAAAGAAACAGACAGCGCAGAAGACTCAGCCTTCTCCTGACCTGACCATACATTGGAGCCACACTGAACCCCGAGGCTGGAGCCCCATCCTCAGCCCTCCTCAGCCCTGCATCCCTTCTGTGTTGCCCTGCTTCTCCTCATGGCCCTGCTTACAGAAGCTTCTGGCTGCTACAAAGGCTCACTCAAGCCTGGTAGTCTCATGCAGGACCTGCCTTCCAGGCCACCAGCCTGTCTAGAGCCCAAAGCAGAGATGAGGGGTGTGGCTTCATCTTGCTGGGCTTTGCATCTGGCCCTGAGCATCCTCCCCTGTATCCTGAGCCCGACCTGGCCCCGAGCAGCCTTCCCTGTATCCTGAGCCCGACCTGGCCCCGAGCAGCCTTCCCTGGATTCCCAAGTGGGAAACACACATGGTCCTCCCGCCCACATTTCTGGCCACCTGCATGAGCCAGTGCCTGACTCTGAGTTCCTGAGCTAAAGCTCTCATTTCCATGCACTCTAGTAGTTGTTTGCAAGCTTTCTTCTGAATGTGGTTCTCAATTAAAATCTTAGGGGACCCGCACAGGTCAAATGGACAGGGCTGCTTAGGGTCAAGAGCCAGAGCCTTCCTTAAGGACAGCATCACTGCTGTGGAACCACAGGCTCACTGGGCTCCCGTGCCAGCTGCATCCTGGGTAAACCTGGCCTGGCTCCCTTGGAACCTCCATGATCTACCCAACCCATCTGAGCTCAGGCCATGGGGAGCAGGAAATCGCCATGCTTTTCTGAAAGCCTGAGAGCCTCACTGCTTTTACTGACCCTTCCAGAGTCAATCCGTCAGGAAATCCCACTGACTTCCCTTCAAGAAGCCCCAGCGCTTCCACTAGGACCCAAGTCCAAGTGCTGCAAGCCTCTGCTTCCTGTTCTCTGCTCTGCTCTTCAGGGTCAAATTTAAATACAAATTATTTCCATAAAAATTTCAGATTCAGCTTGTCAGTTTCTCAAAAAAAAAAAAAAGACTGCTGGCACCTGATTGGGGTGGCACTGACTCTGTGAGGATGCAGAGTAGGACAGCCCTGTGGCGGGAGCAGAGTGGGGGGACTTACAATGCATGCTTCCAGCTGCAGGAATGGGGACAGTGCAGCATTCATGTAAGGACAGATGAGCAGTGCATCCCAAGACAGGATGGAGTCCGGAAGGGGACCCACAGCAATTGTCAACTGACGTGTTTTTAGAAAAGTCACCAAGGGAAAGAAGAAGAAAGTCTTTTCAGCAAAAGGTGCAGGAACACTTGTAAAATACTGTTTTAAAGAAAGAAAAAAGGACCTTGACCCTCTGCTCACGCCATACACACAAACTACTTTGAGAAGGGTCATAGACTAAACACAAAGCAAAAACTCTGAAGCCTCCAGAAGAAGGCCTGGGAGGAGATCTTCATGACCCTGGAGTTAGTGAACACGTTGTAGAGAGGCCCAAGAAAGGACTGATTATGAAAACAAATGATAAACTGAATTCCATCAAACTCAAAAATCTGTTCATCAGAAGACACAAAAGTACAATAGGTAAGTCCCAAACTGGGAAATAATATTCATGAAACACATATCTGATCAAGCACTTGTATATATAGAAATAATAACTGCAAATTCATAATGTATAAATATATAAACTGATATATAATGTATAAGTAATATATAAATAACAACTGAAGATTAATTATAAAATTTACCCAATTAAAAAGTGAGGCAAAGACTTTTTTAAAAAGATGTATGTGTGTGTGTATATATATGTTTGTATATGTATAAATGAATCACTTTGCTGTACACCTGAAACTAACACAACAGTATAAATCAACTATACTTCAATAAAAGTTTTTTAAATGTTTAATTAAAAAGAAAGATATATGAATGATCAGTAAGCATATGGAAAGATTTTGAAATCAGTCATCAGGGAAATAGAAATTAAAACCACAATGAGATATCACTACAGACCCCCAAACTAGCTAAAATTAAGAAGACCAAGAATACCAGGTGGTTAGGATGTGGGGTGCATAGAACTGTCTGGTATTGCTGGTAGGAGAGCAAAGTAGTAAAACCACTTTGGAAAACAATTTTCTTATAAAATGAAGCCTACACCTTTCCTGTGAGCCCGCCTTCCTTCTCTGGGGTATTTACTGTAGAAAAATGGAAACATGAGTCCACAAAACAGCTCGCACTTGAACGTCACAGCAGCTTTGTTCATCATCACTTAAATCTAGAAGCCGCTAAATACCCCTCAAAAGGTGAATGGATGAACCAAGCATGATTTATGCATACGATGGAATACTGCTGAGCGGTGACGAAGAAATAATTGTGGATGCACGCTACAGCAGAAATGAATCTCAGAGACCTTAATCTGAGCCAAGAGGCCAGGCACAGAAGAGTGAGCTTATATTGCATGATTCCACTTATATGAAGTTCAAAACAGCGGTGGTGTGGTAGACACAACTCTGAAGATGCCCCCAAGGCTCCCGTTCCTCGCCACACAGTCAGACACTGATTGAGGTGCTGCTGCCTGTGGACTTTGCAGATACAATTCTGGATACTAATCAGCTGACTTTAAAATAGAGAGATTTTCCTGGATTTTCTGGGAGAGCTCCAGGTCATCTCAAAGGCGTTTGAAAGCAGAATAGGGGAGGTGCCAAGATGGTAGAGTAGAGAGACTCACAGATTGCCCTCTCCCACAAATACACTAAGAATTACATCTACAAACCCAATGAATTGCACAGAAACCTGCTGACCTCTCACAGAGTGTCTCTCGCTTTGAAATACAGGAAGATTCTCACAAAATCCAGTAAAGGAAAAAACATTTTTAAGAAAAAGAATTGGTGCAAGACTTGCCCTGTAGGGAGGGAGTGGCATAGGAAGAAAGGCACCCTCACACTGGGACACCCCCTCCAGCCGGGAGGTCAACAGGGACAGAAGCAGAGCTTCCGAGGCTCAGAGGAGAAAGTGGTGACCACTGGTAGACAGAACTAAGAGATACTGGCACGGAGGGTCCCTGTGATCCCCAGCCCTAGATGTGAGCCAGCAGGGACAAGCCAGGGCTGGCTGCTGGAGATTGATGACAAGCCCAGGCAGAGGGCTGGGGCCACTGCACAGACAGCCTCAGGGGACTGGAGGGCCGTATGAACTCTGGCTGGGGATGTGTGTGGACCAGAACAGCCTGGAACCCCTGTAAGAAAGCACCAATGCTGGTGTGTCTGTAGGGGAGGGGCACAACGCAGTCATGGCATGGTCCTTGTCTCCACTTGGCTCCATTGTTGGTATGTTCTCGTGAGAAGAGAGGTGGGCTTGGTCATAGCCGTAGCTGCTGCATGGAGGTGGGGCTGAAAACTGAATCCATACCCAGCGGCCCTGCAACTTCCCAGGCAGGACTGAGATTTCTTTACAGCCCTAGGCAAAGGATGGACTTGCTTTCTCTGAACCCTTTGTGGCCCCGTGCCTCTGGGACAAACAAGCAGTGAGCAGAGTTCTGGTGCATGGCTGGGGTGAATTTGGGTATTTACAACAGGCCGGCATACCATACTGTATGCAGAGGTGGGGCTGGGGACTGCGCTGACCCTGTGGTGCACCACAGATTCAGGTGTGTGACTGCATGCTCACTATGGTGGGCCCTAGCACCTGACATTGGTGGATCTGCCCAGGTGGTTCCTGGGGCCCAGAACCAGGGGGACACCAGAGTGGGTGGCCAGCATTCCCACAGCTAATGCAGGGACAAAGCCAGCATCAACAAAGAGGACTTTCTAAGCTCACATAACAAGTGACAGATGACACCACAGAGGGCACTGCCCTGGGGACATCTCCTGTGGAGGCACACTCAGCAACTCTTCTTCCCAGCTGAAGTGCTCCAACCCTGCCTACCACACACCACAGCTCAGAAACAGGTCTAGAAGCCTCTATTCCAGCAACAGGGGAGTAGACCCAGCTGCCATCAAGGCTGTGACAACCAAAGAACAAAAAACGAGGCCCCGCTCAACAACAACAATCGGCAGGCTCTGATCACCACACCACCCACACCCCATCAAAGGGATGACAGCCAACACACACAGAAGAAAGACGTGGCAACCATCCATACTAAGAACAGCCCTCGCAACAAAAATATGAGATGCACACAGTCTACACAGGAATGTTCCCACTTTAAATAAAAACAAACAAACAAAAAAACAGCCCTTCAAAACCACAGTAGATAACTGATACTCCTAAATGCAAAAGCCAGAGAAATGTAAATATAATGAAGAAGCAGAGGAACCACTCCCAATTAAAAGAACAAGAGAAATCCCCTGAAAGAATGAACAATGAGATAGACCTCGACAGTCTACTAGATCATGACTTCGAAAGGGGGGGTGATAAAAGCACTGAAGGAAATAAAAGAGACTATGAATAGAGACAGAGAATATTATAAAAAGGAAATAGAAACTAGAAAGAGGGGCCAATTAAAAACAGAAAACTCAATGGCTGAGATGAGAGCTGAGCTAAAGGCAGTCAAAAGCAGACTAGATAACACAGAGGAACAAGTAAGTGACTTAAAAGACAGGGTAACAGAAATCACCCAATCAGAACTGCAGACAGAAAAGCAAGTAAAAAGCAGTGAAAGCAGTATAAGGGACCCAAGGGATAATATAAAGTGTGCCAACCTACACATAAGAGGGGTCCCAGAAGGAGAAGAAAGAGAAAAGGGGATTGAAAAGGTATTTGAAGAAATCATGACTGAAAACTTTCCGAACCTAAAGAAGGAAACAGATATCCAAGTACAGGAAGCACAGAGGGTCCCGAACAAGAACCCAAACAGACCTATTATAATTAAGATGGCCAAGGATAAAAATAAATAAATGATTCTAAAGGCAGCAAGAGAAAAAAAAGAGTTAGTTACAAGGGAACCCCCATAAGACTCTCAGCTGATTTCTCTGCACAGACACTGCTGGCCAGAAGGGAGCTGCAAGATGTATTCAAAGTCCTGAATTAGAAAAGGCTGCAACCTAGGATACTCTATCCAGTGAGACTATCCTTTAGAGTAGAAGGAAAGAGAAAGAATTTCACAGATAAGCAAAAACTTAAAGAGTTCAGCAATACTTAACTTGTCCTAAAAGAAATATTGAAAGTTCTACTTTAAATAGAAAAGAAGCAGGAAGCCACAGAAAAGAGAAAACCATAATTGGAAATGCGATAACTACAATGAGTTGCAAGAGAATAAACAGAAAGATGGAGGGAAAAAGAAGGACATCAAAATCATAAAAGGTGGGAGAGGGGAGCAAGAAAATACAGATTTTTTTCTCTCTCTCCCTTTTTTTTTTCCTTTTTTCTTTCTTTTTTTTTTTCTCTTTATTCTTTTTAGGGATGTGTTTGAGCCTACATGACCACCAGTCTAAAGCAAACAGATATAGTAAGGAGTTAACATACTTGAAAGACAAGGTAACCACAAATCAAAAGCATACAGTAGAGTCACAAAAACCAAAAAGAAACCAGGCTAATACAAAAGGAAATTATCAAGCCAGAAAAATGCCATATGATATCACTTATATGTAGAATCTTAAAAAAAAAAAAAAAGACAAATGAGCTTATTTACATACAAAACAGAAACAGATTCACAGACATAGAAAATAAACTTATGGTTACCAGCACGGAAAGAGGGTGAGAAGGGATAAATTGGGAGTTTGAGGTTTGCAGATACTAACATATGTAAGATAGACAGACAACAAGTTCATGCTGTGGAGCACAGGGAACTATATTCAATACCTTGTGGTAACCTACGGTGAGAAAGAATATGACAACGAATATATGTATGTTCATGTGTGACTGAAGCATTACTCTGTACACTAGAAATTGACACAACACTTTAATAAAAACAGATATTAAAAAAAGCAGAAAAGGGAGGTAGAGGAGTTAGATGAAGAAAGGGTCAGAGAGACGGAAGTGTGAAGGGGAATCAACCTGCCATCACTGGCTTGACGATGGAGGAAGGGGCCACGAGTTGGGGAACAAGATCACCTCTGGGAGCTGACAGTGACCTCCTGCTGGGGACTCTGTGCTCCGTCTGTGCAGAACTGAATCCCGCCACAGCCAGGAGCCTGGAAGCAGATGCAGCCCTGCCAACACCTTGACTGAGATCATAGATATATGCTGAAAGCTGGTGAAGCTGGTGCCTGGTGCTGGCGATTAAGTTCTTGTCTCTTTGCAGAATGAATTCAGAGATGAGAAACGGAGGTTAAGAAAGTAAAATGAGGACTTATTAAGGGATAGTACACTCTCAAGGGGAGACCAGGCAGACTCAGGTGAGCAGCTGTGCTGAGTTTCTTTGGCAAATTGATTACACAGAGTGTGAAAATGAATGGGCAGAATATTCATTGGGGAGGGAAGGGTTTGGGATCATAGTCATTGATTTTCATCCCAACTCTACCTTCCCAAGGGGAGGAGGGATTTTTGTCTTATTTAGTCTGGATTGGAAGTGTCATGGCGTCAGTTCATGATGGGTACTTCTAATCTGCAAGGCTAATTTTATTGCAGTGAAGGCATAATGAGCAAAAGGTTACATTCAGACACTGGAAATTCCTGCCTTTTCCCACCTCTCTTCGTTGGCCTCCAGGACCCTTGTTACCTAAAAACGTGTGGTTTCTTATCAGTCCCAAGGGACTTTTCTTTCTCTGCCCACGAACCCCTGGTGCGTACGTGATGTAGGGTTTCCTGCATTTGACCCTGTGCCCCTCCTTTCAGCCCAATTCCTGCCATTAGGTCTGGGTCCTCCTTTCTCTGCTCATATCTAGCTATCTGCCTGCTCGAACAAAGCCACAACGTATGATGATTTGTTATGAAGTGATAGGAAACCACCACAGAGGGATGGAGAAAGGTCTCACCCTCCTCTTCCTGGCATGATGGACAAGGTCTAGGTCATGACTGGCTGTGGTTACAAGCAGGTGGGCATTTAATAAAATCATCGAACTCAGCATGGGTCCCGGCTTCCATTCTGTTGTGTATAAATGATACTACAATTTTAAAGAGTCAAGAATGGTGGGAGGGTATAGCTCAGTGCTAGACCAAGTACTTAGCATGCGTGAGGTCCTGGGTTCAATCCCCAGCACTTACATTAAAATAAATAAATAAATAAAATTCGACCAAAAAAAGTGTTTTTTAAAAAGAGTAAAAGACTAACAGAACATTCTTTCTGCAGCTACGAATATTTCAATGATCTCGTCTCTCCCAAAACAAAACCCTACAGTTCTGCAGTGTCCCACATGCACACACCATGCACAGGCCGCCTCCCTCTTCCGTGGACACACTACAGCCGCACAGACCCGTGGCGGGGGCTAACCTTGCTGTTCTAATGACCAAGAATGCTGTCGTCCAAAGGGTCAGGGCTCCTTCCTTATTTCTTTGCATCTGTCACTCTATTAGGCAACTATTTGGTGCCAGAGTGCTACAGCAGAACAGAGTAGGCGCCTCCTGAATCCCTGATGAGTGCGAGGGCAGTGTCCTGGCCCGCAGGCCTTCCACTGTCCGTGGGTCCTGAGCCTGCCCCCAACTGTAGCACCGCCCTCACCTGCTTCTCCTGGGCACTCTGCCTGCTCCACCAGGGAGCCCAGGAAGGGTGCAGGCACAGCTCTCCCGAGTCCCAGCCCCTCTGTGGTTATAACCTGACTATTTTGTACATAGAGGGTCCCAACAGGACTCTGTTGAATCTGAAAAAGCCAGAAATATCCTCGAAGGTCAAGCAGCCTTCCTCTCTCAGCTGTGTGGACAGCCGACTGCCTAGGGCAATTGTTTAAATGTGCTCTGGGCTCCATGACTCACTTTGGGGGCCAGACCTCCTCCAGGGCCCTGGCTCCCCAGGGAAGAACTGTGTGGCTTGGGGGGTGACACACAGACCCTGGTGGCTACGGTAGACTCCATTCTTAGCCTTGGGGTATGTGTACACTGTGGAAGGGATGCTCGGGGGCTTCCTGGGAGAATTGGATGGAAGGAGCTGGAAGACTTTCTTTAGAAGCAACAAATTAAGACTCCTCCTGGAGGCTAGCTTGGCAAACATCAGAGAGACATGAAGTGATTTATTAGCGCTCCAGGATTCGGTTTGATTTCAGTTTTCAAAAGCTACCTCGGGAATTTTTAACCGAAGCAATGAAACTGAAAGGAGTAAATCTCTTTCTCAGCTACCGTGTGGCTCCAGGGCACAGGATGCAGAGCTAGGGCCACACTCGGCAGTGGGAGGGGACAGTCATTGACATTAGACAGCCAGCAAAGCAGACTGAATTGTCAGGACAGAATCTTCCCTTTGGACAGCTGGCTCGCCTCTCTTTGATTTTATGAAACTCGGGATCCAGATTCTTTTCAAAACCTGATTTCAAGGTCGAAGGCCAGGAGAACTTACTTTAGTTGCTGAAGCTGCTGGAGATGGTGGTGATTTCAGTCAGTAGCCAACAGATTTGTCTCAGTGAGAAGACTGAGCCACAAGTATGCTGTCTACAGCATGAGGTTTTATCCAGACAGATGTCAACCTTCACTGAAGCAACAGTAGGGACATGTCACTTAGACACCAGGGAGAATGCAGGCAGGGTGTGTGACTTGGTATGAAATGGCCACTGAATTCATTTATTTGTCTTCTAAATCAAGTGATTTAAAAAAATCCATCTGAGACTGAAGTCAAATTATATCTTTGGAGGGGAGCATAATTAGGTTTATTTATTTATTTTTCTTATTTTTTGTTGAAGTGTAGTTGATTTACAATGTTAGTTTCAGGTGTGCAGCAAAGTGATTCAATTATACATATACATACATATATGTATTTTTTTTTCAGTTTCTTTTCCATTATAGTTCTTTACAAGAAACTGAATACAGTTCCCTGTGCTACATAGTAGGTCCTTGTTGTTTATCTGTTTTATGTACAGTAATGTTATCTGTTGTTAATCCCAAACTCCTAAACTATTTTTAATGGAGGGACTGGGAATTGAACCCAGGATCTCGTGCATGCTAAGCATGCGCTCTACCACTGAGCTATGCCCTCCCCCTGACTATGTCTTTTTTAAACTCCACCTGGATGCTGGCATTTCAGTCATCTCTGGCCACAAGCTGCAGCCCAGCCCCACTGACCTCTTTATAAATAAGCCAAAGACAGCCTCTGAGTAGTGGCTCTGAGGTTGTTTCTTCACTGAAGGCTGAGACCCCCTTAACCCCAAAGCCTGCCAGCCCAAACTCACATTTTTACACATCCAGTTGTTTTAAACATAGCCCAGGTAAGCAGACTGTTTGCCATGGAGAGTCTTTCTGCTTTATGTTCCCTGCACATCTTCCCTGAGCATCTGCTGATGGAGATGCTGTGGCTTGTAGGACCCTAAGCCACTGCTGCCCTCGAACCTCCCTGACCCTGAGACTCCCCGGGAGGCTGAGTGACATCCCCTGACACAGAAGCCTCCTCTCCATCCCAGTCTCCCAGGAGCTCCCTTACCCTCCTCCCCTTCTGAGTAGAGATCCCCAGGTTGCCTCTGGACAGTCCCCTGCTGGGAGGACTTCCCTCCAGGCACACCTGTCAAGACATGGCCCAGTGAAGCTTGTCTGTCCATCGCCATCTTTGTCCCTTGATCTGCCCCCACAACCCTGGAATCCCCAACACTTCTGTGTAATTCACTGGGCAGAGGGTGATGTTACAAGCCTCTGAGCCACCGCGTAGGTCATTCCTCTTCCTCTTCTTGGAAGCCGCCACTCCTCGCTAGTGAATAATGGGGCATGTCGGGCCCCATGCAGACCCGCCCGGCTCTCCGTACACACCTCTCAGCATCTCAGCCGACAGCATCTGCTTCCATGTCTGTCTTACCTCTGGCCCCGTTGGCCTCTTATAAGCACACCTGGGTCCGTATTCGTTTTTATAGCATCAGTGTCCCGGGGAGGGATGGCTCAGGAATGGGTGTTTGCTGAATGACTCCACGTGATGCAGCGTCGGGGCACTTCCTGTCCTGAGCTTCTGGCTGTTTGGTTTAGATATCACTTCAGTGGCTGCAAAGCCATTTCATCATGTATTTGCATCTTAGTTTGGATTAATCGAGTCCTGAGTATAGGAAGAGAGCCCAAGCACCTGGAAATACTAGAAAGTTGCTTTGTGTATAAGCTCTGGAGTTGTGAGACCCAAGATAAAATGTCTCAGACTGCAAGGACATATTCATATAGTCACACAACAATGTCATAATTTTGGTTGTGGAATAGTTCAACAAATGAGTTAGTATGTGCTATATATAGAAATTGCTTTTCTTCATTTGATTGAGTTAGATAAATAGATAGATAGATAGATAGATAGATAGATAGATAGATAGATCGATAGATAGGTATAAAATGCATGACCAAACTGGAAGTTTTCTTTTCAGAATTATTTTATTATTTAAAAATATACTAATGAGGTTATATTTCACATCACTGTGATGTTGCAGAGTAACAAAATACTCATCACTCAATGCTAAAATTGACTGTTTTGACTTTTTTCTTTGTTTGCATTCTTTTTTATTGACATATAGTCAATTTACAAGGTTGTGTCAATTTCTGGTGTACAGCATAATAGTTCAGTTATACATGTACATGCATATATTCATTTTTATATTCTTTTTCATTATAGGTAATTCAAGATATTGAATATAATTCCCTGTGCTATACAGTGGAAACTTGTTTTTTTACCTATTTTATACAAAGTAGTATCTGCAAATCTTGAACTCCCAATTTATCCCTTCCCACACCCTCTACCCCCTGGTAACCATAAGTTTGTTCTCTATGTCTGTGATTCTGTTTCGGTTTTGAGGATAAGTTCATCTGTTTGACTTACTTTTCTATAGTATTGCACCCATTGTCTGAAGAATCTGTTCCCGTTTTTGAATGGCTGCATATTTGTTCAAGACAAAACCAAAAGGGAGTCAATTAGTTACTGAGACCAACAAGTCATGTTTACGCAGCATTCAGGGAAACTGAAGTCAGCATTTTAATGCTAATTAAATTAATGCAAACATTCATATGAATTTATCCAAGAAAATGAAGACAATACAGCAAAGTGAGGACGTGAAAGTCACCGGTGAGCCTGCCCTTGAAAGAAGATCCCAAGATGTGTTGCTGTCTCTCCTTTCGGTTCTCCTGGCTCATATGTACGTGTCTGTTTCTAGAAAGCCGTCTTCTCTGCTTGGCTTGCCCATACCCTCTTCTTCTTAAGTACTAGAAACCTATATTAGCAACCTTATATATATACGTTCGTTTTTTCCTCCAAGCGCCAATAATTATCTATAGATGTATATGTAATATCCATAGTATATACCTACACACACACAAATACAGCCAGAGCGCTCTTGGGAACACAGAAGACACTTCAGCTTTGCGGGCACGAAGGAATTTGATACAGGCACCTAGAGGCTTGTACCACCACCAGAAGGGTTGGGAGAGCGGAGGGCAGGAAACCACGGAGAGAAGCAGGTGGGGAGGTCGTCATCCTCAGCCTCAGGGATGGCAGCGGGGCCAGGCTGCCCTGTATCAAAGCACCGAAGCCCTTTGTGGGGAGCGCTCCTCTGGAAGCAGCTGTGGCTCCCGGGACTGAGGACCGGCCTCCCCAGGGCGGCACCCCGCGCCCCGCCCCGGGAGCCGTGCGTTCCGTGTTCCTGCGCGCAGCTGACGGTGGAGTGCCAGGGCTGCTCCTTCTGCAGCCTTCCAAACCCTGTATGAGCGATTCTCGTTTGGGAACCTGGAAGCCATCAGGAAGGCAATCTGGGACGTGTCATTGCTGGCTTCTCCCCCGTTCTCACAGGAGGATGTAAAAGAGGGCTCTTCTTCCTTGGTTTTCGAAATGAACATTAATTAAACTTGCTTAGTTTTCCGAATGAATGCTAAACGCAGCTTGTCTGATTCCAAGAAGGAAAAAACGTGCTTATATTTCTTCTTGGGATCATATTACATTTACAAACTAGCTTGGGTAGAAACGATATCGAGTCTCCCAACTAAGAACACAGTGTGTGCAGTTCTGCTTTTGTGCCTTTCAGGGATAATATAACTTTTCCACGTACGTGTTTTACACATCCCTTTTACGTTTATTCCTTGGTACTTTTTCTTTTACTTACAATTATAAATAGAATATTCTCTGCCATAATGTCTTCTCACTCGTTTTGGTTTATATACGAAGGTCATTAATGCCGTTCAGACTGTGTCCGACTCTCTGCCTCCCTCTAGTGGGTACATGGGTGCATCTCCCGTCCTGGCCCCTGTGGGTGGACGGGTCCTCTGACTCGCTCTGGCCACGGGCTGTGAACACAAATGAGACGTCACTTGTGAGCCAGAGTGTTTGATCGTTAGTGGGAGGTACTCCAGGGCTCTTTGTCCCTCTTCCACATTGCTGGGCAGTTCTTAAGACCAGCTGCTGCGTCAGCCTGAATCCTGAAGTGGGAAGGTGGGTGGGACACAGCTCAGCCAACCCACACCAAAGGCGGTCCCTGAGCAAAAAGCAATCCTTCTGTGGGGGGCTTGCCATTCTGGGGCTGTTGCTACAAATAGGAGCTGTTCTTTTGTTAACAGTACATGTCACTGTGTTTATCTTAGCATCTTGTGGTAATTTCTGCTTTATAAGCTTTTTACCTTTTTTTTTAATCAACCCATATTCATACTTCTTATGTCTTGTTTTAATGTGAGCCTGGGATTTGTTTCCACCAGGTATGATAAGACACACACAGACACAGACACAGACCCGATCTTCATGAAGCAAGCTGTGTGGGTCTGGAGGCAGAGGTGGGGTAAGGGGAAGACGTGGGCACAAGGTTTATTGGGGTTTCTGCAGGAAGGAACGGGCCAGGCTAGGGGAGCAGGCGGAGAATCGGCTGGGTGGAACGATTTCAGGCCCCAGGGTGGAGGGGCTGCCCAGAGCCGTCTCTAGGCGTGGGTGACTAGCAAGAAGAATATTGGCCCAGAGTGAGCGTGAGAGCCTGACCAAGGAGGTGACGAGAGGTGTGGGCTCTGGATTGGCTGGTTTTGTCATAGGAAAGGCATGCTTGCAAGGAGCAGTCTGCTATCACTGGGAATTAGAGAGTTCTGAGCAGGGCGATCTCTGCCAGGTCATCAAGCCCTCAAAAACCCAGAAAATAAAAAGCATGATTAATGCATCTCCATTGTGGACTGAACACTTTAGCATCATAAAGTAATATGTATTATACATAAGAAAATGGCCTTCCCCCTCTTACTCAGTGCTTTTTTGGCCCAAATTCTGCTTTGCTGGGTAGAAGATCAGGACCCCTGTATTGTTCTCTTGGTGGTCGTGTCATCATTGTTCTATCACTGCCTGGTAGACCTGACAATCCGTGCTTCTTCCTCATTAATGACAACCTTTCTGAGTCACTTTGCTCTCAATATGTCTTCCATCTACAAAAAAAAGTTGGTTTTTGAGGTGTCAACTGAAATAAAATGCACAGCATAAAAGTTGAGAGTTGTGTTTTATTCGGCGGACTTTCTGAGGACTCGAGCCCAGGAGGTAGCCTCTCAGATGGCTCTAAGAAACTGTTCTGCCCAGGCAAGGAAGGACCCAGGATATATAGGAGTTTTTGCAACAAAGATCAAGTAATTGGAACATCAAAAGATTATTGTTAATTAAAGAAAACCAAATATCACAAGTTAAGGAATTTAGTGCTTTCTGTGTATGGGAAGGTGCAATGGTCTGGGCTCATTGAAATCATTCCTTTGAGACGCACCTGGCTGTCTCGGGCCAGTGCCCTGTTCCTCCACATCCTGAGTCCCCTCAGGGGGCACCATTGGGGGTGGCAGCAGAGGCCACACTGCCTTCTTGTCTGCATCCTGAGTTCCCTCCACTCACTGTCAGGGGTGGCAGTAACCGCTGATGACTTGATGGCCACAGCATCCTTTGTTTACTGATATGGCTGGCAATATTTTTCATTCACAGAGGTAATGTGAAAATCCTTTTCTTTAAGCAGCTACATTAAACCTGTTTAAATCCATAGATATGACAAACATGGTTGATCTTAGTTCTGCCATATTTTCTATTTATATATAAATATTTAAATGACTTTCACTCTATTTTTAATATATCCTTATTGAAGGATAGTCAGTTTACAATGTTGTGTCAATTTCTGGTGTACAGCACAATACTTCAGTCATATAGGAACATACATATATTCGTTTGCATATTCTTTTTAACCATAAGTTACAAGATATTGAATATAATTCCCTGTGCTATACAATATAAACTTGTAGTTTATCTATTTTATATATAGTAGTTAATATCTCCAAATCTAGAACTCCCAATTTGCCCCTTCCCACCCTCTTCCCCCTTGGTAACCATAAGTTTGTTTTCTATGTCTATGAGTCTGTTTCTGTCTTATAAATAAGTTTGTCCTTTTTTTTAGATTCCACATACAAATGATATCATATGTCTTTATCTTTCTGCCTTACTTCACTTAGAATGCCATTCTCCAGGTCCATTCATGTTGCTGCAAATGGCATTATTTTATTCTTTTTTATGGCTGAGTAGTATTCCATTGTATAAATATACCACAATTTCTTTATCCAGTCATCTGTTGATGGACATTTAGTTTGCTTCCATGTCTTGATTATTGTAAATAGTGCTGCTGTGAACATTGGGGTACAGGTGTCTTTTTGAACTAAGGTTCCCTCTGGATATGAGGAGTGAGGCTGCTGGATCATATGGTAAGTCCATTTTACTCTGTTATTAGCTTTTTATTTTTAGATGCATTTCTGATAATTAGAAGAGTTATGTTTTTAATCTAGTGGTTACTTTTTAAAATTCTGCCTTTAGGTACTAGTCTCTTTCCCTTTTTCTTAAAATGTGTTCCAAGGATCTACTTCAATAACACTAATTTATATCTTCTTCCTCCTCCCTCACTCCTGTACCTTCCAAGTTAGTAGTATGTTGTTCATACATTTTTAGTGTTTCCCCTTGTACTATTATGTATGTTCACACATTTATATTTGATCTGTCAACTTTAAATATCATGTTATACTCCCATGTAGTGCAGCTGAAGCCACTGTAAGTTGATTCTACTTCCTCCCTTCTGTCAGTTTGGTGGATGGTCCCATTTTGGTTTTGGCAGAACATTGACGTTCTCCTCTGTCATTTGTGTTGGTGCCTTTGCTTTTACTTAGATGTACAGTTACACACATTTACTTACTGCTGCCTGAATTTCCCTTTGCTAAGCCTCCATTCATTCTCGATTAGCTGGAACTCATCTTCCAGGAGTTTCCTCAAGAAAGACCCATTTGAGTCATATTTCCTGAACTCATACATGTGTCAGATGGTTTGTCTGTGGCCTTTATCCATGAGGGAATAGCCTGGATGAGTACAAACATTCTTAGCTCACACTTCTTTCTTTCAGTATCTTGTAAATGTGGCCCCATCATCTTCAGGCACTGAATGTAGCTGCCAAGAAGTGTGTTACCAGCCTGATGGTCTTGCCTTTTTGCTGAAATATTCAAATCATTCTCCTTATCTTTAAAACACAATAATGTGATAAGATGATGCCATGTTGATTACATTAGGACAGTTTCCTTATGTACAATCTGCTGTTTCAATGTGTAGGGTCAAGTATTTAATCAGAAGTTCTCTCTTTTGAAAATTTAAAAAATTTTAAATCTATGATTGCTGGTCTTAGATTCCTGTCCTAAAACTGCCGTCTCCCCTGTTCCTGATTTGCCTTCACTTTTCCATGATTGGAGACCCAAGATCATTCTTTGATGGCTGTCCACTTTGTTTCTTCTGAATTAGTGAAAGGGTATTGAAGAGATTATACTTTGTAATTGTTTTCATATTTACATTTGCGTGTAAATTATTTTTTCTGAACTTATGAGATAGAATATATGTGCATGGTCCTGTGTATATTTTAATTTCTTTTTTCTTTTGGTTTTTGGCGTTTTTTTGAAAATCAAAAGGAGAGACCACAAGCACCCAGAATGTGAACTACAGTGCCTGTTCAATGTGATGTGATTTCACATGACAAGCCGTTTGCTTTAAAATTGCATGAAATTTTATTACCAAGGTATTTTACAAATTTAAGTAACATATCATTTTGTTGAGCTGGCCTGATTATAAGGAAATAATACAATCTCTCCATATGGTAAAAAAAAAAAAAAAAGTTTTCTCTTTTAATCATAGTTGTTAAAGTCTTCTTTCTTTTCCACTGTCTTAGATTTCTCGTTTTGGGCTCCAACGATATGCACGTGGTATTTCTTTAACCGATAGTCTACATCCACCATTTCTCTTTAACCCTGTGTTTTTCTACAACTCTTTCATGGTGTTCACTTTACTAATTTTCACTGTTGGGGTCCTTACTATGCTCTCAGTGCCTGTTTCCTCTCTGCTCCCTCATAACTTGACTTCTTTTTCTTTCTTCCCCTGAGTTTAATCAGCTCCTGTCTCACTTTTTCCTATGAGTTCCTGTATCTCTGCTTCATCGTTTTCCTGCATAGATGCCATGCTTTAGTGCTCAATTAAGGCACCGCATACCCTTCGAGAGACAAAACAAAATATGCTGTTTCACATGAGATCTAACCTCCCTTGATGTTCCTCTTAAGACAATAAAAAAAAAAAAATGCAGCTACATGGATGGATCTGGAGATCATCATTCTAAGTGAAGTAAGCCAGAAAGAGAAAGAAAAATACCATATGATATCACTTATGTGGAATCTAAAAAAAAAAAAAAAAAAGACACAAATGAACTTATTTACAAAACAGAAACAGACTCACAGACATAGAAAACAAACTTATGGTTACCAGTGCGGGAAAGGGGGTGGGAAAGGATAAATTGGGAGTTTGAGATTTGCAGATACAAACTACTATGTATAAAATAGATAAACAAGTTTCTACCGTACAGCACAGGGACCTATATTCAATACCTTGTAGTAACCTATAATGAAAAAGAATATGAAAACGAATATATGTATGTATGTGTATGACTGAAACATGATGTTGTACATCAGAAATTGACACCACATTATAAACTGACTATACTTCAATAAAAAATAAGTAAAAATTAAATAAATAAAATACAATGAATAGAAGCTTAAAGCACAAACACTCCATCAGCCAGCTGTGCTGGAAGTGTGGGTACCGACCGTGAAACCTGTCCTGCTGGTACCCCAGTCACCTGTACGTGCCAATCACAAGCCAAGGCAGCACCTAGAAGGAAGCTTTTATCAGGCAACTGCCTCCCTCTCTCAAGGCTTTGGGCTGACGAATTCTTCCAGATAGTGATGCTGTTCTGCTGCTTGGAGGAAATACTGCTGGAAGAAGGAACAGAGGAAGCAAATACAGAAAGGGAGGGGTACAGGAACATCACTTGAAGACCTCAGGTCGGCGGCAGGAGAAAAAGGAGTCTTTCCTGCTGTGTAGATTCCTCTTGCAAATAAATCAGCATTCCGTGCGTGGAGAATTAGAGGAGGGTAGAAACCGGGTCGTCAGTTAGTATCTGCTAGAGTTGAATATTTGGCCTTGAAGCTTAGGATACAAACTGTAACCAGATTTATGATGAGATGGGATTCATCTTCAAAAGAGGATGTGAATTAAGAGAATAAGGACAAGAAGAAGGAAAATGGGGGAAACTCTGTGCTTTAAGGTCAGAGAGAAAGCAAAGGAGGCAGAAAATGGGGCATGGAGCGTTCAGAGTCATAGGTTAGGGGCTGTTAAAATGTCTGTGTTGAAGTGAGGTATTCTAGTGTCCTCACAGTGGCCTGGTGGCCCGCCGGGGTTCTGGAGATGGCATGAGGGACACCAGAATGAGAATTTCACGTAGTACAAGTGAGTCTCTGGGGAAGAGAGTAAGGACCCAGCAGGTGAGAACTCTGCAAAGGGGGGAATGAAGGGATCTGGGTGAAGGAGGGCAAGTCCCGTTACAGAGTGTTGACAGACAGGCACCGAGAGGGAGGTTATAAGGGTGGTCAGCAGCCCCAAACAAGGTCAAGTCCAAGGGAACTGGAGCCCCAGAAGCTTGGGTTTTCATCAAGACAAACCTGGATTTGAATCTCAGTTCTATCACTTACTGGCTGGATGTCAACCATAAGTGACGGAAGTTAGACATAAGCAAAAACCGATCACGAAGGGTCATGATACTGAGAGCTTTCCGCTTACTGAGATCTTTACAGATGCAATCTCCTCATCTCACTTAACCCTGCTAAGGCTTTTCATTTGGGGGATTTTACTATCCCAGTTGTACAGGAAAGGAACGTGAGGTTCCTCAGGGTGATGCATTTGCTGTCCTCACCGTCAGGGAAGTAGCTGGGAGGCAGGGCCAAGCCCAAAGCCTGTGCTTCTCACTGCTCTGAGGGACTGATTCCTCCCTCAAGCGGAGTGTTCTTGCTTCGGGGCCCACAGCCTGGGGATTCCATCTGGCCTCAGCCCGTTCCCTCATTGTGATGGTGTCACCATGGGACCTCTGTGCCTTTCCATCGCATCCTCCCTCCATGTGACATCTGCTGGGACTCTCCAAGACTTAAAGTGGAGAAGATGAAAAGGGAGCTGGAAACTTCTGCTCTCTGAGCACCAAGCCCTGCTTCCAGGCCACCAGGGACCCACGCCTGTCCCTCGCCCCTAGACTTCCTGTTTTTAGCTACAACGTCTGCAGTCTACCAGCGTCAAGCTCATCCCTGGGGCATCCCCCAACTGCAAGTCACCACTTGTGCTCCTGGTTGTCCTGAGCTGCCATCTTCAGAATTGTTCAGAGTAAGAAGCCCATCTCAAGGGGCTCTGACCCCCTAAATGTCTGATGAGTGTGTCTGTCGACCACCCTGTTTCCTTCCCACTCAGTGGCCTCTTGGACCCTTTCCACGTGCACGGACACTGGGGTATTGGATCCTTGAGGAGTTCTTTAAAATCTCAGAAGCCAGCATTTGGGAGCTAGGCTTTGTGGACTGTGCCACCCCCTCCTCCCCTCCATGTTTGCTCTCACCTGACACTTACTGGATCTCCGTTTGCTATGAGGTGCAGCATAGGTTAGAGCCAGGATGCTCACCGGTTAAGGATACAGGCAGGTGTGTAGCAAAGTGAGCAGGAGTGCAGGACAGTGATGGGAGGACACGGAGGCATGAGCCAGTCAGAAAATCAGGGTGAGAGGTCACAGGGAGGGAAAGCAGAATGGACGAGCTTTTGCTGGTGGCTGGACGCTTGCCTCCCGGCATTGCCCCAGGCAATCCTCTAACAGAGAGATGCAGTGGGGGCACACGCCCCCCACCCCGTAGCTGTGGTCCACAGAGGTGACGCGTGATCACCGCCTTGTGGTGGGAATGTAAATGGGCAGTTCTGGAAGGGTCTCCTCTGGACAGGCTCTTTTCCTGTGGGTGGGAGAAGCATGGTGGGTCAGGAGTGGGCTGGCTCCTGGGAGCAGGAGCTGGGGGGCGGCAGGGATGGGGGTGGGGGGGCTGCAGCTGTGCCAGGACCAGGTCTTGTGCCCGGGGCAGCCGTGCAGGGTGAGATTGCAGCTCGGGGGATGCATCCAGATTGGAGGGTTCTCATGCAACACTGCAGTGTAGCAAGTGAAGGACTGTGGTTCGAGGCTGTAACCCTCTAAGCCTCACTTTCTGTTCGTGAGAAGCTAGAATGGTGCCTGCTCCCGGTGGGGCTTGGGGACGATGACATCTCCGGCCACACCAGGTGCTCCACGTGGGCTGTGTCCCTCCTCTCCCGTCGCCAGGATTCGTCGTGCTGGTGTCACCACTAATACACACTCCCATGATACCGTGTCTGCATTTCATTATAGAACCTCAGTCGTCCATGACCTTCCCTCTCCCCGACCTTCCTTCCACACACAGGTTCGACCCTCCCTTGGGCACTTGCCACCGTCAGCCCTGCTGTAGAGCAAGGCAGCCACCCAGGTCATCACCCCTGCTAAGGAATCACGTCCCTAAAGGCAGGGTCTTGTCCTGCCCTTCCTGGAACCTGCACTCTGGAACGTGACTGCCTGTTGGATAGACACCACCACTTAGACTCAAAAGTGCATTTGTGATCACACGTGCAGGATTCTCTCCTGTGACCGGCAGTCACGTGGAAGAGTGACAGCACATGCTGGAATTTCTGCTTCAACTGCTTCCCCTAAACCAGCTCCGTCTTTGCCACCACCCTCCACTACTGCTGCCACACAACTACAAACAGTGACAGGGCCGTGTAACACCAGAACCTCCACCTGTCGTCACTGACTGGTTTTTTTGTTAAATAGCCCAGATGCCTTAGTTTGGTTTCCTGACCCCAAAATGTACAAAGATGCTCCTACTGTGTCTTTGTGAGCTGACTGTGGAGTTAAAAAATACGATTACATTGTAAAAGACCGTGTTGATAGAATTTAAACATGATGACTGATAGCATCGTCTGCACCAGAAAAAAAAAAAAGTAGAAAGACCAAGGGAAGATATTCAAATCCTATTTTATACAGGCAACGCCTCGTGCTGTGTGTATACAACATAATTCCACATAGAGTTTGTCAATATAGTTAATACCTGGAATTTGAAGTTAATCAGGAGGGGATAAGATTTTATTTGCTCTTTAACATTAAAGCTAAAAATTAAAGCTAAGCTTTTAATTCTTTGCCTTTAAAAAGCTTGTGATGCCTGGTAGGATCAGGTGCAGCGGGTGATGCCTCCTTCCTGCCATGAGAAGTCCACCAGCTCTCAGGGCTGGGAACTGAAGCCCCCATGCTGAGTCCAGCTCCCTGCAGTTAGCACCACCCCCCTTCCCGAGTGCTGTGAAGAGTCTGCCTCAGCACCCAGCACCCAGCCCCCAGCCCAGTGTCAGGGGGCCTGCTGAGCGCTGCCCGGGCCAGGCACACCTGTCCTGCCCGGCATCTCACCTGATTCAGCACCTGAAGTCTCCTCTCGCCCCCTCCCCCAGGCTCTCACCCAGCCGTCCCTCTGGAGCCCCCACCTTTCCCAAACTGAGCTTAAAGGAAGAAGTGAAATAGTGAACCAAAGCCAAGAATGTGGGGATTCTTTTCATTCGCTTTTTTCCTCTCGCTTTTGCTCCCCTTGGAGCGTAAGCTCTAGGACTTGATTTTCAGGGAGGGGTGGGTAATTAGGGATGGAATGTTCTGCAGTGTGTGTGTGTGAATCTAAGGTGTCACAGTAGATAGTCACAGACTTCAGGAGACATCGTGGGTGTAGAACACTGGCTCCTCTGGTTCATTCTGGGCACATAAGAAGTCAGTACTGCAGGGCCTCTGTATTAGTGGTAACTGGTTTAAAAAAATGACAGACTATAAACCTGTGTTTGCCACTCTGCTTCCGCCATGTATCCTACCAACAAGCCTCACCTACCGAATCCAGTGAGTTTTAACTCCACATCTGATTCCTTTCCTCTTTCCCTACCTTTTTTGTCTTTTTTCCTTTTCTTTAAAAAAAGAATATTTTGTGTGTTATTAACAGGAATTCCTATTTGGTGTGGCTTAACTATTTCAGAAGGTCATCAGATTGTGAGACTGCTTCCATGAAACATTTTTGTGCCACTGTTTAAAAAAATTTTTTTAAACAGTTGACATTAATAAAAATGTGAATGTGGGGTTGGGGGGGTACTCTTAGAGAGTAGACATCAGGCCATTTATCCCTTAGAAAAATGAGAACTGCTGGTGGGAAGCTCCTGAGTTAACCCATGCTAAAAGAAACCCTTCTTTGCCTGGTTATTTCCTACCACGTGACCGTTATTCATGCATCAGTATTGTGATCTCTTGTCAATTTCTCATCTCCAGGCAAAAACTGGGACCTGACGGCCGCTCTGAGTGACTATGAGCAGCTCCGACAGGTGCACACAGCCAACCTGCCACCTGTTTTCAATGAGGGCAGGTGCCCCAAGCAGCCGGAGCGAGAGCCGCCCCCTCCCGGGCACACGGCGGACCGGCCCTGCCTGCCCCGGCAGGAGGACATCGCCCAAGGTACCGGCTAAGGGACCCCACCCCGCCAGGCACCAGCTCCCTGGCCAGCACACCATGGCTCACAAGGGGACTGGGGTAGGGGAGCAGAGAACGGCCAGGTCACAGCCTCCCACCTGCAGACAGAGCAGTGTCTCCATGCACCATGCCTCTTACTAAGCAGAACTGTCCTCTGCAGCTTCCATTCCTGGTTCAGAAAAACAGGAGAGTGAGTCCACTTCCCTAGGCCCCCATGTGCCTCCTGGATGCCTGGTTTTTCCAGACCGAACCTCTCTGGTCCCTTCAATTATTCCCCAAGTGGCACAGCCTCCAAACCTGTTTCACACTGGTGTTCATCATTTCTATAACCTCTGTTTTCTCTATCCCTTTTCTTAATTACAGAAGTAAGAAAAGCTCATTGTAACACAGGAAGCAATACAAAGATGTATAAAGAAAACGTAAGGGGGTGGAGGTATAGCTTAGTCATAGAGCTCTTGTGGCAGGAGGTCCTGGGTTCAATCCTCAGTGCCTCCATTAAGGGAAAAACAAAAATAAAAATAAATCATGAAATGCATATTTATCTTTAAAAAAAAAGTGAGAGTTTTCTTCTCCACAACTCCCAGGTCACAGGGAGACCAGCCAGTGTTTGCATCCTGTTCCGTCTCTTCCTACTTTGCTTGTTCAAAATGCAAACACGTCAGAGCCCATTGCACATAATGCCCTTTGCAAAGTGCTTGTTTCCTTCAGCAATAAATCACAAACGTACTCTCCTAATATTTTATTCCACAGCATGTGATCATTTTTAAACCATGCCTATATTCACAGTGATTCTGTTTTTTCTTGGATTTTGTTGGTGGTGGTGGTTTTGACACTACAAGCGATGCTAAAATGAACTCTATGCCTGCAGTTCATACATACTAGGGCTTTTATTTCTATAGGTTAGCTTTTCCAAAGTGGATTTTCTGTGCCAGCATGTGAATTTTTAATTTAATAACTTCAGGATTTCTTTCCCAAGCACATATCTGTTCACCATGTGTGAAACGGGGTGTTCCCCCTCATTCTTGCCAGGACTGGATATTCTCACAATGATTTTACATTGTTTTTCTACTCTGAAGGTTAAAAAGAAAATAGTGTATTTTTAACTTTCATCTTGTCATTTGCTCGTTAGCCAGTTAGATCTCCCCTTGTGATGTGCCTGTTCACATACTTTGCCCATTTTTCTATTGATTTGTTTGCATTTTTCTTATCAATTTGTAGCATTCTTAATAATGAAGACAAACATATATTATCTTTGTATATGAGGTATATTAATATAAAGTATTTTAATATCTCCCATTGCATTAGATCAAACCTCCCAACCTGTATCTCCCGCTATATCATTTGCCTTACAACTGTTCACAGAATATTCTGCCACACAAAATGTTTACATTCCTATGCATTCATGGCTAAGAGTGGCCTCTCTTGGCTCTCCAGGATCTCCTGAAATTCAAAGTTATCGACATACTTTCCTACATTTTGGGGCTATATTGTTAGTTGCATATGTAGTCATGTTTGTTAAGTCATCTGGCTCTAATGTGCTTTGTTACCAATATATAGAGAGTCTCTGTCCCACATAATTGTTTATCTTTAAATCTGTTTTAGTTGATGTTAAACCTCTACCCTGCCTTTCTGTTGGTTCATACTTGCCTGGAATAGCATTTTCATCTGTTATTTCAATGCTTCTTTATCCTTCTGTATCTAATGTGATTCCTGTAAGTAGTTTATCATCAGATATTATTTTATTGTCCAATCCAAGAGTCTCTGTCTTTTAAGCAGTGAATTTAATCCACTTATTTTACTTTTATGATAGTCCTGTCTGTGCTTCATGTTATGTGATTTCTTTGCCACACTTTTTTGTATGTGTCTTTCTCCTATTCTATCTTTTCTGCCTATTTAATTTTTCAATTGGTTTGAAAGTTATCCATTCTATTTATGTTATAGTTACCCCCGTTCTATTACAACCTATATTTAGGTTTTCTCTCTGTTAATTTTTAAAACTTATCCACAACTATATTTTATCCTGAAAAAAAAAAAAAAAAGACATGTGTCTCTGTTTTCATCTTCTCCCTTCCTGCCTCCTGGGCTCTCAATCATATTTAGGCTCTTTTTGCTTGTTTAGACAACAGTTAACTTTATTTACTCACATTTATCTTTTGCTGAAAGACTGCTTCCTCAAAGACTATTTTCTAAAAGAATTATTGCATGATCAGTCTCCTAAGACTTCAAGTAACTAAAGGTGTTTACATGACATACTTAAATTTCTGTTTGGTGGCATGAGAATTCTAGGTTCAGATTACCTTCCTTGAATGTTCTGAAACCATTCCATCCCCCCACTGGCTTCCTGCATCTCATTTTCATGCCTTCTAAGAGGATTCCTTGACTTGATCTTCTAACATTCTAATTTATTTTTCACATGAATCCATTCTGTTAATCAGCATTCACATTTTTCATTCCAAATAAGCTCCTTCTCATTATTATTATTTCACATTCTGGCATTCGCTTTATCTCTTTGAACACATTTGCTAGGCTTATTTTAAAAGCTTGTCCTCCTGGTGCATTCCAGCACAAGTACTTTGTGGACTTTCTGTAACAGTGTTTGCCTTGCTCAGACATTTCCTAAGTTTTCCCCCGAGCACACAGCACCTTGCAGTCAGCAGCCATCTCAGCTTATGGTATCAGGGGAAAGGGACAAAGGCATGAGCTCTGGTTGGCATGGAGCTTGGGGAGATGTGCACTCAAGTTGGTGAGCGTTGAATGCTTTGATTTGGGCTCAGAATGCTCCCCACTTGCTCTCTTCCCCATGGTTGCTTTTCTCCTTAGGGGACCTCCCAGACCCTCTGTTCTAGAAATTTTTCATTTCCAGGGGCTGCCACCTTCTGTTGTGACTGGCAAGCTCACAGGGGGTGTAAGAAAGAAGAGGAGAGGCGGGCCTGGCCAGCCCACCTGTTCCTGTGTGGTTGGTACCTGTCCCTGCTGAGCACCAGCATTGCCCTGACACTCTTCCAGCTGGCATCAGCCAACACAGTATCTGGCCCACACTGCAGTGGGGATGGCGTAGGCAGTGACCTGCCCAGGGCTGGGCTGGGGAGGGGAGAGGCACAGCCAGAACAGCCTCCCTCAGCCCCTCCCCGTGGAACCCAGCCCACTCCCACTCTCCGGCTCCAGTGGGCCTCCTGGGTGGGCTAGGAAGAGCTGCTGAGGCATGTCCATTGTCTTGTCCTCCTCCTTCATGTCTGCCACCATATCTGAATCTGGAGGAACCACCTCTTCTAATCGTTTAGTTCGGTCTTCCCTTCTGGGTCTTCCGTGACTGTGTCTTCCTTCAACACCACCAAGGACAGCCTCCTGGCATCTCCTGCACAGTGGAAATCCAGACAGTTGGCAACATGGCCGTTCCTGCCCTTTGGAGTGGCAAACAATCCAAACCCTTATCTCATCCTCCCATGGAAGGGCCTAGAAGGAGCCTCCTTTCCATTTTCAGAGAGGTTGACAGAACCAGAACCTAAAAAGTGTAACTGATACCTGCTGCCATCTGATGTTTATCAGACATTATTCAGAAAAAAACAGAGGTATATCATAACATAATTCCATTAATTGAGCCTTGTGAACATGTATTTTTAATAAAACAGAAATTGTAGGGGGTCAGGGTAGAACTCAGTGGTAGAGCATGTACTTAGCCTGTACAGCTTCCTGGGTTCAATCCCCAGTACCTCCATTAAAAAATAAATAAATATCAAATAAATAAACCTAATACACCCCCCAAAAAAGATTTTTAAAAAAATTTTTAAAAAGACATTGTAGTTTCTGAATTAGATCTATATCTCCTTTAATTGGATTCTTCCTGAAATCATAATGCACTAAAATGGAAAATAAAGCCCTCCTGATTCTAAATCAGAGGTCAGCAATGGCTCATGAGCCAAATCTGGCCACTTCCTGTTTGTCAATAAAGCTTTATTAGAGCACACTCAAGCCCATCATTTACACACCGTCTATGGCTGCTTTAGAGCTACAGAGACAGTTGAGTAATGGTGGCTGAGATTGTATGGCCCACAAAGCCTGCAAAATTTATATCTGCCCCTTATTAGAAAAGTTTTGTCCACCTATTTTAATGCGGACCCAGGGTTTGCTTTAATCAGACACGGTAAGACACGCAGACAGAGAAATGACTGTCGTAGAGGGAGAGATCCTTATGCTCACAGCTCCCTAGAAGCTGGAGGCATAGCATGCCATGCAGGGCCACACAGAGAAGCGCCAGGGCTGGTCGGGAGGGGACAGAGAGGAAGACCAGGGGCAGGAGCCTTTATTGTGTTTCTGTGGCAAAGGCAAGGCAGGGCAGGCAGACTTAGGATTGGCCAGTTTGGATAGTTTCAGCTGGCTCTCTGGGGCCTACGGGCCATCTGCAGTTCTGTGGTACCTGGCCCTGGGGTAATCAGGGTATGCATATGGGCTGCTGTTGTGAGAGCCAGCTGGAGGAGGTGGTTAGGAGTACATACAGGCCCTGAATTGGTTGCTTTGCACCAGAAAGATGCACTCCTGGATGAGTCCTTCGGTAGCTCTAAGAATTGGCTAATCCTGTAGGGAAATCCTCTGCCTGGTCAGGGAGGCCCCAGATGCCAGACCATCAAGGATACAGAAAATAGAATTAATACACATCCCATGGCCTAAATCATAGGTATCTGAGTTGGCTTTGTCAGTGGTTGGGAAATTCTGTCCAGCCTCTCACTGTTTTAAAATCCCTCTTATTTCTCTGGGGGCATAACTTTGAACATTGTAATTCTTGCTTTATTTATTTAATTTATACTTCCAAAAGAAGGACTGCTGAGTTCATGTTTAAAGAACCAGTTTGCGAGTGTGTGTGTATGAGTGTTTGTGTGCGTGTGTGTGGTTACATATGTGCGTTCATGGAGGGGATGGTTAGGACATATTAGAATTAGGAACACATGTTTCTCATTACGTGACCTTTAACATCATTTACTTTTAGTTCAAAGGCTTTTCCCCTCAGACTCCTAATATTTACTATTTGAAACTGTCTAATCACATCTTATCACACTATGAGTCAATGTTTCCAAGGTCCTCTTCCATCAGAATAGGTGCTGATTGATGAGCCAAGAAGGCATATAGATGGCCCACCCAGCATGTTCCCACTGTTGAGGGCAGTGTGGGTTCACATCACCTCGGGTGTTAGAGCAAACTGATGTCCATCTCCATCTGGTCCTGAAAGATGGGGCAGTCCCTCCTCTCCCAGATTCCCAAAAGGTAGCTAGTAGCAAGAAGGGGTAGCTTGTAAGGGGTAGAAAGGCATGGGTTCTCCTCTGCTCCTGCTCTCAGGGAACGGGATCAAGGAAGCAGAAGCGAGGGGGTGACTCCCAGGGACACAAGCCAGCCCACATGCTCCATCTCCTCTTCCTCATGGCCTGGGTGGTCTGACTTCTCCTCTCACTCTTCTGCAAAATATACCATACTCAATTGTCTTGGTCTCAGAATGAAACTGAAGATGAATCAAAATTATCCATTTTGGAATACTCTGTCCCTGGGGCTCACCATTCATTTTGATGTGCAAATATATGAGGCTTCTGAGAATTAATTTTTTTAATTGAAATTGGTTTACAAGGTATTAATTTCTGGTGTACAGAATAGTGATTCATATATATATATATATATATACACACATACACACATATACACACACACATATATACACATACACATATATATATTCATTTTCAGATTCTTTTCCATTATTATAAGGTATTGAATTACAAGATACTGAATTTTCCACTATTACAAGGTATTGAATATAGTTCCCTGTGCTTTACAGTAAGGAACTTGTTGTTTATCTATTTTACATACAGTAGTTAGTATCTACAAATCTCGAACTCCCAATTCATCCCTTCCTCACCCCTTTCCCCTAGTAACCTTAAGTTTGTTTTCTATGTCTGTGAGTTTGTTTCTGTTTTGTAAGTAAGTTCATTGTTGTCATTTTTTTAGATTCTGCATATAAGTGATATCATAGGATATTTGTCTTTCTCTGTCTGGCTTACTTCACTGAGTATGACAGTCTCCAAAGTTAATTCAATTAACTTTGAATTTAAAACCAACCAAATTACCCCAGGATCCGAAGCCTCTTGGTTTTAACCTAATTTAGCAAAATGACTTTAATAGCATTTCTGTGCACTACTCTCACATGTGTGGAAGCAGAGTTCTTGTTCTGGACGAAGGCAGGGGCATAGGTCTTCCATCGGCACACAAGACCAGAAGTGAGTCTCAGGAAGGCCTCAGAAAGGCAAAGCACAGAACCCGACCGGTGAGCAGGCTAATGGGAGTGGGAATCCTTATGGCCTGAGTGAGCACACGTACTAATGAACTTGCCATTCTGTGTAGACAATACTCGTTCAAATGCCAGTTTGAATTCTGTTTTCCTGAGGACTACTGCCTTGCTAAAAGAATTCTTCATTATTACAAATATTGACGTAAAAAAGAAAACCTATTCCTAACATCACATATTTAAGAATTCTTTACCTCTTAAGCACAGGACTTTTTAAAAAAAAAAAAAAGTATGTTTTCAAATATATCTACTTTCTTTGCTGTGGCATTTAGATTGGATGATTGACTTCCTAGGAAAGTAACACGTTGTCCTTTAGAGAAATTCTGCACTGCATTTCTCACCCCTTGGTCGGAAAGCCAAGGTAGAGTAAGACCCAAGTAGACCATCAGTTTTTAAATGTATTTATTTTTGATGAAATATAGTTGCTTTACAGCAGAATTGTGTTTAGACCATCATTTTCTGAGAGTGCTGTGACAACAGAAACATTCAGACAGAAGAGAAGCCACAAATGGCTCACTATTTCTTAATTTTGTTTATTTTTTGATGGGGGAGGTAATTTGATTGATTGATTGATTGATTGATTGATTGATCTGAGGAGGTACTGGGGATTGAACCCAGGACCTCATGCTTGGGCTCCACCACTTAAGCTATACCCTCCCCCACTCACTGTCTGTGTCCTGGGACCCTTCACTTGGGTGGGATGTATGTGCTTATCAGAGTAACTTTAGTAAAGGTAACTTATCTTAAAATCCAAACAGCAGTGGAGGAAGGCGAATGGGTTGCTTCTCACTTGAAAGATGTAAATGCATAAAAACAAAGGCAGTTGCCCTGGTAGAATTTGGTGCTGGGAGAGGGCAGCTCTGCTGAGCTGAGTCCGATGTAACTTAAGACCCAGAAAGCAAGGCTGATGATCTTTAAGGATGCTGAAGGGCACTTGTGTGATGGACTTGCCCTTCGCCTCCTAAGTGGTTTCAAGACTCCCTGATCACGTGCCATATGCCAAGTGGTGGGGGTGTTAGCCCAGCATTAGGGAGGCTGCGGGAAACACTGGCAGGATGGCAGGGCTAGTGGGGAGTAATGGGTGTGCAGGTGTACGTGGGTATGCCTGTGTGTGTGTGTGTGTGTGTGTGTGTACATGGACATGTGTTCCTGTGTGCATACGTATGCGTGTGCACCACGTGTGTGCCACGCACGTTTATACGTGCGTCTGTGTCATGCGCACGTGCACGTGTGTGCGCGTGCGCGCACATGTGGGATGTGTGTCGTGTGCGCGCCCCGCCCAGCAGCTCTCAGCCCCGGATGGTCTCTCCCTCCCCTGCAGAGAAGCGGCTGTCCCGCGGCATTTCCCACGCCAGCTCGGCCATCGTCTCTCTGGCCCGGTCGCACGTGGCGAGCGAATGCAGCAACGAGCAGTTCCCCCTGGAGATGCCCATCTACACGTTCCAGCTGCCGGACCTAAGCGTGTACAGTGAGGATTTCCGGAGCTTTATCGAGCGGGACTTGATCGAGCAGGCGACGATGGTGGCTCTGGAGCAGGCCGGTGAGTTCCCCACAGGCAGGCCGCCCAGGATCTCCGGGAGTGGGGAGGGGGAGGCGGCACAACTCACGTTACCCCGCGAGCCAGGGGGGCGCGCAGTCCGGCTCTGGGTGCCTGCATCACACGCCTGCTGGATGTGGGGCCCAGAACGCATGGTACCCAGACTTCTTGAGTGTTCCCTTTGTTCCTGTATCCACACTGGCCAGGCCAGTCCCCCTAGAGAGAACTCCAGGCTGCTTTGTAATTCTCTCCTTTCTTGTACAATCCCTACTCCCCAAGTGGGTGCTGAAGAGAAAATAAGAAAGACCATGGGCTTGGGGGGAAATAGGAGAACTGTCACTTCCTATAAACGCGGGCAAGGTAGATGACCTCCTTGAGCCTCGGTTTCCCATCTGTTAAGAAAAGGAGGTGGATGCAACAGGGTGAAACTCAGTGTTCAGTGGCCCGTGCCCCTAAGAGCTTCTAGTCTCCTCCTCCACCCAACCCTCCACCCCACTTTCCCCACCCCGCCCCACCCCCGTAAAACCTGACTTGGCTCTCCCTGGTACAGGAAAAACGGATGTGGGGCGTAAGGAGGGTTAGGGTTAGGAGTGGAGCCCCTAGGATCTGCCCCGCCAGGCGTGGGTCCTTGGCTTTGCGCAGGAAGCAATTTAAGAGCGAGCCACAGTTAAGTAAAGGTAGATTTATTCAGAGAGATACACACTGCATAGAGTGTAGTCTGTTTCAGAAGGCAAGAGAAAGGCCACAAGGTGTGGGGATTGGGTGCTCAGGTTAAAGTAAAAGTAGACACACCTCCATAGACAGAGTGCTGACCGCCTCGGAAGAGGAGGGAGAGAGGCGGCCACAAGGCCCCCCCGAGGCTTGTGGTGTTGGAACAGAATCCGCGTTCTCGGTAACTGTGCTGGAGCTGGTGTTGTGATCCCGGACAAATTGTTTTCTCTGCTGCTGCACAGCTACCAAAGGCAACCCAAAGACCAATACCCACAGCCTGGCTCTGTCTTTGACTTGATCAACGGAGGTAAAACAATCCCTCTGGATTGACAACAGCCTTAAACCTCTCCCGCTTCCCTAACCTGGGAATGGAAACCGTCACCCAAGTCCATGAAGCGCAGAGCATCCCAACAGGATTAACCCGAAGAGGAACACACCAAGGCACATGGTAATTAAATGGACAGAAATTAAAGATAAGGAGAAAATACCAAAAGCAACAAGAGAAAAATAGCAAATAACGTGCAAGGGGACTCCCAGAAGGCTCTCAGCTGACTTTTCAGCAGAAACTCTGCTGGTCGGAAGGGAGGGGCACGATGTGTTTAAAGTGCTGAAAAGGAAGAATCCTGCAACCAAGTGTACGCCACCCAGCAAGGCTCTCGTTCAGATCTGACACTGAAATCAAAAGCTTTACAGACAAGCAAAAGTTTAAAGCAGTCAGCATCACCAAACCAGCTTTACAGCAAGTGTAGAGGGACTTCTCTAGGTGGAAAAGAAGAGGCCACAACTAGAAAGAAGGAAATTATGAAGTGTAAGAGCTTACCAGTAACAGCAAACAGACAGTAAAGGGAGGAAATCATATACACACAAACTAATAGGGAATTAAAAGACAAAAGTAGTAAAAATCATCCGTATACACAATAAGCAGTTAGAGGACACACAGAACAATTCGATGTAAAATATGATACTAAACCCCTTCCTGTGGAGGCTGGCTATTTTAAAGATGCCTCTTTTGTGAGTAATTCAGATGAGATGTTTTAAACCAAAGATACGCTATTCATAGAGAAGGGGAAATTGGTATAGGTCAAGAAAGAAAAAATTTCCTGAGCTAATTTCTCTTGAATGTCACAGCAGCTGAGACCTTTACAAAGTTCAGTCCTGAGCATCACGCAAAGCACTGGTAATTGCTGCTGCGTCATTTAAAGCTGGAGTCATGGCAAAGGGCGCAGAGTCCACTGTGACAGCTCCCCCTTCTGCCTTGGCCTGCTCAGCCAAAGGGCCTCTGCACATTCAGAATGTCTGTTCTGTTATTTTTTTCCCCCGTAAGTCACATATTAATTGTCATCACTTACATTTTACCTTCTAGACCAGCAATTTGAAAGGGTACTCTTGGGCGGGGCAGGGTATAGCTCAGTAGAGCACATGCTTAGCATGCACAAGGTCCTGGGTTCAAGCCCCAGCACCTCCATTTAAAAATAAATAAGTAAATAAATAAACCTAATTACCTCCCTCCCCCAAAAAAATTTTTTTAAAAAAGGAAAAAAAGGAAGGATGCTCTTTCCCTCCAGCATCCAATTTTGGAAAACGCCTTTGAAAAACGCGAACTTAATGGGTTAAGATGCCAGATTCACCCACAGCGCCTCATTTCTGCCCAAGGGATGGAGAGAACTGACAGCAGGGTTGGCACCCGGGACTGTGGACGGCACCCCATCAGTGCTGTGGAAAGCCTCGAGGAAGCCACCCGGCACCCCGACTTTCAGGAGCGTGCTCCTGGGCTGGGAGAGTCCGAACATCAGAGTCCCGCCTAGGAAGGAGAGGTGAGGACCAGAAGATAATGAAGGGCAGAACACGCATGCGTTCCTTTCCTCCCCACACTGTCCATTGGCTTCTCTGAACTGCTTTCTCCTACTCTCAAGCAACAGACCCGATCATCCCTCAGGCCCTTTCTGTGCCCAGATCCTGGGGGGACCCCCCCACCGATGCACAGGAGTCCCACGCAGCCCCCTACCCTGGCTGAGTGAGGAGCCCAGGTGCTGGGAGTTGTCCCTGGCTGCGCCCCTCGGGCCCTGCGGTCACTCTTGGTCGGCAAGACAGGGCTCAACCGTGGAACTGTGAGTGAGAAAGCTCTCGGTATGGCCAGGTGCAGAGTGTCAGCTCCTCCTCCCAGTAATCTAGTGCTCAGGAGCGCTGGGAATCAACTATTGATCAGCGATATTATTTACTGTGTAGGCAGGAGTGGAAATATGAATGTGAAAAAAATTTTAGTGAAGGGGGCAGGTATAGCTCAGTGGTAGTGTGCTTAGCATGGAGGCGGTCCTGGGTTCAATCCCTAGTCCCTTCATTAAAATAAATAAACCTAATTTCCCCAAAAAATTTTTTTTCGATTTTTAGTGAAAAAAATCTACTTGTTCAAGGCATAATTCTCGTTGTGTTTTGAAGGAAATACAGACTCTGTAACTGGACTCCCCTCTCTCTCGGGGCTGGACAGGAACCCAGGGCTCATGTGGTTCAGAAAATCAGCAAAAAAATGACCTTCACTCAGTTCATGTTGCCTGTGGTCCAGCCGTCCATCCTGGGTGCCCAGCTCCACTCTCCCAGGGCCTGGAGCAGAGCAGGCGTCCACAGTGGACCCCCAGATCCCTGAGGCCCATGGACAGTCCCATCTGCTTGAGGGACCTCTGTATTCAGCCTCCCGCAGAAGCCACGGGAGCTGGAGTGCTATTCTCCCCAGGCCTTAAAACCCTGGAGGACCCAAGCTCCTCCCACCCCGTGACAGTCAGGGACACAAGGGGGGCCAGATCTTCAGGACAGGAAACTGTTGACCTCCCAAGAGAGGAAGGAAAACGTCTTTCAAGCTCCAGCGTTTAGAATGCAAGAAACCGATTTATTTCTCAGTCAGGTTATCCTGCTGCGTTCACACGTAAGAAGACTCAGAGATCAGGGTCTGTAGGTTTGGGAAGGAACACCTGGCACCCCTTTCAGACGCCCACCACAGCATGGAGGAGATGGTGTGGCACATCAGCGGGACCACAGGTCCCAAGGGCAGGGTCATGTTTGTGTGATTAAGCAGTTAATGCACACACGGGACTCTGGTCAACATGTCAGAAGTATGTGAGGATGGATGCCTTTGAGCTGTGATGTTGAGTCTTATCTCCACGGGAGGGCATTTGGATTGGAGCGAATCTAGCAGAGAAGCCCCAGGATGCGCAGGTTTGGAAGCTTCCAGAGCAGCCCGCCCGGCCGCATCCTAGATCAGCTGGGAGGCCCACAGGAGCCTGGCTTCATTCTGTCTTAAAGTCAGAGCTGTGTGACAGCTGCTGAGACAGATTCACCCCAGGAAAGCCTGAGCAGCACTCCCACGAACGCCCCATCCAGGTGCTGGACCACCAGCCCATCACTGCGAATCCCGCAGGTGAAATCGTGGCCCCGTGGAGAGGAAGTTCTACTCAGGAAGAAAGACAAAGGTAGACCATGAATATAGCACGAGGGAATTTGAGGGGGAGGGGGATTAGGGCAGGGAGGAATGAGCCCTCAGACCCGCTTCTGGCACAGTTTCAAAGACATGGCGTATTTAAGGAAGGCAGGGTCACAGGAGCAGATGGAGTGAGGGCTGGAGGAATTGGAAAGGAAGGCGAGAGAAGAGTAGCCAGGGAGCCCTCATGAGCCCTGAGGGTACCTGCAGGGAGAATGTGCAGCCCCTGCAGGGCTTCAAGAAAGGGAGGGGAGTAACATATATGGATTCACAGTGACACGTTCTGGCTGCTCTGTTGAGAACAGACTCTTCGGAGACAAGAGAGGAACCTGGGGGAGCAGGGGGAGGCGGCTGCTGTAGCCCAGTGCCTTGGGGGTAACAGTGGAAATGACGCGAAGTGGCTAGATATTAAGGCAGTGTCTGTTTGGGAAAAGGACATACAGGTCTTGCCGCTGGAGTGGATGGGGGCTGAGGCGGAAAGAGGACAGTCAAGCACAACCTCAGGATTGTTGCCTTTAGCACATGGGTAGATGGTGGTGCCCTATGGAGATGCAGGCCCTGGAGAAGGGGCTGGGGGTTAGTGTCGATGGAGAAGACAGTAGCTGCAGGCGAATTCTGAGATCCTGGTGAGATGTGTCAAGCTGCTATTCTGTTGAACAAGTGGGTCTGGAATTTGGGAGCGGTCTGGGCTAAGGATACAGATGTGGGAGTTAGCAGTGTAGGGTTAAATCCGACGGAGGGAATGTGCCCATGGGAAGGACCTCCCACAGTGCCCCTCCCAACACAGCCCTGTACAATGCTGGGTACCAGTTGGATGCGGGAGTCTGGAGCGTGGATGTAAGGGAGACAGACCTGGAGCAAATCATCGCAGTCCATTGGAGGAACTCTCAGAGGCACATGCACAGCACAGTGATGCCTGGAGAAGGGGGTCAGTGGCCCTGGGTGGGTGGGGTCCCTGCAGAAGGTCAGGGACGTTGGAAGGAATCATGGAATCACGTTTAGGGCCAGAATATGCTTGCCTTTCTCACAGAGAACTGTCACGTTGTGTTTTCTTGCATCTAAGTGCCTTAGTGGGTGACTAGCAAAACGACATCTTATTTTAAACTGTGTGGTAACCATCTGTCACAAAGCCCAAATTAAGTGGTCATGTATGAATCAGAGGAATGTTACTTGGAAAAGGCAGAATAAGTGACTAATAATTCCACACCCAAATGTAATGCCACCAGCCTTCCCTTGATGGTGGAAGCCATCATCTCATTTTCTTCTTTGCAGGACCTCAAGATTTTGTCTTCGTTTTGTTCTGTTTTGTTTTGTTTTTTAACATCGACAGTAGCAGTTCCCATGTTTTTTTCTGTTAAGTCAAGTTATTGCATGGGGAGACGGTAGTGACCCCTCTGTCAAAGCTAGGATTAGGAACTCTGAACCACATCCTCAATCATGCTGTTCCTGCGAAGAATCCTTTAGCTTTGGCGTTGCATCCTGGGTCCAGCGGGAGATGTTAGAATAGCACTGGGCCATTTGGTGACCTCCAGAGGCTGTGTTGACATTCACCATATGGTCACACCTGATTAATGGCCCCAGGAATGCTCTCAGCTGGGTAAGAATCTTGACTTCTGGGACCCCGCTTCAATCAAACCACTAAAACCTCACCTTTCATTCCCCTCAGCCACATAATTAAGTTTTACCGTGACTCAGTCACCTGCAAAGCGACTCAGTAGGTAGGCTGGATTGATACTTAGAAGATGATCGATTTCCCATAAGAAATTTGAATGAAAGAAAGGTGACATGTTTAGGGAAGATGCCTTGTTGAAGATGGCATGGATTCTCAGAAAGATTAATTCTAGGGGTACAAGATTCCTTCTAGATGAAAGGTCATGTCTAGATGTGCAGGATGCTGTGCCGGTGAATTCACACCCCCGTGCTTCCTCTCCTGTGTCCCAAGTCCTGGACAAAGGGGGAAAACAGTGCCTGCTGGAGGAGGGGAGCTGCTGGGGGTCTGATGGGCGCTGGATTCTGTCCTGTGAGGCATGGCTTCATGTTGTGCCTTATTTGAGATAAGTGAGCAGTTAACATGCTCTGTGTTTAAGTTTTTGAGGATTATTAGATGTCATCTGACACACATGCTGGCTTCCAAGGTGTCCTTTCCCTGGTCTGGGAGCATGTGAGTGAACAAGCCCATGGCGTATTTCTAGAAAGTGAGCACGGTGGTGTGCAGGAAAAGGAGGGGGACATAGGAATGAGAACTGGGGCAAGAGCATTCTCTGAATTGTATAAAAGGAGCACCTTTTCAGGTAGCATCCCCCCTGCCACATAGGAGCTTTCCCTGATTTCTGAGAAGCACCAGGGAAACTTGGAATAATTAGGGGGGAGTCATCACTTTTTACGTTGGATTCATAAGGCAAATAGGAAGGAAAAGAAATCCGTCTTCTAGAGGATGAGAGTAGTATCACACAAAGGGGCCCCTGAAAGTTGTGGAGTCTGTCCTATGGCTCCACACCTGACCTGGTGCAACAGGCACAATGTGTGCCCTGAAGGCAACGCCTCTATCCCCTTCAAGATCAGGTCACACTTTCCTGCCGTCCTCCCCCCTCCCTCTCCCAGCAGCACAGGGGAGCCTTGAGGTCCACCAATATCCGTCTTCCAGGCAGATCCAGTGCTTTGCAAGGCTTATTTGGCCAGAGGGGAGACACACCTGCAGAGAGCCAGTGGAGGATACAATGCAATGTACACATACAGCGACACATGGGCAAGGATCAAGCATGCTTGGGACACCGCTGGGAAGTCACTAGGGAAAGGGTGGCAGGTGGTCCCTGCACAAGGGTCCCACATCTCCAGGAGTGAGAAGCAGTGACCAAAAGTTGGTGCAGCTGCACAAAGTATGCACAGCACGTGGCTGGTGTGGGTTCCCAGACGCTGCAAGTCTAGAGGGAGAAGAGATGATTTAGAAGTGATGATGGGGGAAAACAGCATGGAGATTCCTTCAAAAACTGAAAATTGAGTTACCATATGATCCAGCAATCCCACTCCTGGCCATACATCCAGAGGTAACTCTAATTTAAAAATATACATGCACCCCAGTGTTCATAGCAGCACTATATACAATAGCCAAGACATGGAAGCAACCTAAATTTCCATCGACAGATGGCTGGGTAAAGAAGTTGTAGTATATTTATACAATGGAATACTACTCAGCCATAAAAAAGAATAAAATAATACCATTTGCAGCAACATAGATGGACCTAGAGATTATCATATTCAGTGAAGTAAGTCACAAAGAGAAAGACAAGTATCATATGATATCGCTTACATGTGGAATCTAAAAAAATGATACAAAGGAACTTAAAAAACAGAAACAGATTCACAGACATAGGAAAAAAACTTATGGTTACCAAAGGGGAAAGGGGATGGGAGGGATAAATTAGGAGTTTGGGATTAGTAGATACAAAGTACTGTATATAAAAGAAATAAACAGAAAAACAACAACAGGCCAGAATATAATAGTAATTTATGATTTTGCTGGTGTATTATCATCCAGTAATAAGTGCAACTTGAAACTGCCAAAAAAAAAAAATTAAAAAAAAAAATAAAAGAGATAAACAACAAGGACCTACTAGCACAGGGAACTATATTCAATATCTTGTAATAACCTATAATGAAAAAGAATATGAAAAAAATACATATGTATGTATAACTGAATCACTGTGCTGTATACCACAAACTAACACAACATTGTAAATTAACTATACTTCGATTGAAAAAAAAAGAAGTGGCAATGGGGAGCAGGCACACTCTGGACCCCAGGCAATGAGGGGTATGAGAGGTTCATCCATATTGCTGAGTATAGTTATAGTTTATTTATTCTTGTATATAGTGTTGCAGTGTATAGGCAGACCTCAAAGAGATTGTGGGTTTGATTTCTGACACCACAATGAAATGAATAATACAACAAAACAAGTCACATGCATTGTTTGAATTTCCAGTGCATGTAAAAGCTATGTTTACACTCTGTCATAGCCTATTAAGTGTGCAATAGCATTGTGTCTAAAAAACAATGTACACACCTTAATTTAAGAAATACTTATTGCTAACAAAATGCTAACCTTTATCTGAGCCTTCAGTGAGTTGTAGTAGTAACATCAAAGATCATTGATCACAAATCCCCATAACAATACAATAATAACGAAAAAGTTTGAAATATTGTGAGAATCACCAAAATGTGACACAGAGACACGAAGTGAGCAAATACTGTTGAAAAATGGTGCTGATAGACTTACTTGACGTAGGGTCGCTAAGAATTTTCAGTTTGTGAAAAACAATAAAGCCAAGCACAACATAACAAGGTCTGCCTGTGGGCACGTACTACAAATTATCCACTGTATTACAGTGGACATTTGGTGTCGGAGTCAATCTGGGCTGCCGTAACAAATCACCACAGGCTCAGGGCTTAAACAACAGAAATGTATTTTCTCTCAAGTCTGGAGGCTGGACGTCCCAGATCGAGGTGCCGGCTGATTCTGTTTCTGGAGAGGGGTCTCCTCCCAGCTTGTAGACAAGCACCTTCTCTCTGTCCTCACATGGTCTTTCCTGTGAAAGACCCTCAGGGGAGGGGGGAGGCAGAATGAGCTCTCTGGCGTCTCTTGTAAGAACAGTCATCCTGGAAGATCCAGACCCCACCCTTCTGACCTCATGTAACGTTAACTGCATCCTTAGAAGCCCCACTTTCAATACAACCATGCTGGGGTTAGGGCTTCAACATATGAATATGGGGGGATACAAACATTTGGTCCACAACAGTTGAGTGGTTTCCAATTTTTGATTATTATAAAAAGTGCCACTGTGGATCTTGTACATGTTTTCAAAGAACAGATGAATATGTTTCTGAAGTTCTATTCTTAGGAGTGGATTTGCTGGGTTACAGGATTTGCATGTGTTCAGATTTATAACAGCTTTCCAAATGGTCTTCCGAAATGGATGTACTGGTTGGCTTTTCCACTCTTGAGAGTTCCATATTTTTTTTAATTTTTCCATTTTAGTCATTGTGTTGGAAGTGGCATGGTATTCACACGGTGGCTTTAATTTTTATTTTCTGATGGCTAATGAAGTTGAGTACTTTTTCATATTACTGGCCATTTGGATATCCTCTTTTGTTGGGTTCCTTTTGGGGTTGAGTTTTTTTTGCCCATTTTTGCATTCATTTTTTGATTGATTTGTGGGAGTTCCTTATACATTCTGAATGTGAGTCCTTTATTAGATATGTATGACAAATACCTTCACCCACTCGTTGGGTTGACCTTTCATTCTCTGACTGGTATACTTCAATGAGCAGATGATCTTACTACTCAAGAAGTTCAATTTGCCTTTTTTTCTTTATTTTGAGACCTTCTATTTTGGTTTAAGGAATCTTTGCCTCACCCAGGTTTCTGAAAGTAAAAGCTCCTGCCTTTCACATTTAAATCTACAACCCACCTAAAAATGATCTTTATGTGTGGTGGGACATGTGATGGAAGCCCATTTTCCTATATGTTTTTCCACCTGTTCTGGTACCGTTCATTGAAACCATTCTTTTTCTATTATACGGCAGTGTAACCTTTGAGATAAAGCAGGTAATTGTATATGTGTGGGTCTGATTCTGGTCTATGTTATGTTCCATTGGTTTGTCTGTCCTTAAAACAAAGTGACCAGAGTTTTATACATCTCACCACGCACTGCGAGTCCTCCAGCTTTGTGTTCCTTCTTCTGATTTGTCTCTGCTATCCTCAGCCTTTGCATTTCAGTGTAAACTAATTTGTATAGAATCCATATAGAATAATTATATATTTAATATAGAATCTATGTAAGTTAACTCCATATCAATTACTCTGTAGATCAGTTGAGAGAAAATTGATACATTTGCAATATGAAATCTCCTAATCAATGGACATGGTATATATTCCTTAATTTCACTCACAAATAGTTTGTAGTTTTCAAAGCAAAGGTCTCAAATGCTATTCATTAGATTATCTCTATACATTTTATGCATATTTTTGTATTTAAAAAAAAATCTCTAGAATGTCAGCAACAGCTGAAATATAGAAATACAACTTATTTTTATTATTGATCTTGTATTCTGGAACCTTTCTAAATTTGCTTATAAATTGCTAGTAGTTTTGGACTTTCTAGGTTCATAATCTATAAACTGCAAAGAATGATTATTTTATTTCTTATCTTATTGCATTGGGCAGGCCCTCCAGGAAATTTTTGAATCGGAGAGGTATCTTTGACTGGTTTCCAGTCTCAGAGGGAAACCTGTACTGTTTCGCCATTAAATGTGATGTTAGCTGTGGCATTTTGTAGATACTTCATGCCAGCGTAAGGCAGCTACCTTTCATGGGTATCTATGAGCAGCTGATCTCGTGTCCATGATTCTTACTCACGATGTTTGTTTCCCACTAGCTTTGTAACTTGCAGTTGTGAGCAGGACATTTATCTGGGGGATTCTTGTGTGGCCTGTGTTGAGGGTTTACTCAACTATATTGAGTGATATATTTGTTTGTTTTTGCCAGATTCCCAAGGGAAATTATCCTCCTATACCCAACTTTTATGGTAATTTCTTGGCTTAGGGGTTCCAAGCCACAAATCAATTTTAGCTCAAATCAGAGCCAAGTCAATAGTGATGACATTTCTGGGAGAAGCTGTTTTGGGCTTTGTTTTTCCCCTGTGCTAATCCCAGTCTAGAAGAGACAAATTTACTCCTCAGCTCCTCATAATTTTCATATGATATCACTTATATGTGGAATCTTAAAAAAGAATAGTACAAATGAACTTATTTATAAAACAGAAACAGACTCACAGATATAGAAAACAAACTTATAGTTACCAAAGGGAAAGGTGGGAGATAAATTAGGAACTTGGGACAAACAGATAAACACTACTATATATAAAATAGATAAACAACAAGGACCTACTGTATAGCACAGGGAACTATATTCAATACCTTGCAATAACCTATAATGGAAAAGAATACATACGTGTGAAAACTGAATCACTTTGCTGTATCCCGGTAACTAACATTGTAAATCAACTACATGTCAATAAAAAAAATTTTTTAAAAGGGTGGGGGAACTGAAGCTGGTTGTTATGGTCTGCTCAAAGCCACATGTCTTGAAGGTACAATAGTACATATGCAACATTTATAAGACTCCTCAATACACAACTTCTAGTCAAGCAGCATTATAATATGCAGGCTATTAAAGAAAATATTTTGATGTCAATAAAATTTGTTTAAATCATGAAAAAAGGATATATGCATATGTATACATATGTATGTGGGTATAACTGGACCACTTGGCTGTATACCTGAAACATCTCAAATCAACTATACTTCAGTAAAAAAGTTAAATGTAAACCATATTCTGAAAGGTATGTATGCATCAGTAAAGGATTTTTTTAAATAACTTTTGGGAGGGGGCACTGTGTTCAAGGAAATTACACAAAGAAAAATTTTGTATTTTGTGTAAAATACGCTCCCAGATTCAAGGAGAGGACGCTTTAGTCTTAAGTTTCTTAATCCTCTTGCTAATTGCTGGGAGGATTTGGCCATTTTTTATCTAAGAGGGGAAAAAAATCTATATTTTATTTGAGAAGAACTAGTCAAAACATTCCACCTTACCACAGAAGTTCTCTAGAATCCTCTAGAAAATCATCCGCTGATGTCTAGGCTTCCTTAGTAAACACTCACAATTGCCCCTGCTGCCTGTCCTGGGAGTCTAAACATGAGCTTCTGTTCCAGGTCGCCTGAATTGGTGGTCCACTGTGTGCACAAGCTGTAAACGGCTTCTTCCCTTGGCCACGACGGGGGATGGGAACTGCCTTCTACACGCTGCCTCACTGGGTAAGCCCCATGGTGTAGACAGAGGGTGCTAGTGCCCCCGGCCTGCTCTGAATGTTGTTAAGGGACAGTCATATACAAACTAGAGCCACATGCTTCACTGTCACCTGGAGGAGTTCGTAAGGGATGGAGTCACCAATCCCAGCCCTTCTTTTCAAGTGCCTGGCAGGCTTGGTGGGGACAGAGAGCACACACAAGGAAAGGAGGTCTGAGCAGACCTTCAGGGATGGCCATTACAGATCATGATCTAGAGCAACCAAAGAGGACTTCCTGGAGGAGGTGGGATTTTTCCTGAGACCTGAAGAACTTGAAGGAGTATTTTAAAGAGGACATTCCAGGCAGGGAGACCATGTAGATAAAGCATAAAGGCAAGAATTGACAGGGTGTTTGGAGTCAGGGCTGAGCTCTGTTAGGTTCGAGCAGGACATGGGGAGTAGTGTATGATGTTGGGCAGGTCTGGGGCCACCACATTGATTGTAGCTGATGCACTTAGACTAACAAAAAGACAGACGTAGGTACCGCTTGGGTAAATACCACGGGGACTGGCACGGTCTGCATGTACAGCGAAGAGGTCAGCATCTTCCTCCAGTGGGGATGCGAGCTTCTTGGTTGCAAAAAGCGACACCAGCAGATGCACAGGTGTGGGTGGCAATATTTGGATGCCTGAGAGTCACAGTAGACTTTCTGGAAGCTCAGTTAACCCTCCTGGACCCAGGCAGGACTGGATTTGTGCCAGGGACCCCAGCACCAGGACTGGGTGCACCTGAAGTTTAAGGTCCCACTCCACAGATGGGATCCCAAGACAAGAACATGGTCCTTGTTGGCGAGACTCGCCTCCCCAGCTATACATGACCTTAACCTGATGCTGTGACCAAGAGCAAGGGCCACGCCCCAGACCTCGCTTCAGACCTGCAGTGAGGCCTGTTCAGTAAGAGGTGGCCTGAGATGAGACTGAAAAGGCTTAGAGGGAAATGTACGCAGTCGGGGAAGGACCTGGAGATGCCCAGAGAAGACTGGAGCCTGGGAACATTCCACATTCCGTGGGCCTGACAAGGGTGATGGGGAAGACAAGCGCACCCACCTGCCTGCTGTCTTTCTGTGTCAAAACTGATGTGTTTCTGTCAGCTGACCTGATAAAAGTATTCCACGTTCATTATAGTAAAATAAAAATCAACAAGCACACTGCCTCGGGAGGGCCATTTTTCACGTTGATCTATCATTTTCCACTCTTTTGTCTATTCTTCCAGTGAAATTGTGCTCTCTCTCACTATGTACAGTTTGGAATGCAACCTTTTTCCCCTGAAAATTTTATCGAAACTTTTCCATGCCAATCTTCAAAACCCTGACTTTGCTAGTTGTGTCCTGTTTCATCATAACGTAGGAACTCTCTCCCCATCCTGGAACTTATTTCACCCTGACCTGTATAAAACCTGGAGGAAGAATATGAAGAAAGAGATGCCTCATCTGTGTCACCCAGCAGCCTCTTGGCAAAGAGGCTTTGCCCTGGACACGCCTTTGCCCTTCGGAAACTCAGTGGGCAGAGACACGGTCCCCATCACCACCGCAGATGGGCAAGGCCACAAGCTAGATGGCCACACGCCCCTGGTGCCCTGTCTGCTGGCAGGTGTCTCCCTGTGAGCCCGGCAGGCCTCCCGAGTCTGCCTGGGATGAGAACACCTCCCCTGGGTGGGCCTCGCTCCAGCGGCGAGAGAGGCTGGGTCGTGACTGAGCCTGGGCTCTCGGCCGGTTGGTCCTTTTCTCCCGGTGGTACTTTGTTTCCCTGTTGTACTCAAATTGCTGGACCCCAGAGGACCAGGACTGCCCAAGAGGCCATGAGACCATCACTGGAAATGCTTATCAGACCTGCTGACCAGTCCTGGCACTGACCTAGGGTCCGGGGCCCACATAGAAATGATGGTGATCCGGGGGTCAGGCTTGTGGGCAGACATTTATGGGACAAAGAGACCCTCTCTACAAGAGAGACCCAAACAAGGAGCCATGAAGCTTAGACTGGACGAGGCACTGGCCCTGTTCAGGAGAGCCCAGGAAGGAGGCTGCAGGCAGGTCTGATGGACAAGAAAGCTCAGCTTGACCTGTTCTCAACAGGAACATTGATGGCCTCCTCCCTCCCTCTGTACCATAGAAAAGGACCAAAATCTCACTGGATGGGGAGCCCACAGCAGTCCCCTGGTTGTCACATACCTTTGCACTAATGGATGCATGGTGAGGAGGGCAGGGTACAGCTCAGTGATAGAGTGTATGCCTAGCATGCACGAGGTCCTGGGTTTAATCCCCAGTTCCTCCATTAAATAAACAAACAAACAAACAAACCTAATTATCCCCTCCCCACAAAAATTTTTAAAAATAAGAAAGGATGCATGGCTAGATGGAGCCTCTGATTATCAGTCAGTGCAGGTCACTGCTCTCTGAAAGCTCTTAGAAGGTCCCAGCTCATTTAAAAGCCCGCCTTTTCTACTCTCCACCTCGTCCTCTCCATCCCAGCTCCAGCCACCTTTCCCTCCTTAGTATGGCTCGTAGGGCCCCCTCAGGACTGGCCCAGGGCCTTTCCCTCTGCCCAGGTCGGCGACTCACTTCCATCCTTCACCACGCAAGTCCTTGCTCCAATGTCTCCACTCACACCACAACCAAATCACCCGCCACTCTGTCCTCTTAGCCTGCTTCTCCCCTTATGGTGCTGCTACCCCTGACATGGTATGTTTCATGCTGATCCCATGGTTCCCCTCCCCCAGATGTGAGCTCCGCGAGATTTTAGGAATGTAGTTGGTCCTGGTTGCTTCTGTGGTTATTCCTCATCCCTATATTGAAATAAGTATGAAATTCAGTGGAATTAGTGGTATTCAATCAAATAAGTGAATGAATGAATGAATGAATGAATGAATGAATTCCTCCATTCTTTCCCTGAAACCAGAACTGCACTTTCATGCTGCTTCTCCCACTGATTGGGTTTCTTGGCCATTTCTGAGCTTCCCGGAGGGCGTACTCAGACATGCTGGTTTGTCTGCATAACCCCTGGGCACCCAGCACACGCCAGGAGGGGGCAGTAGTGGGAGCCTCTCCCTCGGAAGCCGGCAGTCTCCCTGGGGCCCGGATGTGTGCACGCTGTCCTCTGACGCTCTGCTTCTCCGGAGGCTGAGATGCCTTAGGCTACAGACGTCAGATGCAGCAGACCCCCAGTGAAGCCAGTGTCTGACTGCCATCCTGGCTTGGAGCCCTGCGTGAGGACACATCACCAGCTGGTCCCCACAGGTCTCTCCCACTCAAACCCCAGACCTGGACAGTGAACATTACATCCCCCAGAGCAAAGCTGAGAGGTTGAGGGTGGCCCCAGAGACAGGCAGCACTTAATGAAACTGCAGTTGAACTAAAGGGGGCGGTGCTCCTTCATCTGCTGCTGCATCCCCGGGAAGCATCAGACGGAACAGGGGGAGGTGCCTGCTAGTCGTGAGAAGTGCTCAGCTGAGTAATGAGAGGTCTCTGTTCACACAGCCGAGGGGACCAGGCTGGGTCAGTGGTGGCATTTCTGTCACCTCATGGCTTACTCCCCTTCCTTCCTTCCTCACATCCTTTTTCTCTTCTCTGTTCATGGGCCTTCCGGCTGCAGGAATGTGGGGTTTTCACGACCGGGACCTAGTTTTGCGGAAAGCTCTCTACACCATGATGAGGACGGGGGCCGAAAGGGAAGCCCTGAAGCGGAGGTGGAGGTGGCAGCAGACGCAGCAGAACAAGGAGGTAGGTACTCGCCAGCGTGGCAGAGCTGGGTACCACACCGGGCAGGGCCAAGGGCCATGTTGGGTCTGGATCTGAGCCCCAAGCCAAGTCTGTCTTGTGAAGTCAGGAAGAAATGGCCCCTTCCCCCATTTAAAACCACTGAAGAGGAGCCTGTTACAGGAGCTCAGCCCCTGCCCGCAGTGGCCAGATGTCCACTCACACCATCTGTCCTGGTGTAGCAAAGAAAACCAACTCCCTTCACTGGCAAAGCTGTCCCGACCTGTCAGGTGAGGGCTGCTGGGGACACGAGGTGGTCCTGGCCCTGCGCACGGCCCCAGCCCCAGTGTGTGTGCTAGGTCCAAGGAGAACTCTGATCTCTGACCCTTGGTGAGCATGGCCCTTTGCTGGCCTGCAAGTCCTTGGAGCTGGGTTGCCTGTGGTCCTTTTAAGTTTCAGTGGTTTGCATGCAGGTTAACATTTGGTTATTCCCACCCCAGAGGATGACCCTTGCTGCTGACTGGACTTCCAACAGCACTGAAGATGGAAATTAGGGGTTCTGAAAAAATACTGCCCATAGCAAATGCGGACAGTCCTTGGCCACCAACAGGTGTGCCCGCCCCAGGGGCTGACAAGCCAGAGGATAAGCGCGGGGCCCCACTCCCCTGGGGCCGGGGTGGTAGTGTGGAGGCCCCGGCCGCCTCCTGAGCCCCGTCCCTCTGTGCCAGTCAGGGCTGGTGTACACCGAGGAGGAGTGGGAGCGGGAGTGGACGGAGCTGCTGAAACTGGCCTCCAGCGAGCCGCGCACGCACTTCAGCAAGAACGGCGGCACCGGCGGCGGGTAAGTGCTGCCCCGGCCCCTCCAGGCTCTCCCCAACGAGGAAGGCGGCGTGGGAAGTGTGCGGGGGAGCCTGCGGGACCTCCAAGCTGGGGGCAACACAAGGACCCCCAATTTCAGACTTGAGAATTCTACCGAGGACGCAGCGCGGGGTGGTGCGGGACGGCGGGACCCTGCCGGATGTTTGGGGACGCGCACGCAGCCCCTTTGTGTATTCCCCCCTGCAGAGGCGTGAGCTCACGCGTGCCCCCCCACCCCGCCTCCATTTCGGGCAGCGGCGGGGAGGGCCTCAGCCTGGGCGGGAGGCATGGGGGGTGTCCCACACTGCCCATATACTCTCCAGGCTCTGAAGCAGCAGGCTGCTGGTTTGGATTTTTTCATCTAAATATCTCATTTCTGGCTTCAAGAGGTCACAGTGAAACCAAAGATCGTTAGGCGAGCCCAGCATCTCCCAGCCGGTCTCCGTGGACGTCATGCGTGGTCCCGGCCCAAAGGCTCTGCGGCTGCGCACACGCGGGGAGTAGCTGTCCCCGCAGACACAGCTAGAACGTCCCAGTCCCAGTCCCAGTCCCAGTCCCAGTCCCAGTCCCAGTCCCAGTCCCACTCCCAGTGTGGGAATGAAGGGCGGGCCAACGGCAACCACAGCGCCTTTGGCCCCGGAGTGCAAAAGACACGTTCGTACTTTTTCAAGCTGAGGGCCAGGTGGTCACCCCCAGAAAAAGCCTCAGACAAACACAGGACCTGTAGGCGGTGCGTCCTGGCCGCCCCCTCTGGGCATCCGGGGGACCTCAGCCTCCGCCGCAGCAGGGTGGGCATTTCCCCCACAGCGCTGGACCGAGGCCCGTCAAAGACGAGATACTAAGGAAGCCCATGAACACTCTTCCTACGGGGCTGTTTTGTCGCTTTGTTTTAATCATAAGGCGTGTCTGCACCGGAAGTCTATCTTGTTTAGGACATTTGGGGACAAATATTGTACAGACTCAATCCGTCCCTGAAAACACCGCTCTGTACTTTCCCACAGTGCTGAGTCATGCCTGGGATGTGTCTAAAGTGTTCCTGGCCATCCTTGTCCCCACTGCCCCTCTGGCCTCTGCCGCAGGTGCTGGTGGCCTGGATGCAGCCGGAGTCACTTACAGGGTGGGAGAAGGGTGGGGAGCAACAGCGGTAATGATATGAATGGCAAGTGACCGTCGCCGCATATTGTGTACCCCGAGTCCTCTCATCCAGGAGGCACTTGGCAGGCAGTCACGTGGCTGGTCCAGGCCATCTGACTCCTAAGGCCATGGCCTCCTCCCCGGGACCAAGGGGACTCAGAGCAGGAGAGCTGAGGGTGCAGCATCCGATGCCTCTTTATCCCTGTCTCCCTTCACTGGGACTCAGGTGTGCTGAGGTCAAGGCAGGACCACCCCATAGCGGCCCCTAGGTGATGGTGATGGGCAGTGGCAGTGTTCCCTGCTACCCACTTCTTTCTCCCATCTCTTAAGCCTTGAAGATTATAGGGTGAGGGGAGAGGATGTAGGACCAGCTGACTCCTCACCCAGCCCACAGGCAGGGCGCTCGGGTGTTGCTGAGACCTGCCAGACCCGATGGTGCTGCCCTGGGCCTCCAGATGTCCCCCTCCTCCAGGACCCCTTCACCATCTGTTTGGTTTCAGCTGTACAGATGAAAGTGTGTCTCGTCAGTAGGGATGAATGTCAAATGGGAGATGTTACTTTTCCCCCAACACATCCCCTGATCTTTTGGAGTCCGGTCCATGCAACTTGGACCAGCAGGTTCTGGGGACAGGCGAGCATTACACTGGCCACTGGCGTCCTCTTCCATCAGGCGGCGCAGAAGTGCTGGGGAAGGTGGGCAACACCAATGCTGGCAGGACTCTGATGGGTGCCGTGGGAGCACCCTCTTCCCCGTCCCTCTGCCGGACCGTGGCTCAGAAACGCTCTGCAGAGTGGTGTCCAAGCCCCGTGGCTGGTTTCTCCTGGATTTCAAATGGCCCCAGGGGCTCAAATCCTCCCCCACCTCATTGCCCTCTCGAGCCAGGGCACAGAGTTTGCTGGCCAGATTGACTGCAGCCCGCAGGATGGGCCCCTGGCCCACAGCAACAGGTAAATCCCAGAAGCAGGCAGGGAGCTGCTAGAATCAAGGCTATTTTGGTTCTGACACGTGGCTTTTGTAAACACGTGAGCTCTGTGAGAGACACCAGCCTTTAGTCACTGTCATGCGATCCCCACACATTTTCCTCCCCTCTGGTTGGCTGTCATGTGGTCATGCCAACCGAGAACAGAACTGTTTCCTCCCTCCAGGAGAGGCTCCCCGGCTGGGGGATCTACCTTCCTTTGGGGTTCAAAAGTCCAAAAAAGAGACTTTCCCTGAGCAGGTTTTCAGCGTCTGCGTTTTGCCTCTGTCTTCTCTGGAAGAGGTTAGGAGGGGTCCCTCCTCGAGTTGAGCTGAGGGATGTGAAGCATCCCTGAGGCTCAAGGGCTGTGGAGATGGGTGCCCAGCGCCTGCCCCAAGGCTCTGAAAGTGGAGGCTGGATGCCCCCGGGGGTCATGCATACTTCCCAAGCTCCAGGCATGAATCCTGGGAGGTGGCCCAGGACAAGCTCTCTTCAGGACTCTGCCTATGATGAGGGTGAAGCCCAGAGGCCAGGCCTGAAGGGCAGGCCGGCCGTACCCCTGGGTACTAGCCCTGTGTCCAGGGGACAGAGGGCAGAAACCCTCAGTTGGGGGGAGGTCTGAAGACCTGCAAATGCACATCCTTGGAAGTGGGGTCAGCACTGGGGCCTCCCCCAAGCCCAGCGGGCACCCGAAGCAGGAGAGCCCTGAAGGACTTGGCTGCCCTCTAGCCTGTGCTGGCCCCGCAGGGGACATGGGTCCTGCCAGAGGACAGGATGGAGATGAAGGGAGAACCAGAGAAAAACCGGGTGGGCTGCAGTGGGCTTGGCTCAGGACTGAGATAACCCCCAGAACAGAACAAGGAAAAGTGATCAGAGAGGTCATGCAGATTTTCCAGAGTGCATTCTGGGGAGAGGAGGGCTCTAGTCAAGAGAGCATATTTGTAGGGACAATGGTGAGAAACACGAAAATGGCTTTCCTTGTGTTGGCTCCCACACCAGGCTCCCTCAGACCCTGGCTCCCGGGGGTGAGGGATGGTGCTGGCTGGTCCTTCCCTCTGTCCGGCTCCTGCCAGCTCCTGGCCTGCTGTCACCAGCACAGATGGGACAGAGCACACTCTGCTACTCCCTGCATGGACACTGGCCCTGCATCACTGTTTAAACCCACTACTTTCCCAGAAAGCAACCAGGTTAAACATCTGAAGAGTCCGAAGGGACCGAGGGTCAGACCTGGGGATGCACTTGTCCGCTTCCTGCCTTCCTCCTGCCCAACTCGCAGTGGCCCTTCCCCAGGCTCACTGGCTGAGCTCTATCAGGAGACTCCGGAGGCAGGGATGCATGTCCACAGCTGGCTCAAGGAGAAGGGCAGGGACCAGGCTGGGGTCTGGGCAGAAACCACCATGGACAGGCTGCTTAGGACTGGTGACCACAGAGCAAGGCGCCCTGTGAGACCCCAGGAAGACTAGGATGGTGTGGGCTTCCTGCTGAGCTCAGATGTGGGAGAAAGATGGGATGGTACCTGCAGATGCAGACGCGGCGAGCACAGTGAGATCCAGGACCAGGCAGAGGCGGGTGCTTCCGAGCGGGGTGCAGCTCAGAACTGCAGGACCAGTTCTCTCTGACACTCCTACTTACAAATCAAAATGTGTCCTTTTCTCCATGGCTAAAATAAAAGAAATTAGACGTTCTGGGCTGCGGCTCCTCCAGGGACCCTCTGAGGCGCCGCATGTGAAAGCCTGACCTCCAAGGGGCTGCTGGGTGTGTGACCGCCCCACAGCCAAAAGTGAACTCAGCTTGCCTTTTGCCAGAGCCGCCATCCCTGGCGCTCCAACCCACGTGGGGACCATGAGGAGAGGGCTGTTCCCCAGAAGGCAAAGGAAGACTAGGAGGAGAGAAGGAAATAACTCCACCCTAAGTTTGCACAGAAACCAGTGCTGGAGGGAGATTATCCATCACCGCCCCCCTCGCCATACACTCTGAGAATGGAGAGCGTGTGCAGCAGGAGGAACCCATGCTTGTTCTAAAACTGCTAAAATCTCTGAACGTCAGTTAGTGACAGCCTCTGGGTGCTTCATCCGGCTTCAAGGCAGCTGAGAAGTAGGAAGAAGGGCTGCCTGGTGGACCCCAACCAGACACCCAGACGACCTGGGTTAGCATCTCAGGCTGGGTGTGTGATCTCGAACACATCTCCCAAGCTCTCTGAGCCTCCGTGTTGTTCAGATGTACAATGCACTTGGTGACACCCTCCCTGCTAGGCTGTATCCATTTTTGATGGTTGTGTAGTAAACAGCGCCAAAACTGAGTGGCTTATATAGCAAAGCCTCCAGATATGTTCATATTCTGGGCATCAGCAATCTGAGCTGGAATTGCCTGGGGCCACTCAGATAGTCCAGGATAGCCTCACCCACATGCTCTGACTCTTGCTGGACCTCTGTCCAGGTGCGTTTTTATCCTTGAAAAGCCTCAGGCTCCTTTCAGTCAGGGCAGGAAGAGGGGCAGCCCTCACTGTGAAGGTGCTTCTCAAGCCCCTGCTTGCATCGGGTTTCCTGACGTCCCACTGGTCAAATCAAGTCTCGTGGCTGAGCCAGACTCTGGGAAGAGAGAAAGAGACTCCATCCTTAATGGGAGGAGGGGCAGTCACATTGCAAAGGAACATGTACCCACGAATAGGAAGGATACATGTCCATCTTTTTGACAATATCACCCTTTTGACTACTGTCACTTTATAATAGATCTTAAAATTCAGTAGCATTATTCCTCCAACTTTATTCTTCCTTTTTAATATTTCTGGTCTTTTTTTTTTTTTTTTTTTTTTTGCTTTCCCATATAAATGTATGGAATCATCTTACCTATATCTGGAAAATATCCTGCTGGAATTTTTATTGATATTGCATTAAATCTATACATGAATTTGGAGAGGATTGAAATATATGAAATGTTGAATCTACTTACACATCTTTTTCCATGTATCAGGGAGTCACAGTATGTCTCTTCATTTATTTGGGTCTTCTTTGATTTGTTTCATTAGCATTTTACAATTTTCAGCATCAAGTTCTATACCTGTTTTATTAGATTTATACCTGAGTGTTTCATCTGGAGCGATTGTAAAAAGCCGTGTGCATGTGCATGCACACGTGTATGCACATGCACATGTGTCTGTGTTTTCATCTGGGTCAGCAGTCGTACATTGCTAGTTATAGAAATGTGATTGATGTTTGTGTTGACTTTGTTCTGTGATGTTTGTCAGTTTTAGGAGGCTTTTTAGATTCCTTGGAATTTTCTACATAGACATTCATATCATCTGTGAGTAGGGATAGTTTTATTTCTCCCTTTCCAGTCTCTTCTTCCAAGCCTTTCATTTCTTTTCTTGACTTATTGCACTAGCTAGGACTTCTAGTACAATGTTGAGTAGGCGTGGTGAGAAAGGACACCCTTCCCTGGTTACCAGTCTTAGAACTCTTTCATCAATGTGATATTTGCTGTAGGTTTTTAGTAGGTATTTTTTATCAGGTTGAGGAAATTTCCTTCTATTCTTTTTGTTGAGAATTTCTATCATTAATGAATGTTGACTTTCATCAAATAAACTTCTACACCAATTACTATGATGTGTGGATTTTTCTCCTTCTTCTTGAGACCATTAATATGATCAGTTACATTGAATGATATTTGAATATTGAACCAGCCTTGCATTCCAAGGATGAATTCCACTTTCTCTTTTGTTCATTCAGTTGGGCAATATTGTGTTGAGGATTTTTGCATCTGTGGCCATGGAGGTTACTGGAATGTAGTTTTCTTTTTACATACTACTGCCTTTGTCTAGTTTTGGTATCATAGTTATGTTAGTATTATAAAGCAATTTGGGAACTATTACTCCCTCTTCTATTTTCTAGAAGAGATTGTATGGAACTGGTGATACTTCTTTAAATATTTGGTAGAATTCACCAAATCTACAAATTCATCTGCAACCAGATTTTCCTTTTCAGGAAGTTATTAGCTATAAATTCAATTTATTTAATAGTTAAGGAAAATAGAAATAAGTGGGTTTGAGTACCTTGTTGTTCTTGAGAAATTGTCCCATTTCATCTAAGATGTTGAATTTATGTGCATAATATTACTTGTAATTTTCCTTTTTTTAACCTAATATATGGAGGGTACTTTGGTGATATTCCCTCTTTCTTTTTAGATTCAGCAGTTAGTGTCCTTCTCTTTTTTCTTTGTCAGCCTTTCTAAAATTTTATTAATGTACTGCTCTTTTAAAAGAACCAATTTTTTGTTTAATTATCTCTATTAGTTTCTAGGTTTTAATTTCATTGATTTCTGCTCCTACCTTTAGAATTTCCCTCCTTCTACTTGTTTTGGGTTTATTTTGTGCTAGTTTCTCTACTTTGTTCAGGTGAAAGCAGAGATTATTGATTTGATACCTTTCTTTTTTGTATCATATGCATTTGGGGGCTATAAATTTCCCTCTAAGAACTGCTTAGCTGCATAGAACCAATTTTGATATGTTGCATTTTTATTTTCATTCTGTTTAAAATATTTCTAATTTCCCTTAAGATCTTCTCTTTGACCACTGAATTATTTAAAATTGTATTATGTAATGGATTTTTGTTGTCTTTCTGTACTAATTCTAGTTTAATTGCAATGTGGTCTGAGAACATAATTGGTATGATTTTAAATTATTTGAAATTTGTTAAGGTTTGCTAAGAAGTGAATGTATTTTCTATCTTTGTGAATATTTCATGTGCATTTTAAAAAGATGTGTATTCTGTACTTGTTGAATGGAATGTTCTGTTGATGTCAGTTAAATCCAATTGATTGATGGTTTTGTTCAATTTTTATATATCCTTGCTGATTTTCTGTCTACTTGTTCTTCAAATTACCAAGAGAGAAGTTTGGAACCCTACAATTATACTTGGGTTGTTTCTATTTCTCCTTTCAGTTTTGTCAATTTTTTCTTCTAAGTATTTTGAAGTCTTATTGTAAAATCCATGTTCATTTAGGACTGTTCTGTCTTCTTAGCGAATGTATCCTTTTATCATTATATAATATGTCTCTTTATCCCTGACCATTTTCTTTGCTCTGAAGTCTACTTTGCTTGGTATAGATAAACCTTCTTTTGATTAAAATTTTCATGATCTGCAATTTCCCATCCTTTTACTTATAACCTACCTGTATCATTATATTTGAAGTGAGTTTCTTCAACACAGTGAATAGTTGTTATCATTTCTAACAATTTCTATCTTTTAACCGCTGCATTTAGACAATATATATTTAATGTAATTATTGACATGTTTGGATTTAGATCTTCCATTTTATTGTTTGTTTTCTCTTTCCCTCTGTATTTTTTTGTTTCTCTGTTCCCCTTCCCATGTTTCAGTTATTTGAATATTTTACAATTCTATTTTAATTTAATTTTTGTAATCTTTGATATCTCTTTTTATAGTTTTTAAGTGGTGACTCTAGTAATTACAATATGCATACTTTAAACAGTCCTTTTTGGAATTCAAGTGAAATTCAAAATCCATTACCACCATATAGGTCCCTTATCCTCTCCCATGTGTTATAATTTTAAGTATTACATCTACATCCTTTAAATACCATATCAGCTGATGTTGTAATTTTAATGTGAATCTTCAAATATATAGTAAAGAACTCAAGAGAAAAAGGATAGTCTATTATATGTATGCAGATCATGACCATTTTCTGATGTTTCAGCATTTCTTGTGGTATCATTTTCTATCAGTCTGAACATTTTCCTTTAATTCTTTTAGAGGTTTGCTGGCCATGAATTCCTTTACCTTTCCTTTATTTGAAACTGTCTTTATTTCACCTTTATACCTGAAGGATATTCTACTGGGTATAGAATTCTAGTTTAACACCTTTTTCTTGCTGTACTTCAAAAATTTTGTTCCTCCTTCTTCTGGCCACCATGGTTCTGGATAAGAAATCTATAGTCATTCAAATTAGTGTTCCCCTGTTGAATGTGTCACTTTGATCTAGCTGCTTTCAACATGTTTTCTCTGTCCTTGGGTTTTGACCATTTGATTTTGTTGTGTCTGGTCATGGATTTCTTTAAGTTTCTTGTCTTTATTTCTTTCAGCTTCTTAAATCTATAGATTTGTGTCTTTTGCCCAGCTTAGAAAATTTTCAGTCATGATATCTTCAAATATTTTTTTCTTTTTAGGAGCACTGTGCTCTCCTGGGACTCTGGTAACATGAGCATTACACCTTTGGCATTGTCTGACAAGTCATTGAAATTCTCATTTTGTCAGTCCTTTCTTCTCCTCTTCTACAGATTGGAATCATCTACTGATCTGTCTTCAGACTGACTGACTCTTTTCCTCTCTCACCTGCAATCTACTACTGAGTCCATTCAGTGAAGTTTTTCTTCCAATCATTGTATTTTTCGGTTCTAAAATGTCCATCACTTAATGGAGCATCTTAATAATAACATCTTCAAAATCTTTGTCAGATAATTCCAACACCTGCCAACTCAGAGTTGGTGTCTTTTGATTGTTCTCTTCCTTGGACATCGAGATTTCGGTGGTCCTTCATCCGTCAAGTACATTTGATTGCATCTGCAGCATTTTTGATCTTATGTTATGAGACTCTAAGTCTTATTTATAATCTATGGAAGATGTTGACATTTTTATGTTAGCAGGCATTCAGCCTGGTTAGGTTCATACTGCAAGTTTCCACCTGCCTTCTCTGGACTGTGGTTCCAACTTCTTCAGTTTTTAAAGCCTTTGTTGTTGTTTTTGGCTAAGCCACACATCACTCAGCCTGTGACCTGGGTGGTGGTCTCTTCAGTCAGTCCTTGGAGCGTTTTGGGTACTGATGAGGACCAGATCCAGGCATGGGCAGCTCAGGGTTGGGGAGAGGGGAGTCCAGGAGTTCATAAACCACCTTATGGGATTGTCTTGTGAAGCTCTGCCTTTTTATAACCTTCCAGTTACTTAATCCCCTTTCTGTCCTGTGCACATAGCCCTGTCCTGAGCCCCTGCTCATGCAGGGCTCATGAATGGGTTATATCATACCCTCCTCAGACTGCAATATCCTTTGGTGCATCCAATCCAATGCATCTTTAGGATTCTTTTCCAAACCCTAGCTCAGTGCTGGCCACATGTGGCTGTGTGTTCATACAGACCATGATCCAGGACCAGCAGGCATGGAGCTGACCACTTGTGCCTCCACACACACCCTGGGGAGGCATTCCTGCCCGGGGCTGTGACACCAGTGCCCAGACCTGACCTGTTAGGAGGCAGAGAGCACAGGTCATCCCTGATGGGATGAGTGCTCACACTGTTTTCCTGCACAACCTTTGACTGGGAGCTGGAACAGGAAGGGATGGCCCTCTTAGAGGATCAGGATTCTCTAGAGATTGGTAAGGACAGCATTGTCAGGCAGGAATTAGAGCTGTGCCATCTAGCAAGCACACTCATGTGTTATGTTACGCGTCAAGCATGGCTGTGAGGCTGTCAGTATCATCACCAATGACAGATCTGAAACCTGAGATTCAGAAAATGAAATCAGTTCCCAATGTCCCACAACCCGAAAGAGACAGGGCCGGAATCTGAACTTGGGACTGACCGCAAATGTAAACCCATGCTCTTAACCAATGTGAAACAGGCATGGAGAGTCAGAATCAGCAAGTTATCCTGAGGTTTGTGATGAAAATAACCAACTTTGCTTTCTAACATTTTATAGAAGACAAGGTTATTTGTTCTTTTGATGGGGTGGATCATGGAGGCTGAGAGGCTGTTAGAAGAAAGAGAGAAAAAGACTGAGAAAAGGGAGTCCTCTCAAGGACTCTTGGGCAGCCCCAGGGAGCACTTACACTCTGGTTCCCCACTTCTCTTGTGTGTTTCTCCTTCTGTGACTGAGTTTCTATAATTTCATTGTCATGTCTACGTAAGTTTATAGTGTGTTTGCTGCCTTTCTCTTTAATTGGACTTTTTCAGAAATAACTAGAATCCTAAATGCTTTCACAATGCACAGTCTCAGGGATGTGAACATAAGTCAGTCTTCTAAGGACAAGTGAGTGGCTTTCCGCTGCTGGAAGGTGCCTGCACTGCGGGCTGGCACTCCAGGGTCAGAGGTTGGTCCCTTGTGGGAAACAAGGCATTCTTAGGAAGAGTCCTCAAGGTTCTGTGCCTCCCACCAGACAACCAAGCAGAAGGAACGTTCGTTCACCTTATGAGGTCTCACATTTGCCAATGTGGAACCCAGGTCAAATTTTTAAAGACTTTGCTAATTGAAAATACAATCAAAGCCAGCAAGGCAGCACCCCAGGCAGCAGCGGAAGGGCACAGTGTGGATTTGGGGGCGTCCTGGCTTAAATGGCAGCCTTAAAGCTCACCCCAGCAAGAGTCACAGACCAGGAAACCCGCCTGGGCAGCTTCAGGGTCCTGCCCAAGGGCAGTCAGCCAGCCATGCAGAGGGGCAGGTTGTACGTCCAAGCTGTCTCCTCTCTGCTGCTAATTGTCTGGTTCAACTGTCCACCTGCTTGACCCCACACACCCTCTGAGCTATGACTGGACAGGATGATCACCTGGGATGTTTTCAGATGCACACCCAGGGGCATTGTGTTAGCCTCGGCTTGAATGTATGTCTTCAACACACTCCTCTTCCACTTCCCTTCCCTTCTTAAAAAATTCCAGTCCTAAAGCCTTAAGGTTCATCAAAGCAAGGTGGGCATCTGCAGTGGGTGGCGAGGGAGTAGGGGGTTGGCAGGACACAGAGGACCGAGGCCAGGGAGTCAGAGCCAGACAGAGTGAGAAGGGCAGCTCAGGGGAGGGGCAGCAGCACTGGGGGATTGTTTCCATAAAAGGAGATGTGTCAAACAAGGAAATAGAATCCTGGTGCCTCACTGTTGGAGGAAGGCGTTACAAGTAGAATGAACTTGTCCCATTGGAAATGAAAGAATTAGGGGACTCAAAGTTCCAGAGAGATAGTAGAGAGATGATAGATAGATAGATAGATAGATAGATAGATAGATAGATAGATAGGTAATAGGTAATAGATGACAGATGAAACTATCTGTGTACATTTGTGGGTGTACACACACACACACACACACACACACACACGTCCCCTACCTCTATTTACTGAGTCTAAGAGCAATGACATTAGCAAAAATCATATTTTGGCTTCTAAACACCATTGTCCACTATTTTAAAAAAAAAAAAAAAAACCAGGAGAAATGGCTGAATCCAGGGCTGAGGCAGAAGATGAACTTGGACCACCTTCTTGTGCTGGAAAGCAAGAATGTGCTCTAAAAAACAATGCAAATATTAACTAGTATATATAAAATAGATTAAAAACACAAATTTCTTTGTATAGCACAGGGAACTATAATGGAAAAGAACATGAAAATGAATATATGTATTATATGTATGACTGAAATGTTACACTGAATGCCAGAAATGGACACATTGTAACTGACTAGACTAATAAAAAAAAATGCAGGCTGTCACATGAGCTTGAATGAGCCCCATTGACCAAATTAAGGAGTATCTGAGCATCAAAATAATCACACTAATGAATTATAACCCATTGGATAAAATAGAAGCCGGGAATCCATCATGATAATAATGTAGCAGGGTTTGGTGAGGAATGGGATATGGGTGTGGGTTCAGAGTTCCTCCCCATAAAATGCTTATTAATTATGGAGAGGAAGTGAGCAGCTGTGCAGAGGGGAGCCTGGCAGATGGCCCTGAGGGAGACCCGGTCACCGCCAGGCCACCCAATGGGATGCCACGAGAAGGATGCAGCGGAACCCAGTCTGCTCTGATTGTGAGCAAACACAAACCTGGACTGTAGACATTCTAGGCAGAACCAGGCCTGCAGCCTTCAAAACTGCCCAGGTCACGAATGTCAAGTATCCTGACGAATGTTCCAGACAGTGGGAGGGTAAGAGACAGCACGGCACGATGCAACATGTCACCTGGCATTAGAGCCTCTGTTCAGGGGCCCTGCTGGGACAGCAGGCAGATGGTGACTGGGGTCTGTCCTGGGGACCAGACCCGGTCCCAGTGAGGATCCTGTTGTGATTCCAGAGGCGAACGCCCCGTTCACAGGAAATGCACGCTGACTCCACCAGGGGGATGGGATTTCAGGTGGGCAATTTGCTTTCAAGTGGTTCAAGGAAAAAAGTTATACTTTATGTGCAACTGTTTTGTGAGTTTTTGGGTGCTGCCAAACTTTTTAAGGTACTAAAATAAGATATATTGAGGCACTAGAAAAGTGAACAAGAAAAACTTGTGCAATCACAAGTAGGTACAATCACAACAAAATCCCCAGGTGACTGCCACGTGTTCCCAAGGGTTCACAGCCTTCGTTCAAGAAGCAATTGTAGCAGGTGGCTGCAGGCTGTGTATGCAGCACTGTTTGTCCAGGCCATCCCACCCCAGGGTTCTCAAGAGGGGCCACACTTGCTGGCTCTGAACCCTACCTGCTCCAATCCTCACAGATCCCCCTCGGTTAATTCTGGGGGCCCTGGATCAACGCAAAAAAAAAAAAAAGCATAACATAAAAATTGAGAATTATGTTTTATTTGGCAGACATTCTGAGGACTTAAGCCCTAGAGGCAGCCTCTCAGATTGCTCTAAGGGACTGCTCCAAAGAGGTGGGGAGGAGCCAGTATATATATATATATCTATAGGAGTTTTTGCATCAAAGACCAGGTAGTCAGAACATCAAAAGATGATTGTTAATTAGAGAAAACCAGACATCTCAAGTTAAGGAATTTAGTACCTTTCTATATATGAGAAGATGTGAGAGTCTGGGCTCAAGGAGAGCATTCCTTTGCTATGCACCTAGCTGTCGAGGGCCAGTGTCCTGTTCTTTCCCATCCCGAGTTCCCTCAGGAGGCACTGCTGTGGGTGGCTGCAGTGGCTGATGGCTACTGGTGGCTGCAGCATCCTTGGTTTACTGATACGGTGGGAATATTTTTCATTCACAGCCCCTATTCGAGTGCCCAAGAGGCAAACCTGGCTGGCACCAGGGATGCCACAGAGGTCCCACTGAGCTGGGGACAGGGGCTCTCCCCTCTCCCATGTTTCTTCTTTTGGGGGTAACCTGGTTGCTGAGAGACTTCAAGGCTACAGTCCTCTGCCCAGGTTCTACTGTCCCAAGTGGAAGCAATTCTTAGACCTACTGTTTCCCTAAGCCGGGGACAAGAGTCAGGGGACAGGCTGGAGAGGGTCCAAGTGGCCAGAATTGGGCATCTGTCACTTCCTCCCTCCCACTAAGGCAGCCTTCTCCCCACCCTCTTCTGTTGGGAATTCCCAGGAAAGCCCCTCAGAGCTTGGAAGCCACAGACCACCCCGGCCCATCAGATGTTTCCAGGCACGCCTGCCAACCTGAGGGTGAAGCTTCAGCCTAAGCTGCTGGATGTAGGAGTGAACCCAAAGGGAAGCATCCATCCCCCCTGCTCCCACCGCACCCTTGTTACCCACCCTCCCCGGAGAACCGGCCCCGCGTGCTTGGGGTGGGCTGCCTCTGTCACCAGGGAGACCACATCTTCAAGGTGGCCACCAGCCCACTCCACCGGGTTCTCTGTACCTCAGGCTCTCCCCTGAGACCACCCTACCCAGGGTGGGGTTGGAGAGCTGGGGCCGCTGTGTCTGCCATCGCTGGGTGGTGTGGAGAGAGGCGGCCTCAGATGGCCGCGACGGCTGGGGTCCGGGGAGGTGAGGTCCAGAGGGGAGCTGCTCTGTCCTCCACTCCCCCGTCCTGACTCAGTCCAGTGACAGGCTTGCTTTGCCATGTCTCCCAGCGTGGACAACTCCGAGGACCCCGTGTATGAGAGTTTGGAGGAGTTCCATGTCTTCGTCCTGGCCCACATATTAAGAAGACCCATTGTCGTGGTAGCAGATACGATGCTGAGGGACTCGGGCGGAGAAGGTAAGTCTACATGTAATAAAACATGTATTTTAAATTTTTAATTTTTTGGGGTGTAGTTAGGTTTTTTTTTTAATGGAGGCACTGGGGATTGAACCCAGGACCTCGTGCGCGCTAAGCACATGCTGTACCGCTGAGCTGTACCAACACCCCTGCAAAACAGATGAGCTTTCTTCCTCAGCCAGAAAGCATACATCCCAGTTAAGGAAGACACAACCAAACATCACGGCTGGGCCCCTAGAAGGACACAGAGCCTTACTCTGCCTGGACAAAGATCCTATTATTTCTCCGCATGTGTTTTTTTTCCTCCTAGAGGAAGGAGGGATTGCTTTCGGCCAAGCATCCACCCTGGGTGTCAACGGTGGGCAGCCAGCAGAAATCTGGCTAAGTCGGGGTGGGAACCAACCCCGAGGGGCTCCCGGTGCCCACACCCTCCAGCAGTGCGGGCCTCATCCCAGGTCCCCTCCTGCCTTTCTGCACATGCGTTACAGAGGAGAAAGGAAAGGAGAGACCACAGAGTCCCTCGCCAGGCTGTGGTGGAGTCGGGACGCGGGGAGGAGGAGTTGAGGATGCAGGCCATTCCTCCGGGGTGGACACTGCCCCTTGATTTACCAACAAGGAGCCCAAAGCCCAGGGAGGCCACACGATGTGCCTCCACCCTCAGCTGAGGCCTCGGAGGGACTGGGCCCAGGCAGGGAGGGCTCCAGGCATGTCCTCCCTCCTGCCTTGCTGGAGCCCACTGGGAGGCCGCACTCTCTGAACAGGAGGAACAGAGGAGGGTCTGGGATGCTAGATGGACCCAGGAGGTCACCCCTTCCCCACCCTCTTGTGGCCGTGGTTATCACAGTGGGCAGGGGGCTGGGAGTACGTTGGTCACTCCCAGGGCCGCCTCTAGGGACACGAGAGCAGAGACAGGCCTCCCATAGGGATCCCTGTGCCCTTGCCCCCTCCTGCTCCCCGTGCCCTCACCCTTGTTTGTGTCTGCAGCGTTTGCTCCGATCCCATTTGGAGGGATTTACCTGCCCTTGGAGGTGCCTCCCAACAGATGCCACTGCTCACCTCTGGTTCTTGCCTATGACCAAGCGCATTTCTCTGCCCTGGTGTCCATGGAGCAGAGAGATCAGCAGAGAGAACAAGGTACGCCCACCACCACCTGATGGTGCCCGGGGTGGGGGACAGAGAGGGGAGGGATAGGCCTGGTGGGGCAGGAGGCAGAATGTGCAGCCCTCCCTGGGAAGCACACTCAGTGGTGATGGGTTTGCAGAAAACTGCCATATGCATACAAAAAAATATTATCATTGAGAATAATGCCAAAAATAACTTTTAAAATATGAAGCAATAATTAATAATTAATAACTAATAATCCTGCCACCCTTAGACAGCCCTTTCGGGGGTGCCCTTTCACATGGGTGCATATTTTATGTGTATGTAATTAATCTTCGGTGGAAATTTTAAAAGTTCCCCTAATGCAGAGTCGACAAACTGCAGCCCACCACCTGTTTATAATAGTTTTATTAGAACCCAGCCAAACTCGTTCAAAGGCGTCTTGTCTGTGGCCACTGCTTTTGTGCCCCAGCTGCAGAGTTGAGACGCAGCCACAGAGATTGTGTGACCTGCAAAGACTAGAATATCTACTAACTAGTGCTTTGTGGGAAATGTTTCCCAGCCTCTGCTCTAGAGTAGGCTTTTGGATCAAAAGATGGAAATTTGCATTCAAACCGTTACATGGGAGTTTCCTGCCAGAAGCCATTTCAGGGCTGCAGAAAGTCTCACCGGGCTAGCCCCACAGGCTGCGCATTGCACACTTCCAGCCACCAGTAAGATGGACCCGTGTGGAGCTTGTCTTCAGTCCATGCGTTATGTGTCTGCTGTAGAAATGGTGGGGGTTTTATTTGGAATGTTAACTGCTGATGGATGTGTGACCAGCTCTGCAAAGAAGGGGAAGCCCCTCCTTCTGTCACTTCTGTCTCTGGTTTCACGGAGATTTCCCAGGAGACTAAGGAAGGAAAGACAGATGAATTTCAGGGTCGCCGGCATCCCTGAGTGTGGTCCCAGGAAATACACGGTGGCTCATCACATGGCGATGTGAGTCCAGAAGGAAGGGGAGCAGGGAGGCAGCCGACTGTAACAGACCATCGCATCACTCTCCTGTACTATTTCCAGACATCTTGCCTTGGCCACAGGGAAACATATTTCATCATGAAGCTTTTGGCCAGTGAGTGCTGGCCCCTCCCTCGTGGCTTCTGGCTCTCCTCAAAGCTCCCTGCTGCTCTTGGGAGGCAAGAGGGCCCTTTCTCAGGGCCTTGGATCCACGCCAGGGGCAGGACTTCTGGTCCAATCTCCCAGAGACTCTCTGTGGTCAGGGGAAGATCAAGGTCCCACGTTGACCTGTCCACTTCTCACGACCACTGCGGGGCAGATGCTCCAGGGCCCCCTTCTGCACAAGCAGAAGCAAAGCACGTGTAAGCAGCTCCCGCTGGCTGGGTAACTTCTGCACAGTGTGTCAGGGCCTCACACGTTTTTGGAGAGAACACAAATGCTCTGCAGAATTTGAGGCTTTAAGCATTACTACCCACCTTCACGGAGCTGATGGGTGCTAAAGTCCAGTAGTCCTGCACTATTTGTTTGGTGGGGGGCCAAGGGTCCATTCAGTGAATGCATCCAGATTTCAGGGACCCAAAGACAACAGTGCCTCTGCCTTGGGATCCTCACTACCTTGTAGGGGAGACAGTCCAGCCCACCACGCTACATCCTACCAGGCAGGGTATGCCCGGAGCAGCCACAAGCTCCATTCAGCTGGGGAGCAATTATTCTAACAGAGGAGAACGGACAGATGGGCAGACAGAAGAGAGAGGTGGGCTAGAACAAGTCTTGGAGGCGGCTTGTGATGACAAGAGTCCAGTACCAGGGGACAGAACAGGCCTGAGCCAAGGTGCTGGGCTGTTGAAGGGGTGTTGCTAGTGGGTTGCTGGCATGGAAGTGAGCAGATGTTGTAGGAGGGTGGTGGTGCTATTCACTGCGTGGCCTAGGGGGTACCACGTGACCTTCCAGCCTGTCCTCTTGTCTGTCACCAGTACCAGAGCACCCACATCCCTGGGGGGTGAACCCTTTTCTCCTTCCCTTCTCCACTCTCCTTCCCTTCTCCACTCTCCTTCCCTTCACCCCTCCCCAGTCCTCTGCCCTTTCTTCTTTCCCTTTCTCTTCCTTTCCACCCACTATCCATATTTGGTCTGTTTTCATTGGACATGTTTAAGTTCATCACCACTTAATTATGGACATCACAGGACAGTCCCTCCAGACACTGAAGTCCTCAGTCACCTCTGGAAATCCTGCCTGTCCTGAAGCCAAACCTATACCCTGATCCTTAAACATTGCTTCAGAGATAAACCTCGAAGCCTTGATTAGCTAGCTCCCTTCCTGGCCACAGTTAGTGCCCAACATCTCCCCCAAAAGGACCTGCCATAGGTGGGAAGAACAGCACAGATGCTGTCTGGGAAGTCGTCTCCAGAGGGAGCCTGCCCCAGGGTTCCTCCAGGGCATCATCCTTCTGTCCCACACTACAGCAGAGGCTGTAGGAGGCTTCCTGAAAATACTAGATCCCAGCAATTCAGCTTTTGTCATCCCAGTGGTTGTGGATGGTAAGGAGAAGCTAAGAAGGTGTCAGGAACTTGCCCAGGGAATAGACTCAGCCTCTCTTCTCAGCCTTTATGATGCCAAGGAAATGGTAGCAACCACAGAGAGCCATGATAAAAGCCTCCAAAAGAAGATAGTTCAGAATAGTATTGGGCTGCAAGGGGCTCAAAGGAGAGGACTGCTGTTATTGCTTCTCTAACAGTGAGTCCTGAAGTCAGTGGTTCAGGGCTGATGCAGCAGCTTTACACGTTCTCAGGGAATCAGGCTCACAGCCTCTCCCTGCTCCACCATCCTTATGCAGCCTCATGGTCATAGAATAGGTGCTGCAGCTCCAGGCATCACATCCACATTCCAGGTATCACATCCACATTCCAGAGTGGGCCAAATGCTTCTCTTCTTGAAACTGTCTTTTCATTTGAGAAGAACAGCTTCCCCAGGAACTCGTGCTGGCATCTTACTCCCCAAGGCTGAGCTCCCTTCTTGCAGTTTCCTGACTGCAGAGCAGCCTGAGAAGTGAATGCCTTGGCTGAAGGAGGGGGTGAGGTGCTTGGTGGCGGTTCAGGGAGCCAGCTCTGAATCAGGTAGGGGATGTGATGTTTCCAGACAGTTTCATATGGACTTTGCTCTTTCTTTTGCCAGCAATGACCACTCATCCAGGGAAGGACAAAATGCAAAAAGGAGTTCTTTACCAACTTGGTTCTTTGTCTGGAAATAAACCACATTGGCGGTCAGGCTGTCAACCCCTTAAAAAGCAGTGGTGCGTGAGGCTGTCAGTGCCATGCTTCTGGGAGGAAAACTCATTCTTCTTTAAACGCAGACAGATAAGCAGTGTCCCCTTCCCCGCCAACCCCAGCACCATGCAGCCGCCTGCAGATCTCAGGTTCAGGGCTGCCTGCGTGAGGGGCAGCGCGTGCGCAGTGGTGGCACCCTAGGAGGAGGATTGTGGGGGGAGGGTCCTGGCTGAGAGCCAGGCGGGGTGCGCCCTGGGCCTTTGCTTAAATGGAAAGTTTTTTATAGACACTGATGTTACCACCTCCTTAGCACTCTTGCCATCGCGGACCAAAGACCAGAAGCTGAGTGGGAGGAAAGTTGGTGGGGAAACCATCCTCCTCCAGAAAAGAGTCTCTTCAAGAAGTGGTGCTGGGAAAACTGGACAGCTACCTGTAAAAGAATGAAATTAGAGCATTTTCTAACACCATACACAAAAATAAACTCAAAATAGGTTAAAGACCTACATGTAAGACTGGATACTGTAGAACTCCTAGAGGAAAATATAGGCAGAACACTTCTTGACATAAATCACAGCAATGTTTTTTTCAAACCACGGGACCTAATTAAACGTAAAAGCTTTTGCACAGCTAAGGATACCATCAACAAAATGAAAAGACAGCCCACAGAATGGGAGAAAATATTTGCAAATGATGCGACCGACAAGGGACTAATTTCTAAAATATACAAACAGCTCATACAGCTTAATAGCAAAACAAACAAGCAACCCAATCAAAAAATAGGCAGAAGACCTAAATAGACATTTCTCCACAGACGACATCCAGATGGCTAGATGGCACATGAAAAAATGCTCAATATTGCTAAGTATTAGAGAAACGCAAATCAAAACTACAATCACATCAGTCAGAATGTCCATCGTTAAAAAATCCACAAATAATAAATACTGGAGAGAGTGTAGAGAAAAGGGAACCTTCCTACACTGTTGGTGGAAATATAATTTGGTGCAGCTATGATGGAGGACAATAAGGAGTTTCCTTAAAAAACTGAAAATAAACTTACCATATGATCCAGCAATCCCATTCCTGGGCATGTATCTGGAAGGAACTCTAATTCGAAAAGACACATTCACTCCAATGTGAATTTATAGCAGCACTATTTACAATAGCCAAGAGATGGAAACAACCTAAATGTCCATCAACAGATGACTGAATAGAGAAGATGTTGTATATATACAATGCAATACTACTCAGCTATAAAAAAAGAATAAAATAATGCCATTTGCAGCAAGATGGATGGACTTGGAGATCGTCATTCTAAGTGAAGTAAGCCAGAAAGAGAAAGAAAAATACCATATGATATCACTCATATATGGAATCTTAAAAAAAAGAAAAGAAAAGAAAAAAGAGGACACTAATGAACTCATCTACAAAACAGAAACAGATTTGCAGACATAGTAAACAAACTAATTGTTACCAGTGGGGGAAGGGATGGGAAGGGATAAATTGAGAGCTTGAGATTTGCAGAGACTAACTATATAAAATAGATGAACAATAAGCTTATAGTATATAGCATAGGGAACTATATTCAACATCTTATGGTAACCTATAATGAAAGAGTATGAAAAGGAATATATGTATGTATATGTATGACTGAACTATTCTGATGTACACCAGAAATTGAGACAACATTGTAAATTGACTATACTTCCATTTAAAACATGGAGGGGAAAAGTAAAACAATAAAAGTTAAATTATAGACTTTGTAGTTACTTTAAATATAAAAATAAAATATACAAAGAACTCTCAAAACCCAGTAACATAAATCCCCAACAATCCAAATAAAAATGGGAAAAGACACAAACAACCATTTCACCAAAGAAGAGATACAGATGGCCAGTCAGCACATGCAGAGATGGTCAACATTAGAACTGCAATGAAACATCACTACACACCTGTCAGAATGACTAAAATCTTGAAAACTGACAACACCAAATGCTGGAGAGGAAATGGAGTAACCCAATCGCCCATACATTACTGGTGGAAATAAAAAATGGTTCGGCCACCCTAGAAGGCAGCTTGTTATAAAACTAAACATCACTTACAACCCAGCCATTGTACTCCCAGGCATTTTATCCCAGAGAAAGGAAAGGTTATGTTCACACAGAAGCCAATGCACGAGTGTTTATAGTCGCTTTATTTGTAATAGCCAAAAACCAGAAATGAACCCACATGTCTTTCCTGGGTGCATAATTCAACATGCTGTGGTACATCTAGACCACAAAATCGTACTCAGCAATAAAAATGAGTGAATATGACTCATGCAATTACGTGGGTAGATCTCAGGGGACTTATGCTGAGGGAAAAAACCAATCCCAGAAGACTTGCATTCTTGGCCAAGACACAAGATAAAATCCCACAAGAAGAAATAAGTGATGAGGAGATAGGCAATATATCCGAGAAAGAGTTTAGAGCAATGATGTGAAGGTGTTCAGAGAACTCAAGAGGAGTATAGATGCACAGAGTGAAGTTTTTAGCAGAGTTTGAAAATACAAAGAATACCCAAATAGAGCTGAAGAATAAAATTACTGAAACGAATAACACACTAGAAGGAACCAAAAATTGACTAAAGGAGGCAGAAGAATGGATCAGTGAGCTAGAAGACAGATTAGTGGAAATCTCTACTGTAGAACAGAAAAAAAGAAAAAAGAATGAAAAGAAATGAGGATAGCTTAAGAGAACTCAGGGACAACATGCAGCACACTAATATTCACATTATTGGGGTCCCAGAAAGAGACAAGTGAGAGAAAGGACCTGAGAAATTTTTTGAAAAGATAATAACTAAAAACTTCCCTAACCTAGGAAAAGAAACAGTCACCCAAGTCCAGGAAGTATAGAGAGTTCCACCCAGGACCAAAGGACTGCATTCTTAAAATGATTAAATTAACGAGATGGAGAACAAATGAGTGTTTCCGTTGACTCTGGGATCTCCGGAGAAACAGAACCAATAGGATCATATGGATAAATGTAATAGGAGATTTATCAGAGGAATTGATTCACATCATCATGGAGGCCAAGCCATAGTACCATGTGCCAACTGGGATCTAAAGAACCAGGAAAGCCAGTAGTGTAATCAGAGCCAAAACACCCAAGAAGCAGAAGCACCAATGTCTGCAGGCAGGAGAAGACAGGTGTCCCAGCTCAAGCAAAAAAGCGAATTCCTCCTACCTTGGCTTTTTTGTGCTATTTGCGCCCTCACTAGATTAGATGATGCCTGGATGATGGTGATGGTGGTTTTCTGTACTCTGTCTACCAATTCAAATGCTCATCTCTTGTGGAATCACCTCACAGACATACCCAGATGTAATTTACCAGCTTGCTGGACACCCCTTAGCCCAGGCAAGTCGATTCATAAAGTTAACCATCACAGCGGTGGACAGGGATTAGGGACACAGAGGATTATTTAGAAGCATGCTGTTTACATTCCAAACAGCTGAGGATTCTCCAAATATCTTTCTCTTATGGGTTCATAGTTTTATTCAGTTATGGTCTGAGAACAAACTTTTTATGAGTTCCATACTTCTGAATTTACTAAGGCTAGCTAAGAATATGTTCTATCTTGGTGAACATTCCATGGGGTCTTGAAAAGAATATGTGTTCTGCTGTTTTGGGTTCTCTAAGTGTCACTTCAAGTTCTCTGATTAGCTCAGTCTACGCTATCTTTGCTGGTTTCTGTGTATTTGTGCTGTCTGTTGGCTAAGAGAAACGTGGCAGTCTCCAACCACAGTGAATTTGTCCTTCCTTCATTTTTGTTAGCATTTGCTTCATGTTCTTTGAAGCCCATATACACATGTAGGACTGTGACATCTGCATGGAGCATTGACCCCCATATCGTTATATAATGTTCCTCTATATCTTTGGTAACAGTTCTTGCTCTGGAGTCACTCAGCTTTCTTTTCATTAGCATCTTTTAACCCATTTATGTCTTCATCTTTAAAATGGATTTCTCATAGTCCATATCTACTTGAGTTTTGCTTTTATATCCCACCTGACAAGCTTGTCTATTAATTGGTGTGTTTTGACCATTCACATTCAATGCTATCTCTTTTCTACTTGTTCCATCTGTTTTTTGTTCCTTTTTTTGTCTTTTGCTGTCTTCTTAGGGGTTAATTGAGCTTTTTTTTTTTTTTTGGTTTCATTTTATCTCTACTGTTGATTTACTATTATACGACAATTTTTAAATTTTTTTGGTAAGGGTGATGACTTTTTTTATCGAAGTATAGTTGATTTACAATGTTGTGTTAGTTTCTGGTGTACAGCGTAGTGATTCAGTTATACGTACATATATATTCTTTTTCATACTCTTTTTCATTATAGGTTATTACGAGCCGTTGAATGTAGTTCCCCGGGCTATACAGATCTTGTTTTTTTATTTAACATCTATCTGTGTTAGTGATTTCACTAAGGTTTACAATAGACATCTTTAATTAATGAGACTCTATTTTGAAATAACATTCTACTTCCTGTGTTGTATAAAGACCTTATGACAACAGATCCAAAACTCTCCATCCCATCCCTGTGCTACTAATATCACGCACTTTACTTTTGCTTATGCTATAAACACATCACACACAGCTGCTTTCTTTGCCTTAGTTCTCTCTCAGAGTTACTAAGAGGAAGAAAACATAATTTTATTTTCAAATTTATTTATTCTGAGTCTATCACTTTTCATTTCTTTGCGTAAATCCAAGTTTCTACCAGTAGCATATGCCTTCTGCTTAAAGAATTTCCTTTAACAGTTTCCAGGGCAGGTATACAGAAGATGAGTTTTCTCATTTTTGTTTGAGAAAGTTTGTATGTCTCCTTCCTGCTTCAGAGATATTTTGGCTGGGTATAGAATTCTGGATTAGCAGGTTTTTTCTTTCAGTACTTGAAAGACGTCACTCCATTGTCTCCCTGTCCTACCTGTTTGATTGTGAAAAGTCTGCTGTGATTTTTACATCTGTTTCGCTTCTGTAATGTGACTTTTTCACTCTGGCTGCCTTCAAGATTTTCTTTGTCTTTGGTCTTTGGCAGTTTGAATATACTATATATATGGATTTGTTCTTGTTTTTCCTGCTTGGTTTTTTTTTTTCCTTAGCTTCTTGGATCCATGGTAGAGTTTGTCATTCATTTGGGAAATATTTAAATAAATAATGTCACCCATTATTTATTTAAATATCTCTTCTGTTCTGTTTCTCTATCTCTTTTCCTTCTGGAGATTACACTTACACACATCTAGGGCTATCTGGCAGTGCCCCACTAATCTTGCATGTTCTGCTCAGCATCCCCACTACTCTTTTTTTCTCAAAGTTTCAATTTGGGTAATTTTTTTTTTAGTTGAAGTATAGTCAGTTACAATATGTCAGTTTCTGGTGTACAGCATAATGTCCCAGTCATACACATACACACACACACACACACACACACACACACACACACACACATACATCTATATATACACACACACATATATTTGTTTCCATATTCTTTTTCATTAATAATTTGGGTAATTTTCGTTGACCTGTCTTACTGCTCACAGATTCTTTCCTCAGCTGTGTAACGTCTACTGAACAGCCCCTCAGGGTCATTCTTTATCTCTATTATTGTGGCTTTTTTTTTAATTTCTAACATTTTGATTTGACTCTCATAGATTTTTTTTTCTCTCTGCTGAAATCAACCCTCAGCTCCTGGATTATGTCTACCTTTTCTACTAGAGTCTTTAACTTATTAGTGAGTTATTTTAAATTCTATGTCTAATAGCTTCGATACCTGTGTTGTCTCTCTGGTTCTGTCACCTGTCTTTTCTCTTGTCAATGTGTCGGTTTCCTCCTGTCTTTTCTTACACCAAAAATATTTTTGTTGAAAGCCAGCCATCTTGAGTAGGACAATATAGACTAAGGTACATCATTTTGATTCCTGAAACTAGGCAAGCTTTTTCTTTTGCTGTGGGGGGGTTTGGATCAGTCTAGTCAGGATCTGATGTTGCCATGGTTACCCTGCCTTCAGATTTCTCAAGTCATATCTTGTGTTTATGGTGGGGCTGGTATTTCTCACTGTCTGCTGCACCCTTTGTGCTGTGCCTCATGTCGGCAAGGTTCTCTCTCCAGGTTCTTGCCCCTTTTCTAGCAGTAGAGTGCAGTGTGAGAAGGGGAGCCCAGAATGGTAATGTTTCTGTTACTCTGATTAAGGTTTTATTTTAGGTGGGTGCTATGTCCTTGAATTCATTGAGGGGAGTGACCTCCCCCAGCTGTGGTTCTGGATTCAGCACATATACCTGCCCTTCCCCCTGAGAAAAAAATGGTTTATTACCTGTTTTCTGCCCCCACCTCAAACTTTACTGGGGAAAGGCCCAGTGCTCTAAGGCCAGCAATGAGTGTAGCCCTGCCCTCTGCAGTTTCTTCCTTAGTACAGAAGGCAAAGGTCTGTGAAGGACACTTTTTCAGAATTCTAGCCTGCAGGTGACTGTGAATTCCCCTTATATCTGTGGCCCCCAGAGTTCTGTATTTTTTCCCTAGGCTACACCCTTCCTTTACCAACTTGTCAACAATCTTAGCTGAATTCTTCTTACTGGGGTCCAGCTGAGTCTGCCCCAATTAAGCGCACAGCCATCTCTCCTCAAAGGCACCTTAGACTTGGAGCTAGCCAGTTGCCTATGACTTAGGTCTCTGGTATGTTAAAGGAAAGTTGTGAATTTGTGGTTCGTCTGGCTGGTTGTGGTTCTGCCGGTGGGATGTGGCTCTTCCAGCTTTTTCCATCCCAAACAGGAACCAGAAGTCTCCATTCTTTTTTGGAAAATAAGTACTGAACGTATGTTGCTGCTGTGGCTCCCCTTTGTCCAGGCGAGTCTGAGAGGCTGCTTCTATGTTTCCAGGTCAAAAGGTAGGAGAGTTTTTTCAAAGGCAAAAACAAAGTCTGCAGGCTTATTGTGAGAAGCATGGCTATTTGCCACCGGAGGGCAAGCTACCGCATCCCTACCCCCTCTCTGGGGGCAGCCAGGTTTCCACCAGGGTGAAGTAAGTGTGTAAAGCGAGAGGCAGAAGCATCCAAAGGACCTGATGCTCACAGGGGGCCTGTTGGCGAGGTCTCCCTAGCCTAGACAGCTACAGGTGGGGCTCCCGGGCCCTGTGGCCCCGGCCCTGACCCGCAGGGCACGGCTCTGCCCTCGCAGAGAAGATGCCTCCTGACATCCGGGCTCAGGAGCCTGCTAGGTGGCCAGCCTCTAGCGTCTTCAGGTGATTCCAACTTTCTGCTTTGTGTGTTGCGGGGCAGGGGGAGGTTGGTGGGCAGGCAGTCAATTCCAGCCCAGCTATTGAGTGTAGGAATTCCTAGGAGCCCTTTGGTAGGAAGGTGAGGCCGAGGGAGCTGTTCAGCTGTACTACTTAATTTGGTTTGTCTAAAACAAAGAAACCAAAATCATAGTGCTTCAAGGCAACAGAAGTTTGGTTCTGATCCAAATAGAGTCTAAAACAGGTGTTCCTGATTGGCAGGCAGGTTCCCTCCAAAGGTCCACCTGTAGGTCCACCGTCCTCATAAGGCATCCCGGTGGGAAGGGGTGAGGGAGACAGCCCCCCCACTCCTAAACACATGCCCAGAACTTCCCACAGAGCTTCTGCTCCCGGCCCATGGGTGCAAGTAAGCACCAGCTCCTTCCTAATGCTGGCAGCTGGACAGACACCCCCAAGGCACCTCTCCCCTGGGTGGTGGACAGCCAGACCCCAAAGCGCCCACACTGCACCCACAGAAACTGCTCCTAACAGATTATTGTTCGAGAACAGTGTCTTCCAGATTTGCTTGCTTTTAAGAACCACAGAGGGTGCTTATTTAAAATAGAGTCCTAGGATCCTTTTCCTGGACACTCTGGTTTGGCCATCTGCCTGGGAGCCTGGAGTGGGCACCTTTACCGAGCCTTCCAGGGAGTCACGCGGCCCTAAAAGGTGTCTGCGGAGGGAGCCTCTACCCCCTGTCCCCACCCATGGGTGGGAAGCCGGGCCAACCCTCTCTCTGTTGTTGTCGTGACTCATGGAAGTATGGGACTGGCTCCTGGGTGTGACTATCCTGAAGCTCAGCCCTGGGAAGGGTGGCCTGGGTATCGTGACCAAGTCAGGGCAGATCAAGCTGCCCCTGCTCTCCCAAACCAGAGCACCGCAGCCTAGTCTCTATCCAGATTAAATGGAAAATCCGGAGCCCAGCTGTGTTTCCCTCCTCTGGGGTGTAAGCCGGGGAGGGGCGGAAGAAGGGGATGCTCTGGGGTCACATTTTCTCCTTAGCAACACTGGAGGGCAGCAGTGAGTCAGTGTTGCCAATTTCCCATTCACAAATCAACTTAATGGGATTCAGGCTTAGATGTTACGTCTTTATTATTACTTATTTATTTGCCTTTGTGTTTTTGCCATGGCACCCTTGTGGTGAATCACAGGGAAATGACACGTGGTGGGTGTGGGGCAGAGGAGGAGGGAAGAAGAGGGAGGGTAAACCCTGGGCAGGAGGAGGGCCCCCCTGTGTGCTGGAGTGGTGCCCAGGCACTCACTGTCCCCAGAGATGAGGCCCTTGGTGCCAAAGGAAAGCAGCCTGTGGGAGGCACCATGTGTTCAATCAGGGCTGGGCAGCATCTGGCCACCAGCAGACGAGTGAAAGAGAGGCACTCCAGTGCTGGAATGGGTGAGGATACGCCGGAAACGGGAGCCCCCGTGCCCCACGAGCTGTCAGCTCCTAGCCCACTTCCCCACCTCTAAGGGGACCCGGCCACACCTGCCTCCTCAGCTGATGGGATGGCAGAGGTGAGAGCCCCTGGTGGAGAGGGGTCTGAGTGGCACATCTGAGGATGCACCAGCGCCCTGCTCTGCACCTCTGCATCCCTGCATCCCCCAGGTTTGGGCAGGCTGGCTCCCCAGGCACCAGCCAGCCACTGGCACGAAGCCAGGAGGCCTGGCTCCAGCAAACAAAGCAGTTGGCATGGTCAAGCCCAGGGGCCTGATTCGAAGCTGAGGGGTGGGACTTCCTACAGGGAGCCTTCACTCGGAAGCTGCCACTCAGAGAACAGAAGTGGAGAAGTGGGGTCGCCACCTTCCTGTTCCTCTGTCCCTGACAACAGGAGTCAGCCTGTCCCTAGGAAGCTGATCCCACTGGGCCCACCGCAGCTCACTCAGCTCTTAGCAGATCCCAGACACACCTGTAAACACTGCCTCCGACACAGCCTCTGGGAGGTGGGCCAGCATCTCGCCCACCGGGGCAGGGCGGTAGGGGGTGGGGAGCGAGCGGAGGCGGCTTTCAGTCAGGAATGGTTTTGATGAATCAACCCTTTGGTGCAGTGAGGGGCACCTCTCTCCTCACTGCCTTCTCCACCTACCTGTTCCCTCCCCGGAAGGCTGGCTGGCCTATCCTAGAAAGGCTTGTGACAGATCTCTCAGCCTGCTGTTTCCCCCCCTCAAGGGGCTTATCACCACCCGATGTCACCTGTTTATCCTTCCCTGGTACAGGATGTGAGCTCCCTGTGGCAAGGGCCACCGGGTCCCTGGGTCCCACACCAGCACAGACTTGCTGAATGAACTCAGAAATGAGCAGGTCAGCAGGCAGCCCTCACTCCCTGTCTCTGGAAGGAGATGGGTGGGCCTGGCCCCAAACTTCCTGGGAGGTGACCTTGCACAGTGCGCTATCTGGCCTGAGTCCCTCCTTATAAATAGCAAAAGGCTATTTTTTGTCAGCTGCCCAAGGAGGGCACCCGCCTGCCGACAGACCCACGTCAAGGCCAGGCAATGCCTTCAACTGCTATTAAGCGTCCACAAAAAATAGGGCATTTTTTAAAACCATTAGTAGAGGTTTGGAAACCCACGGCCTGAACGCTCCTGCTGGCATAGACGTCCTGTGTATGCCTCTGTTCGGAGTGCTTAATCACAGAGACACCTGGTCTTGGTGGCCCTGGACTGTCCTCCCTGGCGGTTGCTGGGACTTCGAGCCTCTGGTCCCGCCCGTGGACCACCTGGCATTGGTCTCTCTTCTGCGTTCCAGCCGTGATCCCCCTGACGGATTCGGAGCACAAGCTGCTGCCTCTGCACTTTGCGGTGGACCCCGGGAAGGCCTGGGAGTGGGGAAGAGACGACAATGACAATGCCCGGCTGGCCCAGTAAGATCCGACCCTATGCCCCTGCCCCACCCCCGGGACCTCCGGGACGGGCTGTCGCTGGGTTTCCCGGGGGAGGGGCCGGGCAGCGGCTCCCCTGCTCCCACCGGCCGGCGGGCGGGGTGCGCCCCGGCGAGCTGGGGCAAGTTTCACTCTGTGTGCCTCTCTTGCTAGCCTGATCCTGTCGCTGGAAGCCAAGCTGAACCTTCTGCACAGCTACATGAATGTGACGTGGATCCGGATCCCCTCCGAGACCCGGGTGAGCCAGGCGAGGGAGCGCTGGGACCCATGTGCAGGCGAGGCGGGGCGGGGCGGGGCGGGGCGGGGCGGGAGCATCCTCTCCATCGCTGGGCGGGGCCGCGCCTGGTCCCCGCGGTGCCCGCGCTCCTGCCGCCTGGGCTCCTCCGGTTCGACCGCGTGCCTGGGCGCGCGTGTGCCTGCGGGTCTAGAGGTAGGCGCTTGCTCCGGCGGGGATGTTTTGTCCCCTTAATTTTTCCAGGAAGGGAATAAACACGCCCACTCAGAAAACAAATCGTAGGCAAGTCACAACACGGAACTCTCACTGATGAGATGGGAACACAGTGTGCTGTCACGGAACGGAATTAATTATAAAACCTGTGTGTGTGTCCTTGAAAAAGCCAGGGGACTGAGAGCACAATTCCTCAGCATCCCCTCCTCCTCTCCCCTCCGGGAGAGTGTGAAAGGGGCTGCCCGCCCCACTTGGCCCCCTCCCCCGGGGAGGACCCACGCTATCCCCGCTTCCAGATGCTGAGAGGGATTCGCCTCTAAGTATCCGACTGATGTTTTTGAGATCTCAGTACTTAAGTCCCAGGAAAAGGGATTGTTTTTCAAGGCGACGGTCGGGGGTGCTCACAAAGAATTGGTCCTCCCCTGACATCAGTTTATTTGGCCATAAAGTGGGGCTCGTAACGAATATTTTTTTCAGTGACACAAGAAAAGCAAGTGGGGTAGTGCCCAGCAGAGTTAGGAGCCACAACTTGTTGGCAAAGCTCAGACTTCATACTTAAGCCTTTACCTGTATGTAATCTTTGTGAGGCTCCCTGAGGCAGGTACTCGTACCCCATTTTACTGATGGCACAAGCGACAGTCAGTGGCAGTCTGGCTCTTAGTCCTGCCTCTTACTGACCTTCCAGTCAGCTGCCTGGAGGATGTCAGGACGTCGCTGTCCACGTTCTTTTCTAGCCCCCATGACGGGTGGGAAGGCAGCAGCTCGAGGTCGGGAATCAGGAGGCTGTTGGGCTGGGAAAGTGAGGCTGGAGGCAGCATGGCGGGGGCAGGGTCTGTTTTCATCGCCCAGGTGGGGACAGCTGGTCGCTAACCTCCTTCCTTCCCGGCCCTCCCACCCTCCCTCCCCGCCCCCTCCGCAGGCCCCTCTGGCGCAGCCTGAGTCCCCGACGGCCTCGGCGGGAGAGGACGTGCAGTCCCTGGCCGACTCGCTGGACTCGGACCGAGACTCGGTGTGCAGCAACTCCAACAGCAATAATGGCAAGAGCGGCAAGGACAAGGACAAGGAGAAGCAGCGCAAGGACAAGGACAAGACCCGCGCGGACTCCGTGGCCAACAAGCTGGGCAGCCTCAGCAAGACGCTGGGCATCAAGCTGAAGAAGAACATGGGCGGCCTAGGCGGCCTGGTGCACGGCAAGATGAGCCGCGCCAACTCCGCCAACGGCAAGCACGGCGACGCACCGGAGCGCGGCAAGGAGAGGAAGGCCAAGGCGCGCAAGGGCAGCAAGGAGGAGTCGGGCGCCTCGGCCAGCACGTCGCCATCGGAGAAGACCACGCCGTCGCCCACGGACAAGGCGGCCGGCGCGTCGCCCGCCGACAAGGGCGGCGGGCCCCGGGGCGACTCCTGGAAGTACAGCACGGACGTGAAGCTGAGCCTGAACATCCTGCGCGCCGCCATGCAGGGCGAACGCAAGTTCATCTTCGCCGGCCTGCTGCTCACCAGCCACCGGCACCAGTTCCACGAGGAGATGATCGGCTACTACCTGACCAGCGCGCAGGAGCGCTTCAGCGCGGAGCAGGAGCAGCGGCGCCGCGACGCCGCCGCCGCCGCCGCCGCCTCCGCCAACACGGTCAAGAGGCCGCCGCGCAGGCCGGACGCTGAAGTCGCGCCGGGCCCCGAGCGCGCCTCTCCGGGCCCGCCGGCCGGGCCGCCCACGCAGCTGGTGCTCAAGCTCAAGGAGCGCCCGAGCCCCGGGCCGGCGGCGGGCGCACGGGCGGCGCGGGCAGCGGCGGGCAGCGTGGCCTCCCCGGGCCCCGGCGGCGCGCGACGTGCGGGCGCCAGTGGACCGGCCCCCGGCCGGAGCCCGCCGGCGCCGGGGCGCCAGAGCATCATCCATGTTCAGGCGGCGGGCGCGCGGGACGAGGCGTGCGCCCCGGCGGTGGGCGCGCTGCGGCCGTGCGCCACGTATCCGCAGCAGAACCGCTCGCTGTCGTCGCAGAGCTATAGCCCGGCGCGCGCCGCCGCCCTGCGCACCGTCAATACGGTGGAGTCGCTGGCGCGCGCCGTCCCAGGGGCTCTGCCGGGGGCGGCGGGCGCGGCGGGCGCGGCCGAGCCCAAGTCGCAGACCTACACCAACGGCTTCGGCGCGGCGCGGGACAGCCTGGAGTTCGCCGACGCCGACGCGCCGGCCGCGCGCTCGAACGGTGAGGGCGGCCGGGGCGGCCCGGGCCCGGGGCCGGCGCAGCGGCGCTGTCAGCGCGAGAACTGCGCGTTCTACGGGCGCGCGGAGACCGAGCACTACTGCTCGTACTGCTACCGCGAGGAGCTGCGGCGGCGGCGCGAGGCGCGCGGGGCCCGGCCCTGAACGCGGCGCCGCGCGGCTCCGGCCGTCGAGCGTCTCTTTCCCGTGCTGTCCGTGTCTCTTGGACGTGCCCTGGGCCACCGGAAGGCCGGCGACGCCGCTGTCCGTGCTGTGTACGTGTTTGGTCAAACGTTCCTAATGGTGCCTGAACCTACACTGACGCCACTCAGGTAGTAGACGGATAGGAAACAAGTCATACTGTTGGAAGTGGGTGTGCTAGCTAGCATCTGCCTCGTACCCGTGGAAACTCAATAGCCATTGCAAGAGTATTTTTGTTCCTCGATAAGAGAAATAAAGAAATTTGCAGCCCTTTGTTTTTAGAAGGGAGTGTTTTACATGCCTTTTTTTTTTTTTTTTTTTTTGGCTTTTTTTTTTCCCTAACCCAGCGACTGACCTCTTCCATGTAGTGGTCACCTGCGTGCAATCGGTGCCACCCAGGGTCGAGAAGCGAACGCGCGGCCCCGGGACCGCGGTGGCGACTTTGCCTCAGGCTTCCACCTACCGCCCCTCCCTGGTCCTCGGAGGACAGGAGGCGCTCTGCCTCCCCGTTGACGCCCTGGGGGTCCCCGTGACCCTTTAGGAATCCGTGGCTCCATCTCATAAGCAAAACCTCCTCCCGCAGCCCCCGGCTCGAGCGACATTCACACTGCCATCCAAGCCGCGGGCGTCCGTAGGATGTGCACCGGACAACCTACCTCGCAGGGCGCGGTGAGGTGGAGTGATCGCTCCCGGTGCCGGGCAGCTCAGGTGACAGGAGTTTTCCAAAGACACCTGGGGTCCCAAAAGCAAGGTTCTGAACTCACAATTTGGAGTTGCCCGTGGAGGAGCAAAGATGACCGCCTGCGCGCATTTCTCCTTTGAAGACACTTCCACAGTGACCTGTCGCCGGAGGGCCCCTAGGCAGAGACCTTCGGTGCCCCAGGAGAGAGACGAGGAGTTGACCTTGTGGTCACTGTGTCAGCCCCCACTAGGCGGCTTTGGAACCTGGCTTGCACCTCTTTCCAGAGGGAGAGGGCTGGGGCGGGGGCGGAAGGAAGCCCATCCCCACCTCCACCCGCATCTGTCTGGGATCAGCCAGGTGAAGGGGCGCCACTCCATCCGGGTCCCCTCCTCAGGGTGGGGGAAACTCTGACTGGCTGCATAACACGTTAGGGGGCAGCCCCATCCTTGAGCGGTCCCTATTTTGGTGCCTCCTTACATTTCTTGAGGAAATTTTAAAAAATGTGTCCTTAGCTCCCCTGTTTTGAGCAGCAATATGCAGCCTCTTCCTTCCAAGATTACCTCTGGAGAAAACCATTCTTGGCCAAGGACACTGAGGAGTTAAATCTGCCTCACTAAGTGAAGATCTTGTTTCCAAGAAATACAGATAAGATGGATAAAATCCTCACTAGCAAAAGAATCCTTTAAAACCTGTGAGAGCCTTAGAATAGCCTCTAATAATCCCAAGAAAGAGGACAAAGCACCCAGCTTTGCTGCGGGTGTATCTTCAGAAAACACAGGAGGTAGACCATCTCTTCTTTGGAGCCAGCTTCCCCTTCTCCAGAAAGGTTGCTTCCCCCCACCCCACCCCACCCCACGCCCCAACATAAAGAGCAGCAAAAAAAAAACAAACAAAACAGGGAGGGGATTTTTTTTTACTTGTTTGAAGAATTATAATAAAGTAATTTGAGTATCTCCTGTGAGTAATTCCTTTTTGTTTTTAATTATCCACAGCAAGTGGAGTTTTCAGTAATTGATTCAAGTTTTGCATACGTGGTTCCTTAAAATTCTTCATGAAATAGGCTCTTAAAGAGATTTTTGGAAAGTTTTCCTTTTCACGTTAAACGATACTTTCAACATGTAATTACTAATATCCGTGTCCCTCGTGTTACTGGGGTTTCTTTTGTTAAAACAAAGAAAGTTGTTTTTTAAACAATTTCCCATGGAGAGATTTTGTGGCAGCTTCTTGGACCAATTGTTCACGTCATGCTGAGCAAAAGCTTTGCTGTCCAAAGCTGGAAGGTCACAGGAAATACGGCTTCACCTGTAGACACCAGCTTCTGCTCTGCTCCTCACTCTTAGAAGGTGAAAAAGGCCAGCCTGGAAAATGCTTCCCTGCCCATTCAGAAGCCACACTCACACACACCAGAAGTCAAGGAGGCAGAAAGTAAACGCTTGTCTGTTTCTGAATTGTTTCACATTAAAACAGCCAACTGGAAATTTCCAACACTGGCTATGTGAATATTTTCTCTTTCTCATGCTCTCTGCCAGGTGGAAGGAAGGAAGGAAGGAAGAAAAGGCAAACTGAGAATAAAAATGGTCCATTTGTAGTACCAGGAGAAAAAAGGAAAGCCTTTAAAACCAGGCAGTGTCATTCATAGGTATTATCAAAAAGCTGTTCTAGCTCCTTGAATTTCAGTCACCTCCGTCCCACCCCTATCTGACTTAATGTGCCATGAAAAGGAGCCTGAGATCCTGCATCCGGGGGCCCACACCAAGCTTCTCCCGCCACGTAGAAGGCCCCAATTTCTCAGCATCACAGGTGATTCCATGTGCTAGGCCACCTATGGGGGCTCCCCCAGCTGACATGATGGCCTCCCGTGCACATTATTTACAGATAGCCATTTCCGCTTGTGAGCGATCTGGGTCCATCCTTCCTCTAAACAGTATTAAAACCATGACAGCCTACCACTCCATTACATTTCCTAGTCCAGGGTACCAACGGCACTCCGTTCAGCCCTGGTCCCTGGCCACACAGCTCTTAGACCCAATTAGTTCATCAGGCTGGACGGAAACTATTAGAAACTAACGTGTTTTTCACATGTGGGTCAAGAGGTCTCCTAAGGTCTTTCTATGAATTGGAGGCCCTTTGGGGAGCAGGGAAAAGGAAAGAAGATTTGGGGAGCTCCAGAAAACGGGAGCTGGCCACTCCTGATTCCAGAAAGGCCGGAGCCCCACCAGGGCTCAGGTCCTGGACACCAGGGTGCTGACCCTCTCTGTGAGCTGAGGTCTGGCCAAACTTCCCATTCTGGGAAGGTCAGATGGCTTGAAGTGGCAGCAAGTTTCCGGAAGGATCCCAGCTACTTCTAAACCCCAGGGGAGGTTATTTCAGTAATTTACTTCACACTTACTGCATATGCGTTACCTGGGTCTATGATTTTTTTTAAATAGTATATTGTTAAAGGAAGGTGTTTTTAAGTGTAGTCCGTTTGTAGATTTTATGCTATGTTCTGTTGATATTTTACAAGCCAAGTTTAAAACTGTACTATAGAAATTATTTTTCTATTCTTTTCAGAATATGCCACAGAGCAATATTTTGCACCCGTCTGTTGTCACAGGGCGGTCCCCTTGGAGGGCTCACTTTAGGTGGGAAGTGGCTCCACTGGGGGTTAAATGCTTTCTGCTGTCTGTTCAAATCCCCTCTGAAAGTGGGACTGTGTAACTGTCTCTTCTCTTTCCATGGGAGGCTCAATGTTTCTGTTCCTGGATTTTGGTACTGCACCTTTCCTCTTGAATGAATACTTCATATTCACTAAGTTAACTGTGGACCGTTTCTTACTGATTACCACCCAGCAGCTCAGGTGGAGTTCTGAAAAGTTGGGATCTGTTCCTTTACAAATGTAATGTTTTCCAAAGAGATTTGGTTCATTAATTCTGGCAGCCGATGGTCAGGAATTTATTATTCAAGATAGCAAGACTCCATTCCTCTGGGGGCACAACCTGGGGTATCTAATCCTCCAGGCAAAGCTCCCACCAGTCTCTGGATGGTGACTCTGTGGCTCCCACCCCTCCCGTGGCGTCCACAAGCTTATTTTGCAAACTATTCTACTTTGCAGAAATCAGTTTAACCTATCAAAATATAGTTCACATTCATTAAGACAAAAGGGCTGTACCCATCAGTGGTGGGACATTTGTGCAAGAAAAAAAAAAAAAAAAGGCTTTGCCAAAACCAAGTGTGTAAGTTCTGTGTGAGTCCTTCGTGTTCCCTGAGAGACGTGGAGTAAACACTAAAGACTTCGTGCATTTGGGAAGATTTCTTTTTTTACGACGTGACTCATTCTTCCTCGTTGTGGTGTGGACTTGACAAATTAAGTTCCTTGGGTGTTTTTTTTTTTCTTTTTCTTCCTTCCAATGCTTCTAATAACTAAGAAAGAAACGTGTGTCGTGGCTAAGCCGGCCCTGCAGAGTCAGACCTTGACCTCAGTGACGTTGCCTCTGTCCAGAGTCTGGGTCTGCTGTCACCTGGGCGGACACATCGGGGAAAGGACTATGCGGTGGCTGGCACCTTCCAAAAAGCTTTAAAGTTGTGATTCTTCGGAGTCCTCTGGGCATCACTTCCCCCGCCGTCCTAACTATAAATTCTCTTTTCTGCTGGAACTGGCCCGGTTCAGTATGGGGCTCCAGGGTGGTGGGAGCATCCAGCTTCATCCTTGATTTAGACATCACCGGTCCCAATGGTCCAGAGCTTGATTCTGACAGTGGGTCTTGGGGGGCATGGCTAGAGCTCAGTGGTAGAGCACATGCTGAGTTTGCGTGAGGTTCTGGGTTCAATCCCCAGTACCTCCACTGGAGGAAAAATAAAAAGACTTATCCTGACAGTGGGTCTGCTGACACGGGGGTGGGTCTGGAGTGGTCCATCCCAGAGAGACCCACAGGGCACGCATGATGGCGAAGTGCCTCCACACTCACCCCAGGAGGCCCAGAGGCTACAGGGAGCACTTCCGGGCACCCCACTTTGGGAGTTTCACTACGGCTCCAAGCACTGTGCTAAATGGTCTGTTAGCAGTTTTGCAGGGAGCTTTGTTTCCCGAGCTCAGTCCTTCCTCCACATTCCCCGCACCGCCTCCCCCCCACCAACCACCACAGCAGAGAAGAGAGAGTGGACTGCCCTGCATGAACCCCTCGGGAATAAGTGTGTGTGTTGTCTGTGCAGCACCAAGATGCTGTGCCCTCCCCGGGGCTGACTTCATATACACATCACTGCAGGAAAAGCACAGAAACCAGAATCTCCAGATGAGGCCACCAATATTACAAGTTCCACGTATTTTGCAAAACAACTTGCTGAAATTGTCACTTTTGCTGTTTTACACTTGGCAAAAAAAAAAAAAGTCCAACCAACCCTAATTATGTATATACAAAATAATGCCCATTGCTTCTACTTTTGTTATTGCTTCTACTTGAGAGTATCTCAAGAACCTACAGACACATACATGCACACATCAGTTCTTTAACATAAGATGAGGAGCACCACTGGCTTCTTAAATATAGGCTGAATAGGCTTCAAGAAAAAAGCATCCCAGAGGGGAGGGTGTAGCTCAGTGGTAGAGCACATGCTTAGCATGCACAAGGTCCTGGTTTCAATCCCCAGTATCTCCATTTAAAATAAATAAATAAACCTCCCCCAAAATAAACAAACAAAAGTAATTAAATATTTTTTTAAAAAGACCAAAGCAACTCAATATATTTAAGAGGATAAATTAGTGGAGCCAGCTCTTTGAGAATGTTTCACAGATGCTGAAAGGTGAATTTAAATGAAAAACCAACCAACCTTACAGAGACCATTCCCACCCCAGTACTTTGCCCTCTACCCCAGCGACATAGTCTGCCTCAGGGCCTTTGCACATCCCCTTCTGCCTGGAGCGTTCTCCCCCAACACCCACCCTCAGCCACATGGCTCACCCTTCACTACCTGCCAGCCTTTGCTCCAACATCATCTCTCAAAGAGGCCTTCCCTGACTTCTTCATTTAACATGCCAATGCATCCCACCCTCCCGGCTGCCTCTCTCTGCATCTTTTTAGTGTGCATATGTTGCTACCTGAGGGCTACGTGTGAATTATTCATATTCATTAATTTTATGCCTCCTCCCAGCCCCCATAGAATGTACGCTCCACGCAGGCAGGAATTTTTGTATGTTTTGTTTGCCGCTTTATTCCTGGTGCCTATGATAGTGCCTGACACCTCTGAGGCACTGGATAAACCTTTGTTGAAAAGAGAAAGTGAGATCAATAACTTGACAACTCTTAAGAAATCTAAACATATCAGGGATAGACTTCATCAAACCCAGAGTCTACTAGTGCCCCTATGTGGAGAGAATTTTAGCTGACACAGGAGCCTGGCTGTGGGTCACAGTGTGGCCAGATGCGGCAGTGAGCACCAGACCTGATCATGGCAGGTGTCTCATGTCTCCGTAAATGCCCACCCCGTGGTCCCCCCCCCTTACAGAGGAGAGACTCAGCTGTTCACAGGGGATCCTCGGGAACAGACTGAGGTGGGAACAGTGTCTTCCAGGGCGGCTCCCGTGATCATGCCCCCTCTGTGAGTCATCATGGGTCTGGACTGTCTCCAAGAAGACAGGGCTGCAGAGCCAAGGCCCCCGGGTCTCCCCCTCAGTCACAGGTGAGTGTGTGCTGGTGGGACAGAGCCTGGACATCACAGAGCCAGATAACACCGCTTCCTTGGCCCTGGAGCCCTGGTGCCCCCCCTAGGTGGCACGTGGCCTCACCCACCAGTCGGGAGAGGGGGCTGCTTCCTCTTCTGAACATCCTGCCCCTGTGGGGTGATTCTCACAACTACCTAACCTTGATGTTTAATTCTAGGTCCAAATGTGTTTTTCTCTAAGATGAATTGGCAGAATACTGTTACAAGCATCTTACAGGACCCCCGTCCTACTGTGTTAAGACGCTTTGTCTTTCTCTTAATCCCCTCCCGTGGTTTTGCTGTCATTTCTCTGGGTGCCATATTTTAGGGTCCCCCACATCGAGGGGTGGCAGAAGAGCTCCCTTGTCACACTGCCTGTGCAGCCGCCTGGCAGACAGCAAGCAGGTGCATGTGTGTGTGTCCCTTTTGCTTGAATTGCCAGATCAGCAGTATCCCTTTCATTGCTGCCTTAACAGGTACTCAGAGAGGGTGAGCTTTCCAGGGCCACCCCCTCAGAATCTCGCAAACCCTTCTGCATGGCAGGAGCCCTGAGGCCCGTCCAGTGTTTCCCACACATCCTTCCCACTTACTTGGAACTGAATCCAAATGCCTGCCTTGGAATTCTGACCTGGCAGGTGAAAGTGGGGCAGCGTGTCTCCACTAACCTAGGACCAAAACCAGGAAAACCACCACGAGCGTGGTTGGAGGTGGACCTCGGCCCAGAGCCTCGGACACAAGTCAGAGTCCGCCTCACCGAGCTAGTCACCATCCCACACCAGAGGAAGCCCCAGGCTTCCGCCACCCACAAAGCTGTTAGAGCCACAGGGGCTCCCCTGAGTCTGTGCTCAGAGCCTGAACCCCATCACCAACCCTTTGGACAAGGTGGTCTCATTTGAACTGAGGGTAGTTGAAAGGTATTTGCGTGGTTCCTTTCGACATGCATTTGGCCTGTGGGTGTAAGTGAACGGAGTTCCTCTGTTTCTCCCCCCTTTTTTTCTTTTATGGGCTCATTTGACTGATTTAGGGGTGAAATGCATTACTTTGTCTCCCCAAGTTTACTTGTTACCACAGATGAAAGAAAACATTGAGGCAAAAAGGGTCAGAATCACCTGCTACTTTGCCCAAATTGCCCTTTTATTCCAGAGCCCATGCAAGTGTTCGCTGGGATTCAGTGCCGGTATTCTTTTCCATTTGGTCCATCCTAGGAGAAGGAACCCATTGGAGAGCTGTCTTCGGTGGTTGGGTTGTTACTTTGTAAAATATGAAAGCATTAAACTGATTTTTGCAATATGTAGGGCATCTTGCTTTCATTTTAGGAAACTTCCAGTAAGGACAAATGCACTTTTTTTTTAATAGAAGAACTGTATTTCATTTCTTTCTTTTATGAAAGATTATTTCGAGTAAAAATAGCTCTGTAATCTGTGTGACACGGCTTCTCCATTACCTGACACACAGAGAATCTTTGATGCCTACTCAATAAAATTAACATGTTTGTAAAGCATTGGCTGGTCCAATTATTTACCCATTCCTGTGTGCCTGGTGAAATACCAGCTCACAAAAATTTTAGGGCTCAGGGCAAGAGAATTCTAACAGGTGTTCATCCTCACTAGTTTTTTTTTTAAATTGAAGTGTAATTGATTTAAAATGTCATGTTAGTTTCACGTGTACATCATAGTGATTCAATTATACATGTATCTATTCTTTTTCATATTCTTTTTCATTATAGGTTATTACAAGCTAGAATATTGTTCCCTTTGCTATACAGTAGAACTTGTCATTTATCTCCTCTGTATATAGTAGTCGGTATCTGCTAATCCCAAGCTCCTAATTTATCCCTCACCCATTTCTTTAAAAGTGGTCTTGCCATCAGATGAGATGTAAACCCAGTCATAGCAGTTTTATTATGTGAGTGAAACGGTTTCTTGCCTTTTAGGATGATCAGGACCCTTTCTGTCTGAATGGAAGCAACAGGATTTTCCTTAAGGTGTATTCACCAGAGGTTGCAATGCCAGCCAGAGGCCGACGGCGGGAGGGCGCAGAGAACGAAGGAGTTTATTGTGAATTTTTATTTGTGCATGTTTTTCTGTGGAGGAGAGGCATGTGTCTGTAAAAGAAAGTAAGTAGGCTTCCTCGGAGGGCTGGGCGGTGGGGGGTGGGCCGCAGGTGGGTCTCAAGCCTGTCATTAGCCACCCCCTCCCCCACAACCTAGAGGCCCCCTGCAGTGCATGTCCACCGCGTGCTCTGCCCTGTATCAGACACATCCTAGGCGTGGTGGGATTCGAGCCACACAACAACCCTGAGAGTTAGGTGTCAAAATCCCTGTTGTGTAGACAAGAAGTAAGGTTTGGCGAAGTAAGTGGTGAAACCCAGACTCCAGCTCTAATTTGCCCGTTGCAGGAAATCGCGCCCCCAGCTGCAGGGCCCTTGCGCTGTTCTGCTGTCGCCAGCTGCCCAAAAGCAGCTCCCAGCCTGTGCCCTGGGAGGACATAGGCATACAGGTCTTCTTGCTTGCGGGAGGTGGGGTGAGGCAGGGCAGGGTTGGGGTGTGGGTAGCACAGTTGGAGAAGGAGAGGAGAGATGCTCAGCTGGTCTGTGGGAGGCGCTGTGGCTTCCCTGCTCTCCTGGGGGCAGCGTCAGGCTTCCCCTTCCATTGCTGGCTCAGATGTTATTCTACACCGGAACGCAGGTGACAGCACTTCGTTCTTGCAGGACAGGCAGAGAACACCACACGAAAGGCCCATTCGTCCACAGGAGGCTTTGAGAGGTGCTTAAAAGACTGTATGGGATGCTAGTGGGAGCCCTGCCTAGGGAGGCAGAAAGTCTGACCCCTACACTACAGGGACCTTGAGAAAGGCATCTCCCCTGTCCAGGCTTTCGTTTTCTGTAAAATTTCAGTATAATTTGGTAAAATGAGGGACTTGAGGGAAGAGTCTCTTAAGTCCCACGGAGTCATGGAATCCGAATTTAGGAAAACAGGAGTTACTGCGGGAGGGTATAGCTCAGTGGTAGAGTGCATGCTTAGCATGCATGAGGTCCTAGGTTCAATCCCCAGTACCTCCATTAAAAAATAAACAAACATAATTCCTCCCCACCCCACCAAGAAAAAAAAAGGAAAACAGGAGTCATATCAGTTCTTTCAACAGAGAGAATTCAATGTGGGGACTTGGTTGAACAGGCGTCAAAAAATGAAAACTACTAAAAGGGCAAAGTCCAGAGACCAGGTGGTGTCCAGCTCCAAGCGTAAGGATAGGGACTCAGGGCTGGACGCAGACCCCTGAGGAGGTGGGGGTGGCTGGTGTCTCTGATGAGGACACTGTTCTGCAGGACCTTCTGCGTAGGGAAAAATGTAATCGGAACAAACAGCAGCTGTCAAGTGGAGAGCTGTTGCCAGGACAACACTGACAGGGACTAGAAGCCAAAGGAAAGAACAAGTCCCGTGAGCACGTGCGCACCTGTAGGAACATGTGCTTGTATGTGCTATGCACGTATTGCCTGTGCGCGCACACACACACATGCATGCCAAGCACAGAGGAAAATAATATGTGAACTCTCTGCCAAGTCTCAGTGTCTATAACTGGACCGAGGACCATGGTTGATATTCCTAACTTCCTTCTTCCAGAAATACCCTGCTTTCCTGTGCCCCCAGCCAGAACCTCAGCTTGTCGGCATCCTTCCCCTTCTGATGGAAGAGCCCACACTTACCCTCCTGAAGGGTCTGCATCATCACAAGCCCTCTGTTGGATGCTGTGGTTCACCGTTGACTTTGACTTGGGGGCATGGGTGTAATTAAAGGCACCCCAAAGAAGGAGAGGATGCCGCTCAGTGATAGGGTGCATGCTTACCATGTACGAGGTCCTGGGTTCAATCCCCAGTCCCTCCATTAAAAATAAATTAAAATGAATAAATAAGTGAATAAGTAAACCTAATTACCTCCCCCCAAAACAAACAAAAAGAACTACTTCTCCCCAAGACCAAATGTGGAAATAAAATACATTCAGATTTCAAGGAAAATAATTTTTTTAAAAAGGCACTCTAAAGAGTCCCCAGAATTTCACAGATCACTTCCTCTAGCCGTGGAGCGTAGCTCAGGTTTTCTTTGATAAGTAAAGCTCGTCATCCAGCCAAACAGTGTCTCCCCTCTCTGCATGGATGCAGCGTCAGAGAAGCCACCATGGCCGGGTCTCAGCCTCCTATCCAGTGCCCCCACCACCTGGTCCCTGGTGGAGGCTCTCCCTCCTCCTCAGGAACTGACCCACAAACCCAAAGAGGAGGGAGGAAGCATCAGTTCTTGGTTATAAGACAAAATGGTGAAAAGAGCCACTCCCACTCCCAGACCCTGTGTTCTGGCCACAGGACAGACACCGCCATATGGCCATTGCTGAGTCAGGTCGTGAACTCCATCTGTAAGACTGGACTCCCACATTTCCAGGGGCTGCCTCCCTGCAGCTCCATCACTCAGTCTTCAGCATGTGATTCCCCTGCTCTGTCAGGCCAGCTGCTTCTGGGTCAGTTGGATATGTGGTGGGTGAATAACCTGAGTGTGATCCCATCGCCATGAAGCTGAAACTTCACCAGAAGCAACACTGTGTAGGGTCCCATAATGGTGAGCAAGGCATTCTCCGAACCCATGAATGGTAGATTTCGGCAGAAGAGTTGCAGGCAGGGAAGGTGCATCGGAATCCAGAACCCATCTATTCCAGGGAGGTTTTCCCTCCATTGTGGAAAGGGTCCAGTGTAAACAGCCAGCCTCATCTGACCGGCCCGTCCTCTCCAGCAAACTGGAAGGAGGCTCCACACTGATCTCCCCTGTCTGAGGTCACTTAAGCACAGCACAGCCTTGCAGAGGGGAAACCCGTGTGGTTGCCCTCACCCCAGCCTCCATCCCTGCCACTGGGTCCCTCTGGACACGGGCCCATGGTGCAAACCTCAGGATGGCTGGTGAGAGGCGGCTGGCGTCACGGAAACTGCCATCTAGTCCACAGAATTCTTACAGTCTCCTCTGCACCAAGGTACTTCCTTTTTTTCAATTTTTATTTTTTAAATTATTTTTTGGAGGGGGTTAGTAATTAAGTTTATTTATTTATTTATTTATTTATTTTTAATGGAGGGACTGGGGTTTGAACCCAGGACCTCGTGCACGCTAGGCATGTGCTCTACCATTAAGCTATATGCTCTATCCCCTGCATTGGGTTTTTTGTTTGTTTGTTTGTTTTTAAGGATTTTTTGGTTGGTTGTGGCTTCATTATTGGTTTTATTTTTATTTTTCCCCCTTATTTGAGGTACTGGGGATTGAACCTAGGACCCTGTGCATGCCAAGCACACGCTCTACCACCTAGCTATAACCCCCAGCCCCCACACAGGGTACTTTTAATGAGCATAGACGTCTTCCCTTCGTCACCACACCTCCTTGTCACCAACCTTTGAACCCTGTTCTTTCCAAGTTCCCAACCATCCCATCCACTATTTGGCCCCATAAATTAGCTCGGACTGGGATTTCTCGAAAGTGGCGCTAATGACACTTGGGGCCCGATCACTCTTTTTTGTAGGGGACTGTTTGTGTTCGAAGATGTTCAGCAAAATCCCTGGCTGACCTCTGCCCACTAGCTTCCAGTAGCACCCTACACCTAGATGTGACAATCAGAAATGTCTCCTGACAATGCCAAATGTCCCCAAGGCAGTGGGGAGAGGGGGAGGCTCGCTGATGCAGGTTAATTCCTCTGGCTGTCTTTCAGGCCGGGAAAGCGAGAACCATCTGTTCTGCTCAAGCTCTGTCCACCGGCATGACTTCCCTCCCCCGCCGTCTTCCAAGGACGTTTCAGATTGGGGCTGTGACGCCTTTGCGGCCCGCTCTCAGCTAGAGCCAGCACGTCCTGGAGAACCATCTGAGAGCCGGCTTCCTCCACCATCTGGTCATCGGGAACTTTCCAGGAGGTGTGGATTGAGGAAGAGGAGGCCACAAGCAAGAGTCCGTGTCACAAGGTCTGAGCTGCCTGCTTATGCAACTGACATGTGCCTTCCGAGTTTTTCTGTGGCCCAGGATCTCCTGCACCAGCTCCCTCAGATGACTGACTGCAGCTGCTTCAGCCAGACTTAATGGGAGGGCGGCTCAGATTACATCCGGTCCGTGATGGACTGAGCTCGACTGCAGTCAGCTGACGGCCTGTCAGCTGTTCAGTTCCCACCAGGACCCAGTAGCAGGCCAGGGGCTGTTTCTTGGAGAGAACAGTTACCTGCAGAAGAGGGCGTGGCTTTGTTCCAGAAACCCTGCACCGTGGTCCACCCACTGGGGCTCTCTGTGGCGCTGCTGTTGGGATGAATGCTTGAGGGCCATTAGGTCTGTTAGGAGATGAGGTCCGGGGGGGCCCCACTCATAACTGGTAGCCTTACAGGTTCCTTGGTAAAGGCTTTGGGATGGCACACCCAAATGGCTGATAGGTGGCCTTCGAAATCCAAAAAGTCTCTGCAAAGGTCATGCCTCTTTTTTTAGATATAACAAGGTCTTTTTCATTTTGCTGGGCTGTCCCAAAGGCTCCACAGTCTCCCCCACAGCTCTGCCAAGGTGAGGGGCCTCTGAATGTCTGCACTGATCTCCTCCCTCTTTTGTGTCTCATGAAGGCGGGTGCAACCCGCATAAGGATTTTAGTGGTATGGTCCATCCAGAGTGGCGTTCGGCGGGATCTCGGCAGGCTCTGCTACAGCAGAGGGCAGGAAACCAGAAGAACTCCAAGACAAGAGGGAAGACATGCTGTTGGCACTCCCAGGTACAAAGAAACTGTTCCTGGTGGTCGTTGCAAATGGACAGAGAGACCCAAAGCCACCCATCAATGCTGCACGCTTGCCTCCAGTAATAATGCTTCGTCCAGAACAGCAGCTGCGAGTGGGGTCACCAGCTGGTTAAGTGCCCCACGACCCACTGCCTCTCCCCAGTACACCCCTGACCTCTGGACCAATAGAGCACGTGGGACAAAGCTCTGTCTATCACCTGATCTCCACAAGCCCCCACTTTGACTGTGGGGCCACGGTGATACCTTTAAGTCACTAGAAATGAATGACAACTCAGAGCCAGTGCCAAGCAGAGTACCCTGAATTACTGAAGTACCCCTGTCCCCCGTGGTTACCTGAGAACAGGCATTTGTCAGAACACATCCAGGTCACAGTCACCATGAATGGCAGCGACTCTGCAGTGTGGCTGCCTGAGCCAGGAATTTTGCCTTCACATCGCAAGTGATTTTTAATAAGATTAATTTTATTGAGGCAGATTTTATGTATAGTCACTCACGCCGATTGGGACAATCATCACTGCAGTTTGCGGACAAAGAAAACATGGCCCAGAGAGAGTAACTACACCTGCCCCAGGTCCCACAGCAAGGAAACAGCAGATGGGATGCAGACGGCTCCACTGGGCGCCGAGATCTGGGCTTGTCCGGGATACGCCTGCAGAGAGACGGGGAGCCAGGGGTTTCAGAAAGGCCATGTGTCCAGCAGTTGGTGGGCAAAGAAGACCATCCTCTCTGGCTCTTCACCTCCACCTGTCGATCACACACATGCCACACACGCACGGGAAAAGGAAGTGGAGTGTGAGCACTGCAGCCCCCACCCCCGCCCCTAGGCTGACCCAACAGGAAGACAGCAGGGCCCTCCCTGCCCGGCACTCAGCAGTCCCTGCCCCGCCCATCAGAGCAGGACACTCCTGACATGCACCGTGCTGTCTGCACTTTTGCCCAAGGGCCAGCACCCACACCCATTCAGGCAGGACAGGTGCATGAGAACGGGCCCTGGGGTGGTGGCCAAGGCACCCTGGCAGTGGGGCACGGACAGTCCTGCCGTCCTGGGGCCCCATGTATCCTGGCAGAGCCCTGACATTCATCAGGTCCAAATTTGTCCTTTGAACATTTGGACTTTCCGATCTGAGGAAAGGCAGCAGCACCGGGGCTGGGATGAGAGCTCCCTGTGGAAACTGGGACAGAAGTGTACATACCATGTGTTCTCTGTCTCTGGAAAGCTCGGCAGCCTAGGAGGGGGGCGGGGAGGAGAAGGCGGTGAAGCCCATGGGACAAGCGAGCATCTCAGAGGACAGCTGAAGTGTGAACAAACCAAGGGTCAGACTGCTTCCTGGCTGTCAGTCCAAGGGTCATCTTTCATCAGGGCTCTATTTTCTTTTGGAAAATAGGTGGCCACAATCAGTGACATGATAGGGAAAGACACCTGATGACCTCCACAGAAGGAAAGATCTTCAGGTGGGTGGTGCCGGCCAAGCCCCAGCCAGGGGTGATGAACGTAGGAGCTGGCAGCTCTGGCCACTAGCAAAGCAGACAGGGTCCCTCTGGAGGAGGGCTGGACCACAGTGCACAGCAGGAAGGGCAGAGGGGCTACTGCCTGCGATGGTGGTGTGAGGATCGGCTCAGGGAGCGCTGGACCCTCCCGGGGTGGACACATGCAGGGAGTGGCCAGTGGGCAAGCTTATCTACACCGCAGGCTCCAAGGGATTTTGGATTCACAAGGAAGGGGAAATCTTGGTGCTGGACCCAAGAGGGCTTTGGGTGCACAAAGAGAATGTGGGCCGAGGAGGCTGGTGCCCTGAGGAGCACCACCAGCAGTGATCTGTCACCCCTGGCTGGTAGCTGTCCCTCAAGGCCCCCAGCTGTGTCCCCCTTTCCCACTTGGAACCTTCTTCTACAGGCAGACCTTGGAGACGTTGCAGGCTCAGTTCCAGGCCACTGCAATAAAACAAAACAAGACAAATATCTCAATAAAACGGATACCACAATAAACCATCACACTAATTTTTTTTGGTTTCTCAGTGCATATAAAAGTTAAATTTCCAGTTTACTGTGGTCTGTGAAGTGTACAGTAGTAGCATTATGTCTTTAAAACACAGTGTATAAAGGGGAGGGTATAGCTCAGTGGTAGGATGTGTGCTTAGCATGCATGAGGTCCTGGGTTCAATCCCCAGCACCTCAATTAAAAAAAAAAAGAAAAAGAAACTCAAGGGAAAAAAAAGAAACAAGTTGAATATTCAAATCTTGGAAAGAAAGACAGTCATTGAAGTTTTAAAAATTACTTTACATATGGGATAAGCTTGATACTGGACAGACTCAAAGAGAAAATGAGTGAATTGAAAGAAAAAGAGAAATAAAAACCAATGTATATACCTTACTTTAAAAATACTTCATTGCTAAGAAATGGTCACCGTCTTCTGAGCCTTCAGCAGTAGCAGCATCAAAGGTCACTGATCACTGCTGTTAACAAATATACTGAGAACAAAAAAGTTTGAAATAGTGCCAGAAGTACCCAGATGTGACACAGACAGAAAGTGAGCAAATGCTGTTGGAAAAATGGTGCCAATAGACTTGCTCGGCGTAGGGTGCCAGAAACCTTTAATTTGTTAAGGAAGGAAGGGAGGAAGGAAGGAAGGAAGGGAGGAAGGGAGGAAGGAAGGGAGGAAGGAAGGGAGGAAGGGAGGAAGGGAGGGAAAGAAAGAAAAGCAATAAAGTGAAGTGTACTCAAAGGGGGTCTGCCTGTCCTGTGATGGGTGTAATGCCTGTCCAGTCACCGTGTCCACCTGGTGAGATGGGCCAATGGCAGTGTTACTAACGGGATGTCAGAGCTGGGGGAGACCATACATTCTGGGCACTGCAGATACTAACACCAAGAAAACTGTGTCAGGAGACGTGCCCGGGTGTGTGGTTGGTATCTCCTCCACTTATAAATAAAAGGCTTTGCTGTGTTCACAGGACTCTTGGCTTTGTCTGTAGTTAAGGTCCACAAAGCTGCATGTTAAGTTATAAACAAAGAACGATATGATGCTAAGAAAAGCAGATAGTAATTTTTTCCCTTCCACTCAGTCTTAGAAGGTTTTTTAACTGCTTTTTGTTTGCTTTTGTTAAGTCAGTAAAGAAAAAACACTAAGCATCCTGGGAAGTGTAAATTACACTGACACAAATGGGGGGCTAACCAGTCCTCTGGATCTGGTACTAATTCTAAATCTGTTGATTAATCATTTTAAACTTCAACAGCAGTGAATGTATTGAGTCTGTCCTTCACACACAAGCCAACCAGAAACTATGTATGATTTTTGTATTTGTCTTTTGGGAAGGAGGGAAGGTTAACAGCCTGCCTCACCGTGGACAGACCCAGCAGGGTGCAGTGGAGCCACAATCAGCCCAGCACTGCCCCCTGGTGGCTGGGGCCGCCATGCAGAGCCTGAGGCTCTCGGGAGGCTGTGAAGGGTGGTCCTGCAGGGTCTCCTCTCCTGAGATGTCAGGAGACCCAGAAAGTCCACAACAGGGTTTTCATCATTTTGTTTCCGCTACACAGGGGAGGGGAGACAAAATGCTCAGCAAATTGTCTTTAGCAAACCAATCATTTACTTCTCCTTTCAAATCAAATGTCTTGAACCATTGACTACGAAGTTCTAGATTTAATCTGAAATGTGTCACTTACTATGGGGCACTCAACAGTAACTAAATGAGAAATTTGGACTTCACATTGCACATTTTGTTTATGATCAAGTAAAGTTCAGTCTCTGCCACCAGCAACTGGTTTGGGGAAAATCCATCCATTTCTCTGCTGAAAACTAAAAATGAATAATGGTAGCAAACACATCAACCTCAAAAACAAATTTTTATTTAAAAATGATCAAGTCCACTAGTTAACTTTTTTGATACCATGTGTTTAAAAAAAAAAAAAACCCTTTCCAGGGTGCCTCGGGACTGACACCATCAAGAGATTTCCACCAAAAAGAGATGCCATGGATAGAATTACAGACCACTGCTTCCAGAGGAAAAAATGCTTTAAAAGTAGTTTTAATGGTCTCAGGGTTAGGGTCCATTTGAATATTTTTTGAAGGCACGTCTCCACCACCACCATCCCCCCCCATAAAAAAAGCTCAGGTCCTTTCCCCCTTGGTGAATGTTTGTGGTTATTTCCTGCTGCAGGTACTGGGATGCTGGTGGCCACACAGCAGGTGCTTTGTGATCACAGATGAAAAGCCACCAGGCACCCACTCTTGCAGGTGTGCTGAGGCCCCCGGATGCTGAAGGGTGGACAGTGAACACAATGAGTAAAGAGGGGGCTCTGGGCCCCAGGGTAAAACCTAGCCGTGGAGAGCACTGGGCGATCCCTGATCCCCGCCAAAGCTGTCAGGTAACACTTTCACTGTTCCTTCTTCTTTGCCTTCTTTTTTTTTTTTAAGTTGGTATTTTGTATTCTTTTCTTTCATTGTTTTATTTGTAACGATTCTATTTTACTGTTTTATTTCACTAAAATTTTATTACAGTTGGGTGTTTAACAGTGATTTGTTTATTTTGTTTCTAGCTGGCGTATAGTCAGTTAACAATGTTGTGTCAGTTTCTGGTGCACCCTTTTTGCCATTTTGTAGAGGCAACTGCTATAGATGAAATGTTTGTGTCCCCCTCAAAACTCATGTGTTGAAGTCCCTACTCCTCCATACGATGGTGTTTGGAGGGGATATCTCTGGGAGGTGATTAGGTCATGAGGTGGGGAGCCCCCCGCCCATGTCATGTGAGGGCACAGCAGGAAGACAGCTGTCTGCAAACCTGGAAGCGAGTCCTCACCAGGAACCAGACTGGCTGGCACTTTGTCACCAGAGGCAGGGCACTGGAACCCCTTCCCAAACCCAGACCACACTCTGGCCTTCGGGCGGGGGGCCATGTGGTCTGGCTCCCCACTCCCTACTACCCAGCCTGGACCACAGAGAGGGTGAAGGAGCCAGGGGCTGGGCCAGGGGCAGAAGGAGCACCTGGAGCACCTGGGGTGAGCCCCTTTCAAGAGGACTGGAGGCTGAGGGAAGGAGGGGATGGGAGGGCACCCTGAGCAGAATGAAGACCAGCAAGGCTGAGAGGACTGGTGCTCAGCAGAAGACCCGTCAGTAGGGCAGGACAGAGGGTGTGTGCAGCCGCACAGCCTTCCCCAGGCAGCTGCTTCATGGGGGGAAAAGGGAGCCTCAGACAGAAGGGGCTAGGTAAGCTTGCCAGATTTAGAAAGTAAAAAAGTGAAATGCGAGATACCCAGTTAAATTTGAGTTTCTTTCATTTTCATAAGTTAATTTATTTTATTTTTAAGATATTTTTGGTGGGGGAGAGGAATTAGGTTCATTTATTTTTAATGGAGGTACTGGGGATTGAACCCAGGCCCTCGTGCATGCTAAGCACACACTGTACCACTGAGCTATACTCTCCTGCCCTGAATTTAAATTTCTGATAAACAAGGAAAACAATTCTTAGGCTAAGTATGTTCCATGTGATATTTGGGACACAGACTTACACTAAAAAAAAATTTCCCATTGACTTTCCACTCAAATTTAACTGTTGTAGGAGTCCATTCAGGCAGCTGGAACACACCACCACCAGTCTGGGCAGCTTGTAAACAACAGACAGTTCTTTCTCACGGTTCTGGATTCTGGGAAATCCCAGCATCAAGGCGCTGGCAGATGGGGTGTGTGGTAAGAGCCCACATCCTGAGTCACCGTGTCTTCACGTGGCAGAAGGGGCCAACTAGCCCTCTGGGTCTCTTATAAGGACATGAGTCACATCGATGTAGACCCCACCCTCATGACCTGATCCCCTCCTGAGGCCCCACCTCCTAGAATCATCACCTCAGGGAATAGGATTTACCGTAAGAATCAGGGGTGGGGGAGGGGTGTCACATTTAGTCCATAGCTTGTGGGGATCCTAAATGCTCTCTGACAACCCCCGGCCTAGTGACTCCTGAGGGACAGCTGTCCCCTTTAACCATCCGGGCCCAGAGGTGGGAGAAGGGCCCTCCCCACTTATGTAGACCATAAACCATTAGGAAAACTCCATCCCCAGAATTCATGACCCAGTTCTGACCCTCCGTGAGGCACGGGCCTTCTCTTGGGTAGGGAAGCAAATCTGGGAGACAGGGATGGACAGCCAGGAACACAGTCACCCGTCACCCAGAGGGCTTGGTGGGGCGAGGAGCGCAGGAGGCTGAGTGCCCCACAGCTCCCCGTTCAGAGGGACCACCAACTGCTCAGACCGCCCCAGCCCTGGAACTGCGGCTGCTCCCCTCGGCCGGGGAATTCATTTACTCAGGTCTGTGCCATGGGCCTCTGGTCAGAGCAGAACAGCCAGGTCTGAGGAAGGGCTCTGGGACCCTCTGCAGTGGGGGCGGCAGGTGGGGAAGGCGCTGCCCTCCCCACTCCAGGAGGGAGGGGGGCACAAGGCCCCCGAGGGGAAATGCTCCCTGGTCTGGGGCCTGGCGGGGTGGCCACAAGCCTGGCTCTGATGCAGCCGCCACGGAAGGAAGAGGAAGCCAAGTGTGCAGGAAGGCCTTGGCTGAGAGGGAGAGCGAGAGACTGTGTGTGTGTGTGTGTGTGTGTGTGTGTGTGTCTGTGTGTGTGTGTGTCTCTGTATATGTGTGTGTCCATCCACGCCTGGCCCTGTGTCGGCCGGGAATTGTCTGTCTGTGAGTCCCCTGTGCACACACTGTGCCCATGGGGGGGACATTTCTTCTGCCCAAGAGAGGCTAAGAGAGGAAATGGGCCTGCTCTGCCACAGGCAGAGGTCCAGTTGGCACCCCCTTTTGCCAGTAGGCACCCTGCAGAGTTTCCCTTTGGTCTGGGGACACCTGGCGCCTCCATCTGCAGCAGCCCGGGGCCCACAGTGGGCGGGGGCCAGGAGGGGCTGGGAAGCCTTGGGGTGACTCCCTCTTCCCTTGGACCCAGATGGCTCCTGGGGCCAGAGCCACTGCTGGCCGTGCTGTGCAGGGCGGGCGGGAGTCGGGTTTGTCTGGAACCCCCAGTAAATAAACAGGAAATTCCCAAGCAGCTCAGGAAAATGACTTGCCTCCAGTGGGGTGAAAACAGAGAGCCTCTAGGAAATCCAGGACTCATCTTTCACACTTTCTTCCCAGGCTTACTTTCTCTCAAAGAGATGTTTTTATAAAGTGGTGAATGGATTTTAAACCTGCATGACAGAAGGACAAGGAAAGCAGACTGAAAAGGGATGGAACACTGATTTAAACAAAGAAAACAGTGAAGGAGGGAGCTGGGGGTCTGGACACCCACACCCTGAGGCAACACAGTGCGCGTGCATCTTCTGTGTGCACATCCCGCTCCAACGTGATCTCGGAAAGCGTTTCCGGACACGTGGGAGCTCCCAGTGTGCACATCAAAATCAAAATCAAAAGCAGGATCCTGCTTTCCGGCGTCAGAGACGTGCCATCATGGGAGTGGACGGTTCTGTCCTCAAATTGTCCCATTTAGCGAGCATTCGGTGTTTCCCGACTTTGGTCACCAGCTCATCTGTGTCATCTGTCTCAATTTTGAGTACACTCACAGGATAAAATCCTCCAGACAGAATCGCAGAGTCAAGTGTGTGCAAACACACGTCAAATGATGCTGTTGGTGCCACTGGGGGCAGAGGGGGCAGAGCCAAGAGTGTTTGGACACCAGCCACACTGCCGCCAGCCACAGCCAGGGCCAGAGGAGCAGGGCCCGTGTGCCCGGAAGAGGGGACATGTCCTACTTGTACCCACACTGCCTTGGGGGCGGGAGCAGCAGGTGGAAAGACACTCAGCGTCCAAGTGAGGCGGTGTTGATGTCCACCATCACTCTCCTCCCCAGAATCAAGCTGAGAGATCAGAAGGGGCACCGGCTCCCAATGCCCTGTTGACTGGCGGATTCGAGGAGCAGGAGGCAGCTGATGAGGGTGAGCCACTCCAGTACTAGGAGTGGCAAGGGATACATTTTCCTACACTTAGAAAAAGGGCCGAGAAGGGGGAAGGGTATAGCTCAAGTGCTAGAGCACATGCTTAGCATGCACTAGGTCCTGGGTTCAATCCCCAGTACCTCCTCTAAAAATGAATAAATAAACCTAATTACCTCCCCTCCCAGAGCTGGGGCCCAACTCCAGTGTGATTCTTCAACCTCCATCTCTTCCCGCTTCAAGCTGTAGTCCATCCCTACCAAAGTCAGCCCCAGACTGAGCCTGTCTTCTATGTCCCAAGTCCCATAACCCCACCTGGGTCAAGCCACCCTGGGATGCAAGGCTGCCATGAGTGGGCCATCAGGGTCTGGGCCCCACTTGCCCACCTAGAAGGAAGCTGAAGCCTCCAGCCAGGACCCAGAATGCCTTCTGCTGCCTCCCAGCCTGTGGGTGGGCCCCTCCCAACAACTCAAGACAAGGGACTCCCTCTGCTCCTCTATCCACTGCAGAGTGAGTGCTGGGGGTGCAGACCTTGCCAGAGTCCTGTGCACTCACTACGCTGGTAGAGCAGCCCTGTTCTGATACTGGTGGGTTCAGGTCCCACATGGATAATCAGACCCTTCATCTGGGCCCCGCTACCCAGGGTTCTGTCTTCTTCCAGCGCCATCTGAAGGCCACTCAGAGAGGACACAGTGCCAGCTCTTGAACACCGTGAAGACAATGCTGCTTCCTGCCCTATGGACCTGAAACTGCTCCTACAGGGCAGGGGTCTCTGTTCACATTTGAAGAGTTAGGGTGTTGGGCAGACAAACAATCTGCTCTTTTAAACCTCATGGACAGTCACGCAGAGTATGTCCTCTGACCAAGATGGACTTAAACTAGAACCCAGTTCCAAAAACACAACAGAAAAATCTAGAAACTGCAAATTAAACAACAAACTTCTAAATAATCCATGCATCCAAGAGGAAGTCTCACAGGAAATTTTGAAATACAAAGAAATCAATAAAAATTGTGATGGTTAATTTTATGCATCAGTGTGGCTGGGCTGCAGGATGCTCGTATCTCTGGCTCAGAGTTACTTCTGAGTATACCTGTGAGGGTGTTTTTGGAAGAGATTATTAGCATTAGAATTGAGAGACTGAGAGAAGCAGATGGTCCTCCCCAATTTGGGTGGGCATCATCCAATCTGCTGAGGATCTGAGCAGAGCACATAAGCAATAGAAGGTTGGGCTGGCTCTCTGACTGCATGATCTGGGACACTGATCTTTTCCTGCCTTCTGTGCTCCTGGTCCTCAGGCCTTCAGACTTGGCCTAGAGCTCTAAGTTCTTGGGCCTTCAAACTATATCACCAACTTTCCTGGGTGTCTAGCTTGCAGATGGCAGATCATAGAACTTCTTAGCCTCTGTAATTGCATTAATCAATACCTTACAATAAATCCATCTCTCATATGTGTGTGTGTGTGTGTGTGTGTACATTTTATTTCAAAAATGAAAACACAACATATCTAAATAAGTGGGATGCAGCTAAAGCAGTGCTAGAAGGAAAATTTATAGCCCTAAATTCTTACATTAGAAAACAAATTAACCTATAATGGAAAAGAATCTAAAAAGAATATATATATATCTATATATAATATAATATATAATATAGATACATATAATTGAATCACTTCTGTACACCTGAAACTAATACAACATGTAAATCAACTATACTTCAATAAAGATCAATAAAAAAGAAAGAAAACAAGTGAGGAACTTCTAGCATGACAGCATGGGGAGCTCTATGGACTGCTGAAAATCATGAAGAGAAAAAAAAAACTTAAAGTATCTGATAATGGTCCTAAGAATATATAACAAATGAAAAAAAAAAAAACTATGTGTTCAGGAAAATCTACTATAATTCAGAAAGAATGGTGAGAGTTTATAGTATTCGTACCAAAACCTGTTATCTCCCTCTTTCCTCCTGATTCCACAAGGCAGAAATTCCACTCCAGGTGGGTGTAGCCAAGAACACAGTGCTCTCTCTCACTGGGGCTCCCAGTTGAAGAGCTACCGTGTCCCCCCAGGAGAGTCAGGTCAGCATTTTTTATCCTGCCTCCTGCTGCCTGGGGCTTAGTTCTACATGATGTGGCTGAAAAGTGGGGGCTTCCTTTTGCCCAGCCACCACTCATGGGAGAAGGCTCTACTTTAGACACGGTGCCACTGAGAATAAAGGGACCCCAGTTGCCCTTGCCCCAGTTTATAAGCTTTCCACATCAGGAAAGTCAAGCTGAGAAAACCTGAAGCTATCATCCACCCTTCACTCAGCTTTCAATGTGAGATTATCACCTGAAGAAAAGTGTAACATTGTCTCCACCCCAGATCAATAGCCAAGGCTCAGAGATTTTGCCTGCAGCAAGGAATGGGGCGAGGGGAGGATGGTGGAGGGCAGATGCAGTAGAGAACCTTAGAAAGGGCGCCTAGGAGGATCCCACTGGGTGTCAGAACAAATATTAAACATTGGCTTCCAGAACCACTCCTTCAAAGGAGCCATAATTTGACTGGATTAGTCTGTAGAGTAATTTAGTCCCAAGAGTAATTTAGTCCCAAGAGCGTTGTTGAGAACAAAGTAGCAGTCAGCCAGCAGTCAGTGGAGCTGAGCATCTGGGTGTGGTCAGGGAAAGGGATGATCAAGGGGTGATGAAGCCCTGCCAAACCCTCAGTCATCCGAGAGTTAACTGCGAACATACCCAGACCGTGCCTCCTCTCCACACCTCTGTAAGGAGCAATATCAAAGGCTTAACACTTTGAGGGGGTGGAGAAACAGGAAATAGATTTCATGAAAATAATCTACTCATTCATTAGATAAGCAGGCAAATAATAATAATAAGCCATTTGGAGGACTTGGGGACCAGTACCCAGGGTGGCTACAATATAGTATCTAAAATATCCCAACAACAACAACAAAAAAAAATTCAAAAAAATAGGAAAGCATAAACCATACACTGGGGAAAAAGCAAGCAACTAAAAACAGCCTGTGAAAGTGACTAGATGTCAGATTTAGCAGAGACTTCAAAGTAGCCACTAAAATAGATTCAAGGAACTAAAGGAAACCACAATTAAAGAAGTAAAATATAACAATGTGGCACCAAATAAAGAATATCAATAGATAGGCATTATTTAAAAAAAAAAAAAAGGACAAATGGAAATACTGGAGGTTGGAAAGTGCAATAACAGAAATAAAAGTTTCCCTAGAAGGGCTCAATAGCAGATCCAAACCGGCAGAAGAAAGAATTTTAGCTATACTTCAGATCAATAAAGAATATGCAGGTTGAAGAACAGAGAGAACGATAAGTGAAAAAAATGAACAGAGCTTCAGAGACATGTGGGATACCAGTAGGCACCAATTCACTCTAAACGGGGGAACTGGGAGGTGTGAAAGGGATTGAACAGGGGGCATGAGACTGAGGTGGCGCTCACGCCTAGGTAGCCTACATTAACACACCAAAACCTACACCAGGCAATTCCTATAAGTACGCTTGTATCCCAGAAAGCAAAATTTAAGAACAACCAATCACAAATAACTAACGAGGCTTTCCAAAATGAGGCAGTCACTTAAGCCACAGCCAACCAGATCATTCCCTTGCTTTGCTCCCACACTGACTCTATCAATGCTCTGCCCCCAGATCCTGCTGGCAGAACACCCCTAAAACTCTCAGCCCGGCACTGTCTGATTCAAACCAATGTTTGCAGAAAAGTTTAAAACACAAGGAGAAATTGGCCACAGTGCGATTGTACCATTTGGGATAGACATGGGGAAGTTTCACCACGTCTCTCCCATTTGACAGAGGCAGCATACCAGAAATTAACAAGATGGGGACATTGAACAACGGAATGACTGCTGCTGATTTAGCAGACACTGCTGGTGACACCAATGCCCGTTTCTTTTTATGGAACAAGAAAGTCTGGCTCAGAAACATCCGTTGTCATGTGAACTTTTCTCTTTCTAATGGAGGAGTTTATCTGGGGACCAAGAGCCTTTTGGGGGGACTGGTGGGTGGGTGAAGGAGAGGGGACACCGTGGCAGATGCTCCTTCCCAGGTGCCCTGGACTGGGTTTGAGTCCCTGGTGTTGAGAGTCGGGGCAGGAGCTGAGGAATAAAAGTTTCTGGAGCAATCCAGGAATTGTCTGGGCTGTGGGGTTACAGCCAGAGGTTACCTAACTTTTGAGGAGAAAGTCTTCAAGGTCAGAATAGGGCACAAGGGGAGTTCTGCTTGGTCCAGGTGACAAAGAGTGGCTGAAAATAAGGGATCCCAGTCATCTTTCCACTGCTATGGGAAGACAAACAATTTTCTGGGGAGGCCTGTGTCCTTGGCAATGGGGGTGGGAGTGCATTGTACCTTCATAACTTGAGTATAACTTAGGTGTAAGAAGGACTTGCATATTATTTTGTGGTCATGGGCAAGTAACCCGTGAGCCATATCTTCATCAAATTTTATTTATTTATTTTTACTGAAGTCCAGTCAGTTTACAATGTTGTGTCAATTTCTGGTGTACGGCATCATGTTTCAGTCATACATATACATGCATATATTCCTTTTCAGATTCTTTTTCATTATAGGTGACTACAGGATGTTGAATACAGTTCCCTGTGCTGTACAGAAGAAACTTGTTTATCAAATTTTTTTTAAAAAGACCACTTTCTTTCCCAGCTTTCAAGAAATATTTATAAAAATCGTTACATCTTGGGCAACAGAGAAAATCTCAATAAATACCAAAAAGCAGAAAGCATACTGAAATTCTGAAATCTCAGGACAATAAGTGTACAAGTTAATAACTGCAATTTGATCTTTAGAACACACTGGGTACAAATCATACCCTAACCTTAAAAATCTACCCACTTGAAACTGAAAATAGAAACACTCTCCTAAATAAATGTTGGGTCATGGAAGACATGGACGTTGCCATTACATGGACAGGAATGAGGAGAAAACTTCCCAGCCCGGCTTCCAAGATGTGGCCACAGCCGGCTGTCATCACTGAGCAAAGAGGAATGAATATAAATGAGATGTCTTCAACACAAGGTAGAAAAAGAGAAATCAGATGGGAGGACTGTGTTTTAAAAGACACACACAAGGACAAAAAAAAAAGTAAGTGAATTTGAAGAGGGAAAAAAAATATTGAGGCTTGATAAATAAAATTAAAGCCTATTCTCTGGAGACACTCATCCCACAGGCCAGTGAGTGGGGACTTGAATTCCCCTCCCAGCTGTTGGCCTCCAGCTGTCCAGCTGGGGCTCTCTGAGCTTCACCCCCTTCTGCATCTGCTCTCGCCCCCAACGATAGCCCAGGCAGTTGAGTGTAAATTAGAAAGCCCCAGATTGGACCCTGTGGGAGATGCTAAGGTCACTGGAGAGTCAATACTTCTGCTGTGAACCATGTTGTGATGACATCCGTGTACCGGGTACCAATTTGTCCCTTTTCTAAGTCAGCCTAATTAATTAAATTAATTAATTAAATTAGTCTTGTCTGCTCAGTAACTTTGGATAACCCGAATCACTTTCTGACCTCCGTTCCCTCTAGTATAAGGGCACAGAACAAGGGAACATAGTGGGTCCACAGGCCCTGGCAGGCCCACCTGACATCCCTCCTTCTTCCCCTCCCCACCTCTGGCCAAAGGAAGCTTTTAATTTTTTCCTTGTAAGGGGAGGGGAGGTAATTAGGTTTGTTTATTTATTTATTTAAATAGAGGCACTGGGGATTGAACCTCGGACCTTGTGCATGCTGAGCACTTGCTCAGCCACTAAGCTATGCCCTCACTACAAGAAAGCTTTCTATCCCAGCAGAAGCCTCCTGGAGGCCGGTAGAGGGTCTTTAAAACAGCGCTCCCTGCTGAGCCCCCAGGGAATTGCAGATTCCTGAGCAATGTCATTGTTTAACCACTACGTCTGGGGGTGGTTTGCCACACAACCATAGTCACTGGAAAAGTGCATTGATGTTGAAATTGAAGATGAGTAAGTCTGGATCTCCTGCTGGGCAAAAATGTGTCTCGGACTCACGTGTGTGTTATACTTCAGGTTTTTTTTTAAAAAAGTTGTCGTTGTGATAATAGTTTATACCTCTGAGGTGGCTGGCGACGTGCCGGGCACACAGTAGGTGCTCAAGCAGTAAACAGTAGTGGTATCGCTATCACCACCAGCGCCTCTCCCAGGACAGGTAGTTACTCAGCAAGTGGTGTTGGGTGGGAAATAGCTGCCCCAACCCTGGAGCCACTGAAAACTGACTGTCTGTGGCCACTGACTAGTCCCTACACGAATGGCCCTCACTTTTCCTTTGATTCATGCATCATTTTTTCTATTAGAGGTTTATCTTTGCAAACTGGTCTCCAGCCAGCTTCCAGTTTGAAAGATTGGTTCTGGGTGAAGCTGAGGCCGGGTGCGCTGCAGGCTATGCGCTCCTGCATCGGGCGCGGGGTCATGGGGGCCTGCGCAGGGGGGAGGGGGGACGCGAGGGGACACGGCTGCACGCACGGGTGTCGGGGAGGGGCGGGGGCCTGCGGGCGTCTCCCTTCCCCCCACAGGCGCCGCCCTCCCTGGCAGGTCGCGGTGACCTCGCCCGCCACGCTCCCTCTGACTCGTGCTTTCCGCTCGCTCCCCGGGGCGTTTCCGGGACTGGAAAGGTCCGAAAGGTCGGTGGAGGCAGCGCGGGCCACCCGCTGCTTCTGCCTGCCTGCCGGGCGCCTGAGCGAGGGCGGGGTTCAGCGTGTCCCCAGGCATTGTGCACCCCATCCCCCGCCAAGACAGGAGCTGGGCGGAAGGAAGTGTCCTAGACCCTGGGACTTGCCCAGTGGCATAAAACGTCGACAGTTCTGCTAAAGTGGGATCGGTGAGCAGATGAATGTCCCCGGGCACCCGGGGGCAAGGCAGGACCCCACCTGCCCTCCAGGAGCCCCCAGTCTGTTGGGAAGCAGGCACAGAAGTGGTTCCAAGACGAAGCTGCAAGCGCAGCCTGCTTTAAGAGTCTGGCCTGGGGTCTCGATGATGGGAAAGTTTGTCCAGGAGCCGTGATCTGAGCTGGTGTGAAGGGACTGGCATGGCTGCACCCATCCAAGTGGGCAGCCAGGCCCCATGGAAGGGAATAGGACAGAAAGGTCAGGGACAGTAAAGATCCAGGAGAGAGGACCCCGGAGGATGCTCAGTTTGGTTTGAGTTTAAAGGTGAGAGAATGTTGGGTGGGCAAGATAACCCACATCAGCCATTAAGACCTTAGCTCTGATTAGCACCCCCATCAGGCAGCCCAGGAATATTTGACAGAAAAGAAGGAAGGCCAGGGTGTAGATCCCAAGGGACTGAAAGGATGAGCCCACTGGGGCCATCTCAGAGCAAAGCCAGGTCTCAAATTGGCCAATAGACTATCAAGGTATATTTGTCAGAAGAGGTCACCATATGCTGCAACAAATAGCCCCAGATCTTAAAGCTGAACCCGGAGGTTTATTTCTCTTCAGTATGCTTTTGCTAGCACACAGTACACCTCAGACCTGGGCAACTCTCAGGGACACGATTAGCCTAGTGGCAGGTGGCTCTCCATGCAGCACCCATTCTGTGGCTCCGTCTCTCCTCGAGACCTCCTATCTGGTCATAGTGCATGGAAGAGGGAAATGGCCTGGAGAATCAGGCCTCCCCCCAGGATGTGACAGACAGCAGTCCACTGACAGTGCACGGCCAGACCCAGTCACATGACCCCTAACTGAGGGACTCAGACGTGTCACCTCCCAAGAGCCTGGAAGGAGAGGAGGACGAGATGGGTTTGGCATCAGAAGACTCCATCCAAAGGGCTTAAGTCCCGAGGACAGACTCTGCCTACATTCTGCTTTGGCAGGAGGACGGCTCGCTCCCCAGGCTGTGTCCAAGGCATCTGTCAACTGCATAAGTGCACAGCCTTCTGATTGGCTTGTTAGAAGTCACATTTACAAGGTTTTGTGTGCTGGATTTAGGATTAGCTAAATCCACCCCCTCCTCTCCCTGTGAGGTCCCTGCTGCTCTACAAAGGCGAGTAGAGAATTGAGCCAGGGAGTAGACTGCAGAAGTTCCCAGCTGTCTGCCCAACTTCCACTTCCCTCCTGCCCTCCAGGGAGTGGGCATGTGACCGCAGACTGGCTGGGGCTCTTCCTCCCTAGTGCAGTGGTCTGTCCCAGCTGGGCATACAATCAAGGGGGCCAATTAGAGTGGCCTCAAAGACTTGAGTTCTCTGCTGTGAGGGTCTGTCTTGTCTGACTGGAGCTGTTGATGGTCAGCTTGCCAGTCTGACTGTCGGGGGGAGCTAGTCTGAGGAAGAAGCCAAAAAGCAGGGGATGGGGGTGAGGGGATAAAAGTAGAATTATGGACAGAGAGAGAGAAGTTGACATATTGACTATGATGCAACTTGAGCTCCTGGATCCAGCTATGCCTGAAGCTAGTAATCCAGTTACACAGCCACTAACTTTCCTCTTTCTGTTTAAATTAGCTTGAACTGTCTCTTCAAGCAATTCTCAATTAAAAAAACAAAAAACAAACAAACAAAAGAGACTGAGTGATACAGTTACTAAATGGCTTTTGCCTGCAAACCCTAACACAAATTCTTCTCAGCTGGGCTGTATTGCTAGGATCCCTCCTTCTGCTGAAGCTCGGATTCTAGAGCTTTCCTTTCCCCTAAGGCCTGTGTGTGGGCACAGGAAAGACCAGGCCTCCCTACTGGGGCCGTGTTTATCCCTGGGACATCTCTCTCATGCCCCATCTTCCTGTTTCTCTTCTGTTCCAGGGTCAGGACCTGACAAAAATGAGGTGCCCCCAGGGCGGCTAGGGAGCCTTAGCAACCCAGATACAGGGTGCACACGGGCCAGCTGAGTGAGCCCCTCTGCTCCCCTAGAAAAAGACATCTGGTGACCAATACCCCACTGCAAGGTCAGGGGCTGGTGAGGGACAGGGCTTGGGGAGCAGAGACCATTTCCAGTGAGCTTGAGTGGAGGGGGTTTCCGAGAAGGTCACGGGAGATCACAGCCACCCACGTGAGGGCCTGTGGGCTTGGGGTGCACATAGCTTCTGTCTCCAGGCTCTGTTCAGGGCCTAGAGAATCTCGTTCCTCTCCCTGCACCTGCTCGCTACACAAGGGCTCTGCCGTCTGGTGGTCCATCCTGATTGCCTGCAGCCCCCGCCCCCAGGCCCTGCAAACTTCAGGTTCAAAGACCCAATTATGGAGCCCAAGGTCTAGGAGGTGGAGTTGCCAGATACAGGGCACTCATGCAACATTTGGGACATGCGGATACTCAAGATATATTCACTTTATTGGAAATTCAAATATAATTGGACGTTCTGTATTTTTATTGGCTAAACCTGGCACCAGTTGTGGAAGGAGGGCGCAGTAGGGAGCAGGGCTGAGTGGAAAGGTTCCCAAGCTTGCCTTCTGCCAGCCCTGTGTCTGGGGCTGCACTGCCACCTGCCCCCACCCCACAGGTACTCAGACTCTGAAGCAGCCCCCTTACAAGGGGAACTGGTGATGGCTGCAGGGGTACCCAGAGCAAACCCCAACGTGAAGGGAGATGGCTGCCCCACCCACATCCCCCACCCGGGGGACCCTCCCTCTGACCAGCACTTCGAGACCCTCTCCCATGCCAGCAACCTTTCCGGGCAATGACCATGCGTGAAGCCTCACAGCAGTCCTGAGGGGCATTAAACTGCTGGGCATATCTCTCACCCGGACCAGTGACTGGACCGTCCAGGTGATACTTACCCCCTCTCGCCCCTGCCCACCCTCCATCTAAGAATCCAGGGGAGAACCCAGTGCACCGTGGGTGGCTGGGAACCAGGGCTGGTGACCCACACATCTGGGCAGTGCACACTGTGGCCCCCACATGGCCCCCCTACAAGATTGCAGAACCCCCAGGAGGCCGGCCTGCAGTAGGCTTGAAGCTGTGGTCCCCGCAACGTGGGTGGGCCCGAACTCCGGCTAGCTCCATCACTGCCCGCAGAACCCTGCAGGACTGTGCCCATCAGAAAGGGCTTCGTTGGAACCTTCCCAGACTAGTGACACTGTTATCTGGCATCGGATAAAGGAGCCCCACAGCCATCTGGAGCACACAGCAAACCTGGGCCACCGGCCCTTGGTCCCACAGCCCCTGCGGGGGAGGCGGGGGCGCATCTAGGTGAACCAACCCTGTGCCCACCTTCAACCCCTCCCACCTGGCTGCGCCCCTACCCAGGCCCAGACCTGGTAATGAGAAGGACAAAAGCATCCTCCACCCTGAGCACCTCCTGCCACATGAGGTGTCGTGATCAATGCGCACTTTGGAGCTGTGAACAGAGCTGGTGGTGCTTTGGGTACTATCACCATCACCCACATTTAGAGGAAGCAGGGGCGTACTCCAAGGAGCGGGGAGTGCTGTATGTGGCCATGTGGCCACCTGTCTTTGGAGACATGGCCTCGAGTTTGACTTACCTGGACTCCCCACACAAACACTTGGCCCCCCTAGGAAACCCCCAGTCTGGGGAAGCTCTCCCAGGCCTGCTCACGTGGGCAGAGACAGACCTTCTTGCCCTCAGGTGCAAAGTGCGCATGCGCCTGACTGCGCAGAGCACAGGTGCCCGGGCCTTAGGGCGGGACTGTGGGGGCCCCTGGGGGCCCCCCAAACGTAACTCCTTCCTTTTTGGTGCTTACCAAGCATCGATTGTGACCCACTAAGGTGCAGACAGAGCTCAGTGGGAGGTGATCAGCAGAAAATGGAGTGGATCACACATCGAATGCATCACACTTAGGGTGAGTTGATGCTGTTTTGTAAAAATTGTATCAGTTACAGATACATATATGTACGTGTACTTACATCTGTACAGCAGGTGTGCATGTATCACACGTAGGGTGAATGTGCGGCACGTGTATTTTTTATGAAAATTGTATCCATTACAGACAAATGCATGTGTTTTGTATACACATGTACATACATTATACATCCAAACATGTATACATGTGTACACCCGTGTGTGGGGGGTTGTCTCGTGAACTGTTTTATCTCCTGTGAGTCACAGCCAAGGAAGTTTGAGAAACCCTCTTCTATTCTGTTTACCTAAAGAGAAAGAAAAACAACAAACCAAAGGTCCCTCGGCTTCTCAGGAAACAGGCCACAGACGTTTCTAGGCAGGCTCTGAAGGTCAAGGGGCGGAGACTGGGTTCCCGGGCCTGCCACAGGCACAGGAGGGCGTGTTGACACGGGCTGCGGGTGTCCGGGAAAGAGCTTGGATTTGAAGAGTCCAAAAGAGCTCAGTGTGTACCCCAGCTTCCCTGGTCCTCCTCGGCCCTTACCTGTCTTACCCACGTCTGGAGACCATTTTGAGGTTAAGCGCGGTATCATATGTGAAGGTTCTTACACGAGGCCCTAAGGAGACCCTTCTTCCTTCTTGTTCTCACAACCAGAGGTTTTTAACTTGCAGAGGAAACCCGAGTCATCCCCGACATCCTTTCCAGCGACAAAGGCCCCTTAGAACCAATCCCACCCCCAGCCTACAACTCACAAAGGAACAAAACACAGACAAAAACTTAAAACAAGCAACAACACCACACACTGAACCCGCCCCGTCCCTCGGCGTGCGTAAGATACACACAGGAAGGAAGTGGCTGGGTGATTCAAAGAGGCCAAGCGTTGATGTCTCAAGCAAAGGAATATTTTCCGACAAGCCCGCCCTGGCTGTGGTTTGGAACAAGGTTTCAGACGTAGCCTTGCCAGTGCCCCCTCCCCGACCCCCGCCAGCCCTTGTACCTGCTGTCTAGACACAGCAGCGAGGGTGGACCCCACACAGGAAGGCCCCCAGCAGCTGAGCAAACGCCGCTGGGCTGGCCCTCACGGCTGGCGCTGCGGTCCAGGGCGGGCAGGCGTGGGCGGCTGCCCTGTGCGCAGGGCCGAGGGAAGACCTCCAAGAAGCCTGTTTCTCCATGTGTTTCCAGCTCCTGACTCACCAACAAACCTGTTTTTGATTTCTCATCCTAACCAGCTTCAGGCCCCGGCAGGTCCAGCCTGATGGAAGGTGTCACTCCCTAACCCTTCCACACCCCTGCGACCCGCAAGGGCTTACCTGCCGGCCCCAGCTCGGAGCCGGTCAGCCCCCACGTCCAGGCTCCTTGGGTGGCCAGCACCCTGACTGGTCTGTGCTCCTTGTTCTCTGCCCTTCCTCTCTCCTCCAACCATGAGCCCACATCCCCGTCCCTTCCCCAGAGCCTGGTGCCATGCCTCCTCTTCTGTGCACCTTCCCTGCCTCTCCCCTGCTGGGATGGATGCTGAGGTTTACCAGGTCGGCAGCTGCCTATCCAGCTATGTGAGCAAGTGGATTAACTCTCTTTTTATCCTTCCCTACCTGTAGAATGGAGATAATCAAGGTGTCTGCTGAGACAACATCACAGCCCCAAGGCACTGAGCCCGGCCCGTGGTACCTTTGGCTCCATCCACGTCAGCTTCAGTGGTCATGATGATAACAGGCCTTTCATCCTCCTAGAGGTGTACTCTCTCTGCAGTAAGACTTACTAGTCCTCCCTCCATTTTCCCTTCTTGCCCATAGAATCTTCTCTGCATGCAGCAGGGGGGCTGCCTCTCCTAGCTGTCCAGGGCCTGGAGCCCCGGCGTGGTGGAAGGCAGCTGAGAGCCTGAGAGTGGCAAACAGCACCCCCTGCGGGAGGGGCAAGAGCAGCTCGGGAGGCCGCGCCTTAGCTGCCTCGGACGGGCCTGGGGCCAACGTCCACTGCACTGGCCGGAGACATCGGTCAGCATTGACCATCCTCCAGCCAAGCAGGGGTCGGGCTGTGCTCAGATCAAGGGCTCAGGAAGACCTTGCAGGCTGAGCGCCCCCTGTGGGAGTGTCTCTGAGTTGACATTCCGCGGGGCCCTCGAAAGCTCTGGAGTCCAAGCCCCTAGGCCAGATAGTCATCTCCACGCCTGACCTTCAGCCAAGCACACTCATCCGCAGAGGCGGGGGCTAACCAGGCGACTGCGCCTGAGGGTACCAGGACCTAAGCCGACCACCCAGGCTATCCTTGGAGGGACTGGCACTGAGGCTTGAGAAATGGGTGCCTTTGAAAGATGTATGATGAAGGTGACTCTCAGCAGGGTGAACTCAGGGCATCATGTTTCCCTAGTGATCAAAAGTGCAGGATCTGGGCGCCCAGCCTGGGCACGCGCAGCTGTACTGGGGCTCGCCTGGCCCTCCCGTCCGGGGGCTTCTCAGCCTCTGTACCGCTGGACTTCACACAGGCTCCCCTGGTTTTTTTCTGTTATAAATACTTTATTTCAACTAGAAGGTACAATCTCTCAGGGGGGTTAGAATTTGAAAAGCTCCAATCACATCCTGTATAACTCCATAAAAAAACAGCGGGACAGCCCGGCTTAGAGCATATACATTTCTGCACAGTCTTTATGGAATCTGCACAAAGAATTGTCTTCTCCCTTGGCTCCAATTACTTGTTCTTGGCTGTGGGGTTCTTTCTGTCCCAGTATATCCAGATTGGTGAAGTGACAAGGACAGCAATGTAGCCAAAGTTCTCTCCAAGCATGCAGGAAACGGGTCCTTCCTGCCATGGCCTTCCCCAATCAAGTGGAAAATTTAAGTCTCCAAGCCTTGTTCCTACAAAACTAGAAATCGTAATGATCAAGAGACTCTTCTCCCAAATGGATGTGACCCCATTTCTGCGGAAAACTCTTAGCCCTGCTTTGAAGTTTCGTCCTCACAAACGTGAACAAGATACAGTAGTAAAAGTAGACCAGCGAACTGCAAAGGAAAACGTTTCCAACACCAACTCGATTAGTGGTGCTCTGTACAGAACAAAAATTACCGGAAAGGGGAAACAAGACGTAAGAAAGTCAATACAGCTTTTCAAAAGGCTGGTGACCTTGTGATAATGAACTTCTTTGAGAAGATGCAGTTGGTTTCACTACTCAGTGTGATACTAAGGTGACAGCAGTTACCAAAACAGAACAGGTGCATGACTATGTTATGCACTGGACTGTTTCCAATATTGCGAAGTTCTCCAAGAGGAATGATGGAATGACGATGCTAAGGATCATTGAAAATATGCGTAAAAGATGGGCACACAGTAGTCTCTTGAAGTCAGCATCTTTCATGGCTCCCCACTCTCGGAAGGCTCATCTTCTAGGGCGTGAGCTCCTCCTAAGAGCAGAAAGAAATTCTGAGACCTCTGTCTGCCTGCCCTGTGCCCAGAGCGCCCCTCCTGTCTTGCCCAAGGTACAGCCCACCCTCCATTGGTGCCCCCACCCCGCACCCATCCCCCACCTTCTCCCCCATCTACTCAAGGACATCACTGGTTCTCTCTCCTTTCCTCCGAATCATCAACCTTTCACTTCTACCAGATTGCACCCATCAGTGGACCACATTGTTGTTACTCCTGCTTTTAAACCCACCCGAGCTGCCTCCCCTCCTTCCTTCTTCCAGGGTGGAGTCCCAGGGGCCAGATTTACCCTCCCTCCAAAACTGCCAACGTGATCAGACAAGCTAGGTGAACAACAGGACATCGGGCAAGGAAGGACGGTGGTCCCTGGGAGACGGGAAATGGATGGGGTGAGGCCTGTGATGGCCCGCTCACTGCCTGAGAGATCTCTTCACTGCAGAGCAGACAGGGATTCCTGGATGAAGGGAGAGAGCCCCCAAGTTCAGGAGATGGAGCTGGACATCCAGGGAGATAAAGGCAGCTAGAGTTTTCAGGACAGAAGACCAAAAAGGAGACCGCTGCCAACAGAGAGCCCTGGTGATCTGCAGAAGGTTCCCTGGGGAACTCACACACCCCTGTGAAGAGCATGTAAGGGGAGACAGGCTTGTGCCCAGTGCCCACGTGGGGCTCCACTGGCCAGATCGGAACCTCAGATTCACTGGGTATCAGGTAGAGTGCCCAGGGTTATACCAGACTCTTACACCTGGACAGCACAGCTCCAAACTCAGCCAGCAAGTCCGAAAATTGAGACCAGGAAAGATCAAACAACTTTTAAGTCACTTCCTCGCACCTCAGGAAAAAAGCTCAAGACTATTTCTAAGAATATAAATGTATCGTGCAGCCCGCTTGGTCAAATCGCACTGCCTGGTATCCAGTTCAAATGGCCTTGAGCACGAAGAAGCTGGGGGAAAAAGAACTTGCTCAGCTGGCCGGCACAGAGCATCTCATATAGGTCAGAGGCCATGTCTGCCTGGGCAGCAGCTGTCAGGAGGGTAGGAGCGTCCTTGTCTTACACACGAGCTCCTCCTAAGAGCATGAGGACCATGACAGGGGGCGGACTGGGGAAGAGGTCATTCAATACACAAAAGAAGCAGGAAAAACAGCTCAAGTCCACATCCTCCTCCAGGAACCTTCCTGTCTCAGCCTCACTCCAAAACAGGGTTTTTTTTTCCTACTTGCTCTAATCTCTCTCCTCCTTTCTCTCCCTTTTTCCTCTTTATGGTGAATATAACATACATCCAGGAAAATGTTTCAAATAGAAATGTTCAATTTAGCGGATTATTGTAAAGCAAACCCCTATGTGGTCACCAGGCAGATGCATCCTAGTTACTCCTCCTCCCTCCCTGCCCCCTCCCTGGATTCCTGCCCTCTGGCATCCCCAGGAAGCCCCTCCTTAAGTGGCTTTCTAGTTTACCTCCTAAGCCGGCATCCTTAAATGATGAGGGTGAGATGTGCATGTCTGTGTAACATTTATCAGTGGAATCAAGCAGTGTACGCAGTTTTAGATCCACCTTCTTTCTCTCCATATTATGTGCTTCTAAGATCTCACCATGTTAGGGAGGAGGGTATAGTTCAGTTGTAGAGCGTGTGCTTCGCATGCACGAGGTCCTGAGTTCAATCCCCAGCACCTCTGTTAAAATAAATAAAAAATAAATAAACTTAATTACTCCCCCTGCTAAAAAATTTTTTAAAAAAGCAGTAGCACCAGAGTCCCCATCAGTGGATCCTACATCACCTGTCTGGAAAGAAAAAAAAAAAGATTTCACCCTGCTGCTGTATGCATCTGTACATACTATATGCATGCTGTATGCATTGGGACTCCTGGAACCACTGGGGTTTTTTTGTTTGTTTGTTTGCTTGCTTTTGGCAGATGAGGCGGTACTGGGAATTGTTCCTTCTGTTCCAGCTGTACAGAATTCATTGTAGGAATATACATTTTTTTTCAGCCCATTACACTATGGATGAATATTTCCACTGTTTCCATCTGGGGACCGTCTTCGTCAGTTCAGACTGCTATAACAAAAATACCACAGACTGATGGTTACAAACTATACTTACCAAAGGGGAAAGGGCAGGGAGGGATAAATTAGGGGTTGCGAATTAACAGACACACATCACTGTATATAAAATAGATAAACAACAAAGACCTAATACAGAGCACAGGGAACTGTATCCAATTTCTTGTAATAGCTTATCATGGAAAAGAATCTGAAAGGAAAATACATATGTATGTATGTGTATAACTAACTGAATCACTTAGCTGTACACCTGAAACTAAAGTTGTAAATCAATGACACATCAATAAAAAAAAAAATTTTAATACAATTAAATAAAAACTCTTCCCTGAAAGCCATCAGGGAGTCCAGGTCTTTGGAGCACTGAAAAAAAAAAAACAAACCAAAAAACACAAAGACTGGGTGGCTACAACAAACACTTATTTCTCACAGTTCTGGAGGTGGGAAGTCCAAAATGTCTTTCCCTGTGTCCTCACACAGAAGAGAGAGAAAGAGAGACAGAGAGAAAGCTCTCTTGTGTCTCTTCAGGTAAGGTCACTAATCCCACATGAAGGCTCCACTCTCATGACCTAATCGCCTAATGACCTCGTGACCTAATTGCCTCCAAAGTCCCCACCTCCAAATGCCATCATGTTGAAGATTGAGTTTCAACATACGAATTCGGGGGACACAAACATTTGGTCCATAGCAGAGGCTGTGGTCAACATATTGCTAAGAATATACCTGCATAGGTATTTGGCTGCAAAACACACTCACACTAGTAGGTAAGTAGCTCCTAGAGGAATTGCAGGCTCACGGGTGTGCAAATCTCCAGCTTTAGAGGACACAGTCACATCCTTCTCCAAGGTGATTACAGCACCAGCGATGTTACGAGTTCCTGTGACTTCACACACGTGCCAACCCCTGGCGTTGTCAGTCTTGGTGATGTAGGCCACTAGTTTGTTGTGATTTTAATTTGCAGGGTTAAAGCATATATATATATACACATACATATGTCATCCATTTGGATACCCTCTCTCTGGAAATACCTGTTTCAACATTTTGCCCATTTTTCCATTTTAATCACTGTTCTATATTTTTCATTGATTTTTAGATGTACTTTATATATTCTGGATATAAGCCCCTTGCCAGTTACAAGTGTTGCAAACATCTTCTTCCACTTTGTGACTTACTGTTCCCTTCCATTAAGAGTATCATTGATAAAGAAAAGTTTCTTGATTCAAATGAATCAAAGTGATCATTTTATCATTAGTGCTTTTTGAATCTTGCTTCAGAGTCCTTTCTCTAGGTCAAGATCATGAAGTTATTCTTCTATATTTTCTCCTACAGCTATATTTTTTGCTTTACATCTTTTTTTCATTGTTAAAATATATGTAACATAGTATTTACCAGATGAATCATTTTAAGCATACAGTTCAGTGGCATTCAGTTTGTTCACATTATTCTGTAATCATCAGCACCATTAATTTCCAGAATTTTTCATATTCCCAAACTGTAACTTTGTACCCATAAAATAATAATTACCCACTCCCCCTCTCCTCCCAGCCCCTGGTAGGAGCCATCCTCCATTCTGTCTCTATGAATTTGACGAGTCTAGGTACCTCATGTAAGTGCAATTATACTATATTTGTCCTTCTGTGTCTGGCTTATTTACTTAGCATACTGTCTTCCAGATTCATCCGTGTTATAGCACATGTCAGAATGTCCTTCCTTTTTTAAGGACTGTTTAATCTTTCCCAGTCTAAACTTTTTTGCACTTGGATATTTCTCTCCTCACCATCTACGGAAAAGACTGTCCTTTCCCTACTGCTCCTGCTGTGCCACCTTTTGTCACGAATCAAATGAGCTTATGTGCTTGGGCTCCCTGTTCTGATGCACTAGTTTATTTGATACCTTTGAGTCAAAAATCGGGCCAAATTGATGGGCTTGCTACCAATGCAGCTGCACAGGGGCCCTTGCTCAGAAGAGCCCTGCACTTGATTTAATATTCTCCTACTGCTGTCTTGGCACTCTTGCCAATTCTCGAACAAGAAGCCTTGCATCTTCACTTTGCACCGGGTCCTGCAAATTGCAGAGCCAGTCTTGCCAGTAACACATTGGCAGTATTATTTTAGGAAGTTTGATAACGTCTCACTTTCTTCCAATACTTCTTCAAGAACATTTTGGCTATGAATTTAGAATCAGTTTCTCAAGTTCCACCCAAAAAACCCCCCAAAACTGCTGCTATTTTGATTAAGGTTACATTAAATCTAAAGATCAAGTTATGGAGAATTGACTTTTAAGATACTGAGACTTCAGTGAAAAAACATGGTTAATTTTTCTAAATGCTTAGGTCTCTTAACATCAAAAAAATTTTTTATACTTACCTCCCTATGCATGTTGTACAAATACCCAAAGAACTTGAGTATTTTTTTTATTATGGTAAAAACGTGACAAAATTGACTATTGTAAACATTTCTCAGTGTATAGTATGGTATGGTTAACTGTGCCCACATTATTGTACAGCAGATATCCAGGACTTTTTCATCTTACAATTCTATATGGCTCCTCCCATTCCCTCCCACTAACCCTGGAAATCAGCATTCCACCTTCTGTTTATAAAAGTTCGACTACTTTAGATCTCTTATGTAAGTCGAGTGATACAGTGTTTGTCTTTCTGTGGCTGGCTTATTTCACTTAGCACAATGTCCCCAAGGTTCATCCATGTTGGAGTATATGACAGGATTTGCGATTTTTTAAGACTTAGTGACATTCCATTGTATGTATAGACCATATTTACTTTATCCATTTATCTGTCGCTAGACTTTTAGGTTGCTTCCAACCCTTGGATATTGTGAATAATGCTGCAATGAACATAGATGCACAAATATCTCTTTGAGATCCCATTTCCAATTCCTTGGGATGTGTATCCAGAAGTGAGATTGTTGGATCCTTTGGTAATTCTATCTTTAATTCTTTGAGGAACTGCAATACTGTTTTCCATAGAGGCTGCACCAACTTACATTCCCATCAACAGAGCACGAAGGTCTGATTTTGCCACATCCTCACCAGACACTTGCTATTTTGTGTTTGTTTTGTTTTGTTTTGTTTTTTGATAGTGACTCTCTTAACAGGTGTGAGGTGATATCTCTTTGTGGTTTTGATTTGCATTTCCCTGATAATTAGCTATGTTGAGCATCTTTTCCTATAATTATTGGCCATTTCTACATTTTCTTTGAGAACTGTTGTTATCAACTCCAAGCTCATACTGCTCACCACACAATAGGCCAGTAAATCAAGGGACAAATTGTTTGGGCAAGGAATAATGACCTTACTCAGCCATCAGACTGAAAAGGTGGTGGACAAGCATCCCAAAGAAAGATCTTCCCTGAGTTAGAATTTATGCTTTTTTATACTAAAAAGGGAGGGTTAGGTCAAATATTTCCTGGTTCCGGTCAGCCTCAGGAGGAAATGTGTTAATTTCTTCCTTCCATCATTCACAGGTGGGTCTGGTCAGAATGTTGGCTGTGAGCTAAACAAAAGTATTTTAGATTAACACTCATTACCTGGGAGGCAGTGCTCCCAGAGATGGGCTATTATGTATAATTTAAGCTTATAGGCAACATCTCTTTAATGATTGATTTGTAGCAATAGCAATAGAATAATACAAAGGTTAAAGTAAAAGAAATGATACAACACGGAGTCAGATTTGTTCTTCCCTATTACACTGACTATTCAAATCCTTTGTCCAGTTTTAATCAAGTTATTTGTTTTTTGTTGTTGTTGAGTTGCTGAAGTTGTTTATATATTTTGGATATTAATCCCTTATCAGATATGGGGCTTGCAAATATTCTTTCCTGCCACATAGGTTGCCTTTTCATTCTGTTAATTGTTTCTTTAGGTATGCAAAAGTTTAAAATTTTGATGTAGTCCCATGTGTCTAATAGTTTTTCTTTTCTCTGCCTTTGATGTCATGTCTAAAAAATCATTGCCAAATCCAGTGTCATGAAGCTTTCCCCTTATGTTTTCATATAGTAGTTTTATAATGTTAGGTCTTGTGTTTAGGTCTTTAATCCATTTGGAGTTAATTTCTGAGTTAATTTTTGTATACCGTGTAAGGCAAAAGTCCAGCTTCATTCCTCTGCATGTGGTTATCTAGTTTTCCCAGCCTCATTTGTTGAAGACATCATCCTGCCCCTTTGTGTAACTTTAGCACTGTTGTCAAAGATCACCTGACCGTATACCTCAGAGTTTATTTCTGGGCTCTCTATTCTTTTCCATTGGTCTATGTCTATCTGTATGCCAGTATCATGCTGTTTTGATTACTGTGACTTTGTAATATATTTTGAGATCAGGATGCAGGAGGTTTCCAGCTTTGCTTTTCTTCCTAAATAGTGTTTTTTGGCTCTTCAGGGCCTTCAGAGCTTCCAAATGAATTAAAGAATGGTTTTTTTTTTTTTTCCTATTTCTGAAAAAAAAAATACCATTAAGTTTTTGATAGTGATTGCTTTGAATGTGTAGATTACTGTCGATAACATGGACATTTTAGCAATATGAAGTCTTCTAATCCATGAACATATGATGTCTTTCCATTTATTTGTCTTTAATTTCTTTCAGCAATGTTTTATAGTTTTCAGTGCACAAGTCATTCATCTTCTTGGTTAACTTTATTCCTAAGTTTTTATCATTTTTGATGCTACCATAAATGGGATTATTTTCTTAATTTCCTTTTCAGATTTCTCACTGTTAGTGTATAGAAATGCGAATGATCTGTGTGTGTTGGTTTTGTATCCTGCCACTTTGATGAATTCATTTATTTTATTAGTTCTAAAAGGGTTGTTGTTGTTTCATTTGTTTGTTTGTTTGTTTTTTGGTAGTGTCTTTAGGGTTTTCTATATATAAGATCATGTCATCTGCAAACAGAGATCATTTAACTTCTTCCTTTCCAATTTGGATGCCTTTTATTTCTTTTTCTTGCCTAGTTTCCCTAGCTAGAGTCTCCAGCATAACACTGAATAAGTGTGGCCAAAGTAACTGTCCTTGTCACGTTCCTGATCTTAGGGGGAAGCGCCCAGTCTTTCCCTGTTAAGTGTGATGCTAGCTGTGGTGTTTCATAGATGCCTTTACCAAGTGGAGGAAGTTCTCTTCTGTTCCTCATTTGTGAGTATTTTTATCATGAAGGGGTTTTGGATTTTGGCAAATGATTTTTGAAATGTTCATGTAATCTTTGTTTTTTATTCAACTGACTTGTATTATATTAATTTTCAGATGTTAACCTTGCATCTCTGGGTAATCTCTCTTGGTCATGATATATAATTATTTTTATTTGTGGCTGGATTTGCTTTGCTCTTCTTGAGGATTTTTGCATCTGTATTCATAAAAGGTATTAGTCTGTCACTTTCTTTTCTTGTGATGTCTTGTTTGGTTTTGGTACAAGGATACTGAACTCATGTTGGAAAAGTGTTCCTGCCTCTTCTATTTTTTAAAGTTTGTGAAGAATTAGTATAAATTTTCCTTTAAATATTTGGAAGGTGCCCTGGTCTGAATGTGTGCCCCCCAAATTCACATGTTGGAATCCTTACTCCCAACATGATGATGTTAGAAAATGGGGACTTTGGGAGGTGCGTAGGTCATGAAAATGGAGCCCTAAGAAACAGGATGCCTTATTCAAGAATCTGCCAGAGCTCCCTGCCCCCTCCACCATGTGAATACACAATGGTAGTCTGCAACCTGGAAGAGGGCCCTCACTCTACCATGCTGCCACCCTCATCTCAGACTTCCAGCCCTGAGCTGTGATCAACAAATTCCTTTGTATACAAGCCACCCAGTCTCAGTGTTTTGTCACAGTAACCTGAACAGTCTGCGACAGTAGAATTCAGTGCTGAAGCGATCTGGGCCTAGGTTTTTCTTTGTAGGTAGTTTTTTTTTTTAAACCACTAATTTAATCTCTTTGTTTGTTATAGGTCTATTCAGATGATCTATGCCTCCTTGAGTCAGTTTTGGTCATTGGTGTCTTTCTAGGAATTTGTCAATTTCACCTCCATTATCTAATTTGTTGACATACAACTGTCCATCGTATTCCTTTATAATCCTTTTCATTTCCGTAAAGTCAGTAGGAATGTCCCCTCTTTCATTTCTAATTCTATCATTTGAGTTTTTTTTTCTCTTAGTCCATCCAGCTAATGGTTTGTCAACTCTGTTGAGCTTCTGAAAGAACCAGCTTTTGGTTTCACTGAATTCCTCTATTGCTTTTACATTCTCTGCTTCACTAATTTCTGTTCTGATCTTTATTATTTTCTTCCTTCTGCCTGCTTTAGGTCTGTTTTGCTCTTCTTTTTTTCTGTGTTTTTAGGTGAAAGGTTATATTGTTGATTTTGAGGTCTTTCTTCTTTCTTAAAATAAGCATTAAAGCTATACACGTTCCTCTAAACACGGCTTAAGCAGAATCTTGTTAGTTTCTGAACTCCTGTCAGACATTTTGGACACCCTGGACTGATGCCACACAACTCTTAACTTTCTCTCATGTTTGTCATCTTTCTGTCTTTTTGACCTAGTCTGGGAAGTTTCTTGGACCCTAGTTTCCAAGTCGTCTCCTGATTTTTTGTGTTTTTTGACTATCATATTTTTAATCTCCCTGAAGTTTTCCTTGTTCCCTGACTTTCCCTTTCTCTAGCTTCCTGTTCTTGTTTTGTGAATGCAATTAACATCTCTGGAATGTTAATAAGATTTTTAAATTTCATTCATTGCTTTTATTATCTCTCTCTTCCTAGGACAACTGGGTCCTTGTCTTGCCAGGACTGTTTTCCTTGGCTGCCTGTTTGCATGTACAGATGAGAGATGGGACTGAGGCTTATGGGCAGTGGGCAAGGCTTCCCTCTGTGGTCTAGGGCTGTTTCCTCAGCTGGCCTCATCCCTTCTGGGGAAGTCTGGTTCCAGTTCTGTCCATAGGGTGACTCATCGTAATCAGTGGCCTTCAGTGGAGGGAACTGGACCTCCTCATCCCACAAAGACCCAAACTAACGAGGGTGGGTACTGAGCCTTCTCCCATGGTCACTTCCAAGTGCAAACACAGCACTGCCAGCCTTAAGGTGGATCCTGGATTAGAGGCAAACAGAGTGCTCACCCCGCTGTGTTTGTGAACAGTCTCTCCATTGATGCTCCCCTCCCTCCTCCTCCCCCAGCCAAGCCCCTGGCTGACCCTGTCCTTAGACTGCAGACTCTGAGCTTGCAGCCTTTCCAGGACCTGGGGAGGCCAACACCTCTACCCACACTGCCTCCTACACACACACTGGGCTGCAGGCTCTTCTACCTTGGTTTATAAATCAATATGATCATGCCTGTTTTTTTATTTTCTGGAAGTACATCCAAGTCAAGAGTCCACTGACACTCGCCTACACCCCCACCCTCTTCTTGGGTCCACTTTGGGTTGTGCTGTGTTGCCATTGCCAGGGGTTTGGAGAGGGGAGGAATATAAAAGGATGCCCAGTCTGCCCCTGGACACCTGAGCTGGCTCACTTCTCTTGTATGGCCATAACTCCCAAACATATGCCATTGTCACCATAGTTAGTAACAAGGCCATGTGTGGGAGGCCTCATCCCTGACAAAGCCAGGGTTATTCCATAGTAAACCTCCTGAGCTTAGCTATGATGCTCCAGCACAGTGAAATCACTCATAACCATTGGCTAATTTTTTGCATCAGAAACATAATTGACTCTTGTTGGGAGTGGAGGGGGTAGGTAATAGCACTGGTAGGGTGCATGCTTAGCATCACAAGGTCCTGGGTTCAATCCCTAGTACCTGAATTAAAAAATAAAAACAACAACCACCACAAAAAAAAAAAAAAACATAATTGATTCTCAACGCTCTGAGAGTGGTGTAGCGGTTAGGATTGTCTTTGGGTGTGGGTGAAAGATACCCTGAAACAACAGTGACTTCAGCAAGATGGCAGTTACTCCATGGGGGAGGTAGGAAGTTCTGCCGGGGAGGCTGCAGCATGTTGAGGCTCAGGCTCCACCTCTCCCAGGTTCAGCTGTGTGTGGCTTCCCTTCCAGAGATTACCTCATGGTCCAAGATGGCTGCTCCAGCTCCAGCCATCATGTCCACATTCCAGCCAGCAGAAGGAGAAAGAGGGAGGAAGAGCTTGCCCACTCCTTTTAAAACTACTTCCTGGGATGGAAGTTGCTCATGTGCTGCCACTCATATCCTATTGGCTAGAATCAGTCCAGAGAGCCATGTGCCATGCTCAAGACCGAGTGTTTCATCATTAAGGAAGGAGGAGAGATGGTGGAGCCTGCTTAGGGAGCCCAGGCAGGTGCCACATCCCCACCATGATCTTAGTCTCCCCAGTGGGCTGCAAGTCCTGGGCCCTCAGGAAGAGAGCCAGCCGACTGTCCATGACTCAGATGGCCTGGTCACTCCTCACCTCCTTTGCTGTTCTCTGAATATTGTATCCTCCCCAAATTCATATGTTGGAATCTGTATACCCAATGTGATGGTGTGTTCGTGGGTGCTTAGGTCATGAAGGTGGAGCTCTCGTAAATGGGATTAGAGATTATTAATGTGAATGAAAAATATTGCGAGCCATGTCAGTAAACAAAGGATGCTGTGGCCATCAAGTCATCAGCCACTACAGCCACCCCCATCAGTGAGCGGAGGGAACTCAAGATGCAGGCAAGCAGGCAGCCCAGCCTCTGCTGCCACCCTCAGTGGTGCCCCCTGAGGGAACTCAGGATGGAGAAGAGCAGGACACTGGCCCTTGATAGCTAGGTGCATCTCAAAGGAATGATTTCAATGAGCCCAGACCTTTGCACCTTCCCATATAGAAAAGTGCTAAATTCCATAACTTGAGATGTCTGGTTTTCTTTAATTAACAATAATTTTTTGATGTTCCGACTACTTGTTTTTTGTTGTGAAAACTCATACATCCTGGCTTCTAACTTGCCACTTTGAAACAGCCTCTTAGAGTGATCTGAGATGCTGTGTCCTGAGCTCAAGTCATCAGAAGGTCCAACAAATAAAACAGAAGTCTCAACTTTTAGGCTGTGCATTTTATTTCAGTCGACATGAATGAGAGATTCTAATAGACCCAGAGCTCCTGAGACTCCCTTCTGCCTGGTGAGGACACAAGCAGAAGTCCGCCACCCAGGAGAGGGCTCTCACCCAACCCCACTGACACTCTGAGCTCAGACTTCCAGCCTCCAGATGAGAAATGTTTCTGTTGTTCATGAGCCACCCAGTCTGTTACTCTGTTGCAGCCGTGGGGATGCACTCAGGCATTCCTTCTGGGCCTTCAAGGTCTGTCTGTGCAACAGTTTCTCTGTCTGGAGATGGGAATTCTGGGGCCAGAGTTAATGTCCCTATACTTGCCAGACACCCAGTTGCATTGTAGCCTTGGTTTTGAATACATCACCCGGCATCACCCAGCCCAGAGGGAAAGCTCTTCCCCCGAGTGCTTCTGGGTGGAAGAGGAAAAAAATCAGGGACTTATCTGTCCCTAGATGTTGTGATGGGGGGGGGGGGGGGCGCCTTCCTCCCTTCCCCTCAGGGTCTGCTGGACCAAGCTGGGCTTGCAATGCCCCTGGAAAGAAGGGACAATTCACAAGGATGCTCGCCCGACCCCTCCAGTGGAAACATTTTCCAGGGTAGTTTCCTAAATTTTTGTCTCCCACGTTTGGATAAGGCCCCAGGCACTGCTGTTAGCTAAGCCATATCAGCGTCCACCTCCCAAGGGAGGCCTGCCCCACACAGAGAATTTCAGACTGACCAGCTTGGGAAGCCATGTCTGGTGACCCACGGGAGAGCTCTGTGCCTGCCTTCCCAAGCTCCGCCCTGGGCTCCTGGCCATCCACGTGGGCAGTCGGGAAAGTGTGCTCACTGTCAGGGAACGGTGGGCGCCGGGTCCTGCTCCAGACCGGACTCTGGGCTCAGCCTCCTCTGCTCCCCTGACTAGAACCACCTCTCCATGGCCTCTGTTGCCTGGGGCAACCTGGGGCACCTGGGTCCAAAGTCTGGGCCCAGCCTCACCTCCATGGCAAGTGAGGTGTCCCAAGGCACTGATTTCCTCCCTCCATCCCTCTAATTTTTTTTTTATAATTCTTATTTTTTATTAAAGTGTAGTTGATTCACTACGTTAGTTTCAGGTGTACAGCAAAGCGTTTTCAGGCATATGTATATATACATTTTTTTTTTCAGATTCTTTTCCATTATAGCTCATTACAAGACATCCCTTTAATTTTTTTAATTTATTTTTTAAAGTATAGTTGATTTACAATGTTGTGTTAGTTTCTGATATAACATAGTGATTCAGTTATACATATATATATTCTTTTTCAGATTCTTTTTCATTGATTATAATGGTTATTAGAAGATATTGAATATAGTTCCCTGTGCTATACAAGTAGGACTTTGTTTACCTATTTTATATATAATAGTTAGTATCTGCAAATCCTGAACTCCCAATTTATCTCTCACCCCCATTCCCCAAGGCATAACCGTAAGTTTATTTTCTATGTCTGTGACTCTCTTTTGAAAATAAGTCATTTGTATCATATCTTATATTCCACATATAAGTGAGATCATATGATATTTGCCTTTCTCAGTCTGACTTACTTCACTTAGTATGATGATCTCTAGGTCCATCCATGTTGCTGTAAATAGCATTATTCCATTCTTTTTTATGGCTGAGTAATACTCCATTGTATAAATATACCACAACTTCTTTATCTAGTCATCTGTCGGACATTTAGGTTGTTTCCATGTCTTGGCTATTGTAAATAGTGCTGCTATGAATACTGGGGTGCATGTATCTTTTCAAATTAGAGTTCCCTCTGGATATACACCCAGGAGTGGGGTGCCTCGAGGACACTGCCTGTGAAGAGTGGTCTGAGGCTGCATCTTGGATGCACTGTGTCATTCCCGCTATAGCAGATGTTAGTGCTGCTCTCCTGTCCCTCATCCCTCCTATGGGGCAGACTGCACTTTCTAAAGTCAGCAGACCTCCTACAGAGCAGCCTCCTGCAAAGAAGTGAGGCTGTGTTACCTGCTCCTGAATCCCAGCTGGGTACCACTCCAGGGTAAGTGATGGTGTTTGACTTCTTGATTCCAGTTCACCAAAGATGAGATGGTCTCTGTCTGGCTCTCTCGGGAAAATCCCCTTTAAAAGGCAGCCCCAGGCGGTGAGGGAGCCCAAGCTGCACCGAGGCCACATGGAGGCTCCTCACAACCGTCTGAAATGCATGTGAGGCAGGGCCTCTTCAGATGACTCCAGCCCCAAGCCCAAGGTCCCCTCAGCCTTGGAGTCCCCCCACAGAGGCCCCTGACTCTGCAAGCAGACCCTAGCCCTCCGTGCTGACTTCTTTCCCACATCCTGACTGGTAACATCCAGGAGCACAACAAATGGTCCAGACTATTACGTTTGGGGATGACCCATCACCAGCATTGGCAGTGACACAAACAGCGCCCTTTCTTTTGTTTTGTTTTGTTTTGTTTTGTTTTTTGTTTTTCTTCTTTTATTACCAAGATATTACCAAATGTTTATGGCCAAACATTTGTCTATTTTCTATATCTTTCATCTGAACTAACCCACTGCTAGCTCACGAATTTAATGAAAATAGTCAAACCAATAGTTCATGCTATGATAGCCAAGTACTGAATTGTAATAAAATTATTTATGGTTACCAAAGGGGAAAGGGGTAGGGGAAGATAGATCAGGAGTTCGGGATTAGCAGGTACAAAGTACTATATATAAACCAGATAAACAACAAGGTCTTCCTGTAGAGCACAAGGAACTGCATTCAATATCTTGTAATAAATCATAGTGGAAAAGAATACGAAAAGGAATATATACATGTATAACTGAATCACTTTGCTGTACACCAGGAAATAACACAATATTGTAAAGTGACTATACTTCGCTTTAAAAAAATAAATAAAATGACATTAAACAACACAAAAACCAAAGATTATTTCAATACTGTTTAGTCTGACTACCCAAAGACATATATATAAAACATCCCACCAAATATTCAATAGAAATATTTTGAATAAAAATAACCTAGTTTTCTTTAAGTAGTTTAGAAAAATTGAGACTACCCAAATCTCACAATTCAAGGGAAGTCATCTTTCATTTCAAAAACAGATGATTCAATTTTTTTTCACTTGCCATAGTGCTTCGTCATGAGCGAAAACAAAGGAAATACACTTTTAGAACATGTGAAAGAAAATAATAACACATGCAATTGTATCTCACAATACAGAGAGAGAAGAAATTTTTGGAAAGTTAGAATTCAAAATGTTATTTTAGAAATCAAGCTAGAAACAATGGAGTGTTGGGAGTGTCCAATTAGAATCATTTTGGGGAAGTTTTCAAAAGTACTGAGCCTTAGTTCATATCCTAGACCAATTAAACAAGAATTCCAGAAAGTTTTGCCTAGGTATCAGAATAAATATTCTCAAAAGAATTATGATATGCTAATTAGGTTCAGACTCATTATTTTTTTATTGAAGTCTAGTCAGTTTACAATGTGTCCATTTCTGATGTATAGCATTATGTTTCAGTCCTACATATACATACATATATTCCTTTTCATATTCTTTTTCATTGTAGGTTACTGCAAGATATTGAATATAGCTCCCTGTGCTACACAGAGGAAACTTGTTTTTTATCCATTTTATAAACTAGGTAATATTTGCAAATCTCCAACTCCCAATTTATCCCTTCCCACCCTCTTTCCCCCCAGACTCACTTCTTAATCTAGATCATACTGTCTTCAACAACTTAAAATGATATAGCCAAATAGACCTACTTCAATTTATCTTACAAATCTTATCTTTTATGCTTGCTTTTCTGGAACTTTTGTTACATTACACTGATTTTTTATATGTAACAGTTATCTACTTTCATGATGGGGATTTTGAGATATCACCTGACCTAACCTTTAAATGAAATGCTATGAGGCTGATGATATTTTTATGTGTTTAGTCTTTTTAAAATGTAACTTTAAATTAGATGACATTAACGGCAGTAATTCAGTTTTGTACAGCATCCTTTCTCTTACAGAAACATCACATCTCCTGCCCCCCCTGGGAATCACATGTGGCCATGTGACTAGCTTTGAGCAATCAACCTGAGAAATGATGTGTCACTATGTTTAATTGCTTGTCTCAACTCTCTGTCCCCTCTTCTGAAAGTACGGGTAGAAATGCCATCTCCATTGGTCACACTGGACACAAGGCGGGAGTAAAAACAAGCATTTTATTTTCAACCACTGAGATTTGGGTGTTGTTTGTTACTATGCCCTATCGTTTCCTGACCAATACACACTCTGTTCTGAACAGTTTGCCCAGTTCAGAGGAGCTCCTTGTTTATGGACTGAATGCCTGCAAGAGGACAGCAGTGTCCAGTGTCCTGTCCCCTACTTGTCCCCTCTCGTGGCTCTCACATCAGACTCAGGGAAGCCACTCTCAACTCAGAGCTCATCCATTTTCATTTTTTCAAAAGCTCTTCACTGACAGCAGAACATGCTGCTACCCAGACCTTAGGAAAAACTGGGCTCACCCCACCTCTAGCCCAGCACCTGGAGGCAGTGGTCTCAGGCACAGGGCCCTCTGGGTTCAGGGAGCAGAGCTGGCTAAGCAGCCAGAGGGGGATTAGAGATCTGGGAGCCAGACGGCTGAGTTCAGGTCCATGCATTGCTCTCAAGTGCTGGGGCCATGGGCAAGTCCTCCACCTCCAAGCCTCAGTTTCCTCATTTGTAAAATGGGCACAATAATGTCAGTGTCTCAACCTGTTCAAGCTGCTATAATGGAAGACCCCAGGATACCCAGTATGCACGTGGTGTTGTACAACGCCACATTATACCTAGGGTGACATAAACATTGATTTCTCCCAGTTCTGGAGAATGGAAGTCCAAGATCAAGACACTGGCAGAGTCAGTGTCTGATGGAAGCCGTCTTTCTGGTTCACAGACAGGTGTCTTCCCTGGTGGAAGGGGCACTAATCCCATTCATGAGGGCTCCACCCTCATGACTTCCTCACCTCTCAAAGGCCCCACATCTTAATACCTTCATATTGAGGGTTAGGATTTCAACCTATGAATTTAGGGAGGACACAGGCTCTTAGCCTAGAGCATGGAGCCTTTCCCTTATGGGGTATAAGGAGGATCAAATTTCCCTGGGGAAGGGCCTGGCCCAGGCACGCCTGGGTGGCACCCAGTCAACGCTGGTCCTGCTCCCCAGGGAGAGGCTGCCTCTGAACTAACTCTTCCTATCTGCAGTCTAAAAGGCATGTCTCTTCAGCTTCCTTTTGTTTTCTTTTTTATGTGTGGGGGGAGGTAATTAGGCGTATTTATTATTTTCTCTTCATCTTCCTTTTGTTTTGTTTATTTCTGGAAGGAGGAGGTAATTAGATTTACTCATTTATTTTATTTTTGAATGGGGGTACTGGGGATTGAACCCAGGACCTTGTGCATGCTAGGCACATGCTCTACCACTGAGCTACATCCTCCCCTTCTTCATCTTCCAAAGTCTGGCTCTGGACTTACTGCAGCACCTCCCTCAGGTCACCTGGAGTCATCAGTAAGATGATGGCAACTCCATGTTGTCAGGTGCTCAGCTCCAAATCTCGAAGCCAATGCGTCTTCCCTCTTCCTCCCGTTGGCCACATCCACCAAACCCAGCAGTTGGTCACTTCGCAGCATGGTCAGCACCTGACCACTGTCACACGCTTGCGCACGTGCACACACATACACACACAAAGCACGCACCACACACCCTGCTCCAGGACACCTCCGCCCCTCTCCAGGACCCACCTCCTGCCTGTCCCCCTGCTCCCCCGACATCCCCTCCATTCTGCACACAGCAAAGATGTTACCAGAGAGGAAGTTCTTATCTCTTTGCAGAAAGAATTCCAAGACAAGACACGGAGGTCAGGAAAGTAAAGTGAGGATTTATTAAGGAATGGGACACTCTCAAGGGGAGAGCAGCCAGGCTCAGGTAAGCAACTGCTCTGAGTTTCTTGGACAAGCTGGTTACAGAGCATAAAAATGAATGGGTGGAATATTCACTGGGGACAGAGGGGTTTGGGGTCGTATTTCCTGATTTCCATCCCAGCTCCACCTTCCCGAGGGGAGAAGGGATTTTCATCATTATTTAGTCTGGATCGGAAGTGTCATGGTGTTGGTGCAGGATGGGTACTTCTAATCTGCAAGGCTAATTGTATTGAAATGAGGGCGTAATGAGGCTCAAGGTCTACTGGAAGGCGAATCTTCCACCATCTTGGGCCTGCTTGGTTCTAGCCAGTTTATAGCCTATCCTCAATGGCTGTGTTCTTCTTTTATTGGTTGTGCTGTGCTCCCTTCCCTTCTGTCTGTGATCCAGTAAAAACCCACATCCTGGGGGGAGGGTATAGCTCAGTGGTACAGCGTGCACTTAGCATGCATGGGGTCCTAGGTTCAATCCCCAGTACCTCCACCAAAATAAGTAGATAAACCTGATTACCTTCCCACCAACAAAATTTTTTTTAAACAGGCCTTCCTGATCAACCCATTTACAGCCGCAGAGCACCTTCCGTTTGTTATTGGTTTCAATTCATCGCCATCACGTCCTCCCTACATGTGTGCTTAGGTGTTTATTGCCCCTCCCTCCCATTAACACACAAGCGCGAAAGTGAAGGCAGGCTTGGGCTTCTGGTCCACTGCCCTCGCTCCAGTGATTCCTGGGAGAGAAGGAATGTGAGAATGCCCCTTTCCCACTGAGGGATGCTGGGCAGAGGAAGGGGAGGGTGAGGACGGTGGGAGAGTGGAGGGCTGTGCTATTGAGAACCACTTGCAGCGGCCTCTGTGGGCCCAGGCCACACTGATGGAAGCTTGGGGGCCTGAGTCACCCTCTCCACGGGCAGCCCAGTGGAATGAATGAAGCTGTGAAGGTCATCCAGGAAAGGGGCCTTGGAGAGAGGATGAGGTTCTGAGACACAGGGCACAGAGCCAGGCTCTGCGCTCCTTTCTGCCAGGCAGGCGGGGCAGGATGTGCATGGGACAGGACAAGCCTGAGGCCCAAAGTACCAAGAGCTCCTGGGCCACAGGGCCCTGCCTGACAGTGGCTGGTGCCCCTCGGCCATGTAGCGAGCCCCACCCCCCACCAAAGCATACCCACCCAAAGTGAGCCAGCTGTGACTCAGAGCTCACCCATGTCCTGCACCCAGTCCATGGATGGCGGTGAGTGCAGTTTTCAGCACTTTGGACCGCATCTGGGAATAAAGGGAGTAGGTCTGGGCCTGGACCTAGAGCAGTGGGTGTCCAGGACTCCCAGGGGGTTAGCCTACAACCTGCATGGGCCAGATTCTCTTGTGGTTTGGCTCCAGAAAATTCAGGGATGCATATACCCAGCCAGGTGAGTCTTCCTCCCAGGCCCATCTCCTCAGGAGCAGCTGGCTCAGGGGCCCGGTCTGTTTCCAGAGGGAGCCTGGCTGCCTCAGAGGAGGACTGGGTAGGCATGGCTGAGTGGTCTTTGCTCCACGTCTCCGCCAGGCACTGACCTCCTCACCCATCCAGGAAGGCAGAGACAGGGAGTGTGGACTCTGCCAGGGACATACAGGATGCTCAGGCCAGGGTGGGGCTGAGCCTCCCCCAGCACGGTCTGCAGGGAAAACCTCACTGGGGACGCAGCCCCACCCAGTGGGGCGGATCAAAGAAGTCTGAGTGAGTGAGCATTTTGTAGGCATCTGGGCTGGCTCTGGGCTTCCCAGGCCTGGCTGCAGGGGCCCTTCCATCCACTTGTCCTGATTCAAGACTTTCGACCCCTCAGGGCTGGGGGCCCTGGGCTACTGAGGCCCCAGCGCAAAAGTGGCTGGAAGGGGCCAGGGGACGAGCCTCAGGGATGTGGGCAGCTTCTGCCTGGTGTCCCGGCTGTCCATCCTGCCTCTGACCTCCACACACACAGGGGGCAGCTGGTTTCACTTCGGGAGCTTCTCCCCCTCCCCGTGTAACATGTCAGCCCAGCCCACATTTGGTCTTTCTGTCCCCAAACAGATCTGCCCCCAACGCTAGTTTGCTCAGGGAGGCGGCCGTGTCTTGGAGGGCTGGGCTCCCAGGGTCTGCGGGGCGGAGAAGCATGGAAAACAGCACCCGTACGGCCCCTCCCGAGCACAGCGTGCTTCGTGGTGGGGACCTGTCCAGGCAAAGGCCTTATCCGGGGGATCTGGCAAATTACCGGGTAGCCAGCAGAGCAGAGCCCAAGCACAGACGTGTGTGCATCAGGCTTCTTATTAGGCTAATTACGGTTCCGAGGCCCCCGATACACATAAAATGTCAGGCACTCTCGGCCTTGGCCCAGACAGCAGATCCAGGGTGGTGCCTACCTTGGGAGGAGTGAGTCTTGCCAAAAGTCCTCCCGCAGAGGCAGGAGGGAGAAAGATGGAAGAAGGGAGGGGGTTGGAGGGGACCCCGGGAAGAGCCAAGGAGTCTGCAGACCCCACACCAGCCCCCAAACCCTGCCCTGTCTTTCCTCATCTTTGAAGTGCATCCCTCCACGTGTATGACGTGCCCGGAACAGCTGGCCACACACGGGGTTTGGTCCATAATAATAATGTTACTAATAAAGTTGGCTTCAAGCTGTCCACAGAGTAGCTCACTTAATCCTGGCAATGAACCCATCCCTTTTTTCACAGATGGGGAAACTGAGGCCGGCCCGGGGATGGCAAGTGACTGTCTAGCTGGCAGAGCCAGGAACCAAGAAGCAGGCCCAAATAAATAAATAAATAAATAAATAAATAAATATTCAAATATTTACATTTATATTTTAAAAAGAGGAGTAAAAGAAAGAGTCCAGCCCTAAAGGGAAGCCAGGCCCAAGATCCTCCCAGAACAGGTAAGTGTATAGGATGTGGGCACAGAGAGGTGGGGGTCCCTGTCCCCCTCCCTGGAGTTTTGGCCCTGCAGGTTCCCAGGCTGTTTGACCTCTCAGCCGGCAGCCGCCCGGTCCCTGGGAGGGGAGGTGACACGCCCCAGGCCTCTGGCTTAGACCTGGCAGGCCCCTGGGCGTGGTCGGCTGCTTGCTTGGCTCCAGGCTGGTAATTAGGTAATTACAGGAGTGGCCTGGGCCCAGAGCCAGGTGGCCCACCTGCCCAGGAATCACACCTCTGCCCCACCTGACCTTCTGGGCCTGACCTTCTCCTCCCACTTGGCCTCTGGCACCTCCCTCAACCCCCTCCCCCATCCCGGGCCATTTGTCAGTTTCTAGCCCAGTGGGAAATGATCCCTGAGCTACCCTGGTGGCACTGTCAAAGGAAAAACCCGGACTGGAGGGAGGAGGATGTCCAGTGGACTCATGAGGGTGGGAAGAGGCCCCTGTACCACCCGCTTTCCCCAGCACAACCCAAGGCCTTTCCTGCCAGCCAAGATTCTGCCTGTCCCTCTGCACCTACAGTCACCTCCCTCATCTCCGAGCACATCCTGTCACCCTCAGAGGCCCAGCTGGCACAGATTCTCCAGGGCCCAGCTCCTCCCTTGAGGCCTCTGTGCTCCCCATGGGCTGGGAAACTTGAAGGACCCATCCATGCTTAGGAGGGCCCTGCCAGACTGTGACAGGGCCAAATGCAGGACAAGACAAGGGAATCCTCCCTTGGGGGCCACCAGGAGTCACTGAGAAACTCAGAGTCCTTCCCCAAGGTCCCTGAATGCCAGGCACCACCAGCCCGGGCCTAGGGTTTTGTAAGTAAAGAAAGGGGGACATCAAGTTCCAAATGGGACCTGATGGGCTCAACTGGCCTTGCCCACCTCCCTTCATTCCTTCTTGTTTCCTTAAATGACAAGAATGAAGGGGCGCCGCCTGGCTCTTGGCAATGGGTCTCGGAGAGGAGCCGGGACCACTGTGGCAGCAACTGGAAACTGGTGGCAATTCCCAGCTTCCCGGATGGGATCAGACACTCTGGGGGTGGGGCCAGCACTCAGTTTAAAGCCCTCCAGGGGCCCCCAGGGCAGCTGAAGCGTGACACCCCCGGCTCACAGCTTCCCTCTCCCCCCCTCAGACGTGACCCCCAGCACAGATTCCCTCTGTCTGGTCCTCCTGACCCAGCTCCCTGAAGCCCCGCAGCTCCTCCAGCTAAAAGCCTCTCCAGGCTTCCTCCTCACTACTTGTGCCCAAAAAACCTCACCAGGCTTATTCCTGGAACTCCCGATCTGTCTGAATGGCCCCTCTCACCGATGGTGGGATATGGGTGGGCATGTGGGAGACTCAGGGTTCAGATCCCCTCCTCTGCTCATAGCTGAAAGCCCCTCCCCCGTGGGAGTCACCTTCCAAAGGGCAGGGGGTTACAGATCTGCCTCAGTATCTGGTCTCCTTACTGCAAAGGTGGTGCCAGGCATCTGAGCAAGGACAGAATAGAGAGCATCCTACATCCCTGGGCGGCTGAGAGATAAGGGACAGAAAGCCAGTTCAGGGGGTGGGGGTGGGGGATGGGCTTTCCCAGTAAGGCGTCCAGACCTGTCCCCAGGAAGCCACCTGAGCATCTTGACCATCCCTCCGCTGTCCCAGTTTATAGGGTCGGTGCCCATGGGATACCCCTTCTTGGCACAGTCAGTACCCTGCCCAACAGAGGGAGGCGTGCTCAGCCAGACCAGGCTGCAAATTGGAGCTGAGTCACCCAGGCTGCAGAAACTGGCAGGGGCTGCCTCACCACTCCCCATCTCCCAGAGCTAGAGACTTCACTGGGCCCTCTCTGCATCTCTGTTCCCAGCCAAATCAACCATCAGAACATCCCTGTGGACAGACAGCATCTGTCCCCTGCATGGGTGAGCCCTCTGCCTCTCCAGCCCACCGACCAGGGTCCTTCCTCTACTTCAGAGCCAAGTCTGCAGACCCCCGGTCTCCCTTTGGAGCAGTATCATGTGTCCCTGTCATGTCCCTGACAAAGCTCTCCATCCCCTAAGGACAGGTCCGTTCCTCCTTTGAATTTGCACCCTCTCTGCCAATCTTCCCAGCCGCTGCCACTCATCTGGGCACATGGGGAAAGCATACGTCTGAGAGACCCCAGTTCCCATCCCAACTCTGCCCCTTGTGAGCAAGTGACACTGGCCAAGTGAGCCCAGGAGCCTGCTTTCCCATGTCAACTAAAATAAAATGCACAACCTACAAGCTGAGAGTTATGTTCTATTTGGTGGACTTTCTGAGGACCAGAGCCCAGGAGCAGCCTCTCACATCGCTCTAAAGAGACTGTTCCACCCAAGCAAGGGAGGACCAGGATATATAGGAGTTTTTGCAACAAAGACCATGTAGTTGGAACACCAAGAGATTACTGTTAACTAAAGAAAACCAGACATCTCAAGTTAAGGAATTTAGTGCTTTTCTATGTATGGGAAGGTGCAAAGGTCTGGGCTTGTTGAACTCATCCCTTTGATACGTATCTAGCTGTCTAGAGCCAGTGTCCTGTTCTTCCACATCCTGAGTCCCCTCAGGGGGCACCGTTTGGGGTGGCAGCAGAGGCCAGGCTGCCTACTTGTCTCCATCCTGAGTTCCCTGCGCTCACTGTCAGGGGTGGGGGTGGCAGTAATGGCTGATGACTAGATGGCCACAGCATCCTCTGTTTACTAATGTGGCTGGCAGTATTTTTCATTCACACTCACCTGTCAAGTGATGCTTCCAACACGTTCCTTATTTGTGTACTCAGTGAATACATATATTCTATACACACTCAACATTCTGTTGGAGGAAACAGGAAAAGAGACCAGAAATGGCAGTGAGGAGAAAAGGAAAAAGGGTACGGGGGGGGTCCTTCAGACGGGGTGGGGGGTCGGGGCATCTGCGGAAGAAAGATGGGAAGGAGCCGGTGGGTCCAAGGTGCAAGAAGACATCACAGCCAGCTCAGACTCTAGACTGGAGCCCCTCAGTGATTCAAGGCTGGATGGCCATGGTGCGGGGAGCAGGGACAGACAGCCAGAGAGGGCAGCAGGGCCAGTGCACAGAGCTGGAGAGCATCCTGAGTGTGATGGAAAAGCACCAGTGGGATGAGGCAGGAGTGACATCTTTAAATAGCCCCTCTGGCTGCTGGGGAGATAGACTTGGGACAGAGCCACGTGGACAGATGGCTGTGGGTCAGTGCCCGCGACAGGGCGGCCCCATCAGTCTGGGACCCCATGTGCCAGAGCAGTGAGTGGAATTCTCTTCACCTCGCTCCAATTCTGCAGAAGATATTTGTTAAAATCCACAGGAGATTTTTTTTTATCCTCAAAGGGTACATATTATACACAGAATGTAGAGTTTATTTTATTTAAAATAATTTCAATATGCAACTTAACAGAATCACAAATATAAAGGTCTGCTTCTTCCTTAAGCTTTTGAATTCAACTAACTAATGTTCCTATTGTATACGTAAGCCTGGCAGGTTGGAACCATCACTTTGAGGGGGAAGGGCTTTGATTTGTGCTCACCTATCTACATATTTCATTAATTAAACCCCTCTAGACATATTAAACTACATTTGTACATTTAAGTTTTAATTCGACGGGGTAGGCATAGCTCAGTGGTAAAGCACATGCTTAGCATGCACAGGATCCTGGGTTCAATCCTCAGTACCTCCATAAAAAAATTTTAATTTGATTTTTAAGTATTTCAACAGTCTCAATAACAAAAACCCTTCTCAAGTGCTCAAGTACATTTTCATAAATCTAATACATTAAATACAATGACATGTTCTCTGAGTGTGCCAATATTGTAAGAACTTAGATTTCAAGTTAAAACGTCAAGTCTAAATTAATTACTCAAATATATCTTTAAATTCTAATTACAAGGGTGGCCAAACCAGATTATCTTAAATGTGACAGATGCGAAAAGGCCAAATGTGGATGTTTAATGATGTTAAAATTGTGGATTCGGTAGGAGGAGGGTATAGCTCAGTGGTAGAGTGTGTGTTTAGCATGCACGAGGTCCTGGGTTCAATCCCCAGTATCTCCATTAAAAAAAAAATAAACAAACAAACAAACAAACAAACCTACTTACCTTCCCCCCAAAAAATAAATTTAATTCTTGTAGACAACTGGAGGGACAGTTTTACAGATTGTCATCCCAAATAATATCAGAATTCCCTTTCCAAGGAATGTTGGGTTGCGTTCTTGGCTGCCAGGGCATGTAACATGCGGAGAGGCCCTGCCGGGTGCACACTTGCCCTGCTGGCTGGGCCCTCTGCAAGTTTGCTCTGCCCATCCCTTCTCCAACCCTGGAGAGAGTGTGTCTTTCCCAGTCAAGTCCCTAGACATGGGTCACTCATCACCTAATTCCTGTCTCTGTTCACAGAAGTTTGTGGTCTCCACCTCGGTAGCTCCACACTTAACTGCATGTAACTGGGCTAGGTACCTCACTCAGTTCTGGATTTCTTCCCAGGTCTTCTTACCTGTCAGCAGAACCAGCTGGTGTGTAAAATGCATCTGGCTCTCTCCCCTCTAATCAGTGACACTGGACTGTTGCTGCTTGATGATGTGGGCCACTGTGCCCTGGATGTCTCCCCCCACCAGATTTACGGATCTCAAGGAGACTGTGCTGCCTGCTGGCCCCAGTCCCCCAAGCCAGATGTCCAGCCGCATGGACAGGATGACAGGTGTGCCCCAGCACGCCCAGGTGTCCTGAGAACCCATCTGTACCAGCCCCACTCACCAGCCTTGGGCACCACGCAGAGCCAGCCTCCAGGCAAAAACCCCACCCACCCTGCCAGCCCAGTGCCCTCCAAGGCAGACAATAACAAGTGTTGGTGAGGATGTGAAATAATTGGTGCACTCACACACCACTGGTGGGGATGGAAAATGGTGCAGATGAAAATTCAAATTCTTCAAATGGTTAAACAGAGTTACCGCATGACCCAGAGATTCCACTCCTGGGTATATTGTCAGAAGAAGGACACACATCCGCACAAAACTTGTACACAGATGTTCCCAGAAGTATCATTCACAACAGCCCAAAAGTAGAAACAACCCCAATGTCCATCAACTGATGACTGGACGTTACTGGCTCCAAGCTCGTACCACTTGCTGCATGACAGGCCAATGAATCAGGAGACAAGTTGTTAGGGCAAGGAATAGGGATTTTATTCGGAAAGCCAGCAGCAGCAGACCGAGAAGATGGTGGACTGGTATCCCAAAGAAACATCTTCCCTGAGTTAGAATTCAGGCTTTTTTTAAACTAAAAGGGGGAGGTTAATGTCAAACATTTTCTGGTTCCGGTCAGCCTCCAGAGGGGATGTGTTAATTCTTCCTTCCTGCAGGCATTCACAGGTGGGCCTGGTCAGGATGTTTCCCGTGAGATAAACAAAGGTATTTTAGCTTAATGCACATTACCTGGGAGGCAGGGTTCCCAGAAATGGGCCATTATGTATAATTTAAGCTTATAGGCAACACTTTTTTAGTGATTAATTTGTAGCCAAAGCAATAGAATGCAAAAGTTAAAGTAAAAGAAACAGATCCAATATGGAGTCAGATTTGTTCTTCCCTATCATATGGATAGAAAAGAAAAAAAAAAAAAAAAGGTGTATCCATACAGTGTTATTCCAGAAAAAGGAATGAAGTACTGGTATATGTTATATTATAGATGAACCTTGAAAACACTTGGTTAAGTGAATGAAGCCAAATACAAAATGCCCTATTTGGTAGAACTCCATTTATAAGAAATATTCAGAATAGACAAATCTATAGAGACAGAAGGTAGGCTAGCGGTTGCTCAGGGCTGAGGGGAGGAGGGAACCACAGGGTGAGAGTTAAGGGTGAGTCATTGAGGTGACAAAAGTGTTCTGAATGTGTAGTGATAGTTGCACACATCCATGAATATAGTAAAATCCCGTGAGTTGTGTACATCAAATGGGTGAATTGTATGATCTGTGAATTGTATCTCAGTAAAGTTGTTACAGGGAAAAAAGTATGCCCAGAGAAATCTTGCGTCCACTCCTATCCCCTCTGCCCATATCCATGAGACTTTTTGTTAAAATATTTACATATATGTTTTTAATGGCTCTTTTTGAGAGGGGGCATGGGGAAATAATTAGTTTCGTTTATATACTTGTTTGTTTGTTTATTTATTTATTTATTTTAATGGAGGGACTAGGGGATTGAACCCAGGACCTCGTGCATGCTAAGCATGTGCTCTACCACTGAGCTGCATCCTTCCTCCTCTGCTTTCAGGCTCATAGGTACCCTCTGGTACCTTACCTTTTTTTTTTTTTTTTTTTTTTTTTAAGCTTAGTGCATCCTAACTCTGGCTGTTTCCATCTTTGTCCTGTTTTCAGTAGGTAGGTGCACAGGACTTTCGGTTGGGGCGGCATGCACTGTGGGGAACATCTGTGCCTGCCTGTGGCTCAGTTCCCTGGGGAAGGTTCCAGGACCTGAGGGCACATGAGCCGAGATCTTATCAAGGCTGTGCTCTCCCTCCAGCCTTGCACCTGGCGCTTGGTGGTCTACAGGTATCTCCGTCTTCTCATCTGTAGACCGGCTGTTGTGGGAATCCAGCCCGTTGACACAGGTCGGGGTTGTAGAACAGCATCTGGGACAGAAGGAGCATGATGTGAGTGGGAACTGTTATTCTTATGACCCTCGCCTTCAAGGCCAAGCCAGCCAGCCTGGAAGCTCTGCCCAACGCCTGGTACATGGCCTTCTCTTTGCTCTTTGAGGTCAGCAGCAGCAAAGCCCAGTAAAAGGGTGAGACCAGGGACAGTAGAAGCAGGCGGGGCCCTTGGATGGAGGAACAGAGGTACTGGGAAGGGAGGCTGCTTCCACAGTCTGGGAGGCCAGGGCACCCTACGTTAGGTGGGTAGGAGGAGTGATGGAGTGGGCGCTGTCTTTCGATAGGGTTCAGGGAAGTCCTGGCTCATGAGGAGCAGCTGAGAGGAGGCCTGCACGCAGTGAGCTCAGAAAGGGTGAAGGCCCCGAGCAGGGCCTACCCGAAACTACAGGGGGGCCCATGTGGCTCCAGCAGCATGGGGGCAGGGTGGTGGTGGGGTAGGGGCAAGGAAGAGTTCTGGAAGGGAGGCAGGTGCCAAGTCAGGTGGGGTCTGGCACCACTGTGAGTGGGGAAGGAGGCCATTGGTAGGTTCTCATCAGAAAAAGACCTGTCTACTTGCCTCTGAATCTGGAAGGCTCCCCTGGCCTGGGCTGGGAGTAGGTTGTACGAAGCCTGTCAGTGCCAGCTGCTGTCTCAGTCCAGGCAGGAGAGGATGGGGGCTGGACCCTGAGTGACATCTTGGAGGTTCTCTGATGGTGGGGTCAAAGAATTGACACCTACCCATCTCCTCTGTGCAGCAGGTCCTCCCTGGGGCCTGAGTGTCCAACTAGCCTCCATCTGCTGAAGACACCTTCTGGAAGCTTCTAGAGTGTGGGCAGTGAGGGGGTCCATTGAGGAAATGAGCGTGGGCTCTTGGCCCCATGCCCACTTGACCCATCTCTGGGGCTTGGGCAGAGATCACGGTGTGGAAATCACATGACCAGACTCTTCCATGAATTTCCAAAACATTGCCTGCCCCAGGCACTCTGCCTTGTGGTCCTTGTGTGGGTCCTCCCCAAGATCTCCCCAGGGATCCTCTCAATATTATGGCCCTGGGGCTCCAGAGCACAGAGGAAGGGGTCCCACTGGATAAGGCAGGGCAGTAGTGGCCACAAAGGACAGGTACAAGGGGGTGGAAGAGACAGTGTCGCTGGGACTGCCTGAGGCCTCTTCCGGAAGCTGGACACCCCTAGAGCGGGTGGAAACTGGAGGACGTGTGATCACAGACCAGGGAAACCTGGGCGATTCTGGTTACCAAGAGCTGGGGTGGGGAGGGGAGAGGAGAGGGCTGGGGCCAAGGTCAGGATGCTTGGACAGCCAGGAACAGGGCCTGCTGAGCCTCACCGCCCCTTCTGCGAGAAGGAGGGGGTCTCCTTCCCCTTCTCGGGGATCATCGTCAGCATTTGATGAGCTCTTGTGAGTAAAAAGCACCTTAAAATGACACAGAAAGCAGAAGATTGCAAGAGAGGATGACCGTCCTCATCGCCCAAGATTGCGGCATCGTTTTCCTATCATACAAGTAGTGTGTGCGTGAGTGTGCGTGTGTCCCGGAGTGGATGCAACATATTCTCAGAGCCCGAGGGCTGACACAGATTTGAGGGGTTAGAAATGCCAGCAGCAGCAGCAGCAGCACCAGCGAGAAGCCCCTCCCCGAGGTGAGCCCAGCGGGCACCGGCCACCTCGCCCGGTCCGGGAAGTGGGCGGAGCGAGGGAGGGGGGAGGGAGGGACGCTCCGAGGGGGCGGGCCTCCGAGGCGCAGGCGGGCGTGTTCCGTGTGGGGCCCTGTACGCGGAGGGAGGTGGAGGCACAGGTCTGGGGTGTTCCTCCCGCGGAGCCCCGCAGAGCGGCGAGGGCAGACGGCGCCCCGGGACCTTTGCCGGGAGCCCGGCGGTCTGGCTGGAGGGAGCGGCCGGATGTGCGCCTCCGGGCCTCGGGGAAGGGGCCGCCCGCCTGTCACCGGTGCTGACAGCTCCACCCGCAGCCGCCCACACGGGAATCTCTAGCCTCCCGGGTTTCTGCAGAAAAACCACCTCTCTGGGAGCAGATCATGAATTCCAGGAATTTACTGGAGACTTGGGAAGCAAGGGAGGGGCCTCCTGCCTGGGCCCCTCCCCCCCCCCAGCCCTTCTCTCACCCTGTCCCTGCCTCTAGGAGCCCCCGCAGGCCTGGAGGACAGTGCAGTGCCTCACAGCCCACCTCCGACCCCCTCAAAGCCCCCTGGTCTCCTGCAAACCCCCAGAGATTTCCTCCACAGCCCTCCCACAACTCCCCCACAGTCCCATCCCATAGTCCCACTCCTAGTCCTCCACAGATCCCCCCTTCAGGGCCCCCCACAATCCCTCCACAGCCACACCCACAGCCCATCCCCAAGCCCCCAACATCCCCCAGACCCCCTTCGCAGCCCCCCAAACCCCACAGCCCCCTACAGCCCCTTCACAGCCCCCGACAACTCTCTACAGCCCCCCACAGCTTCCTTCCTAGCCCCTCATAATCCCTCCACAGCCCCTTCACAGCCCCAAATCCTTCACAAGCCCCACAGCCTCCCCACAGCCCCCCACAATCCCTCCACAGCCACACCCATAGCCCCCCACAGTTCCCCACAGCCCCCCACCTGCTGGTAGAGAAGGCCATGTGGTTAAGAATGGTGAGTTTTTCCTATCTCAGCAGTTTTGTAAAGTTCAGGACCAGGTGCCCCTGGCTGAGCCGGCCATGGGCACTGCCTGGGGACAGGGATGCAAGGAAAGCTGGGAAAGGACATAGTGTGTGGGCTGAGTCTTAAAGGAGGCATGAGAATGTAAGTATAGAAGGCTGTTCCAGCTCAGGGAACAGACAAGGAGGAAAGATAAATCCAAGGAAAATCCAGAAAGACAGAAAAAGTGTAAGAAGACGTATGGGGCACTGCAGATTGACAGAAAATGACGCTCCCCAACCCCGGCCTGCCCTACTACCGATGGGAGGTAAAATGTGTTCACCCAATTTGCCCTTGATGCTAAGAATATCTTTCTAGAATGGTCCGAGCTGAGGGTCACAGAGAAGGAAGTGTCCCCTAGCCCCGGGTTGACACGTAAGGACATGTTCGAAGCCCGGTGGTGAAAAGGCTCCCACGGAACCCTCCTTTACTGCAAATAAAGTTCACAAGAGCAAATGACTAAGGGGCAGAAGGAGGTCCTGAGGAGGGCGGAGTCGGGCAGGAAGAGGGCGTGGCGAGGGCAGGACCCTCACCTTCCACGGAGGGGAGGTGAGATGCAGCCCCAAGGTGGAGCAGCATCCTTGAGGGAGGAAAAACTTCAGAGGGAAGTGACGGGGAAGTTGAAAGTCTCCTCGTAATGTAAGTGCAGGGCGAGGAGACAGAGTCCATCACTCAGCCTTCATTATCAGGAAGCCCGTTAATCACAAAACCCGAGGACGGATAAGCGTTCTACGGAGGCTTCGGGGAATAACCAACAAGATACTGAAAAACAGAAATGATAAAAAATAAAAATAAAAATAATAATATTGGCCCTGGAGTGGTGGTGGGTCAAGATCGGGAGGGGGAGGACAGAGAAATTTTATCATTATTTTGGTGGTATTCTTTGGTTGTTTAACTTTGTTCATACACATATTACTTTGATTAAAATTCATAATTGTGAAAAATGAAACCGATGATCAAATTGCTTCCAAAGTCCATGAACTCGATAAAGCTCGTGCCTCGACCCTTGGTAAAGCAAAGTAAACTTACTTTGCTGTTTTACTGCGTAGAGTATTTTCACTGACACTTTCTCAATTAGTTTTACCATCATCACCGATTGTATACAGAGCATGCATTCTTTACCTTATCCTCTACAGAAAGGGGAAAAAAGTTTCAAGTATTTACCTAAGGGCACAGTGCCAGCCAGGCTGACGAATAACAGTAACAATAATTCTAACAGCTTCCCACCCCTACCCCTGAAGTGGATGCTGCCAGGTACCAGAGCAGGTAACTGGGACCCTGCCCTGCACTCAGGGCCATGTCCCTCCATAGTCTCAGATCAATGAATCTTCCTCTCAATTCAAAGGCTTCCCAGCCAGGAGTTCAGCCTCCTCCCCACCACTGGCCGGAGCAGTTCTGTTTTTATTTCTGGGCATTGCATATGGCTTCTGTCCCAGCCAGTAGCTCTGCTCCGGGTGTCAGGCTCCCTGGCAGCATCCCAGCACTCCTGGGAACAGAGCTTTGCCCAGTATAGGGCACAGCCAGCCGCAGCCATCTCAGTGAGCTGCCGGCTGCGCGTGGCAGGGAAGAGCCCAGATGGACTCGTATCGGCTCCATCCGTGGACCATGTAAAACTGTCTAGCATTTCACACCTGAAGCAAATCTGGTAAAAGAGGCAATCCCAGAGCTCCCACCACCTAGTTAGAATCCTAGTGGAATACATGCCACGTCAAAGGTACTGATAAAAGCCCTTGGAGCTCTTCTGAGCCACCTTACCCTGCCCTCCTGGTCTGTGGGTCCTGATGCACTGGTAACAGGGTCATTGCACTAGTTTTGAATATCATAAGGTTGACGTCCTCAGTTCTGCATCACGCCTTCGCACTTACGTGCAGGCAGCTGTTGGCTGTGTCCCTAAAAACACTGCTATGAATGATGGTGGATGTCCCCTGGGGGTGAGGTGGACACTTACCCTCCACCCAACTTACCTTTGTCAAGCTCTTAGCCTCACAAAAGCACTGTTGTGTTTTTAAAGTTATACCTGAGTAGTTTTGCAAATTCAGAGAAGAAAAAAATAAGAAATAAAAATAATCTATGTTTTCACTAACTAAAGAGAAAAACTGCTTGAGTTTTATGTCTTTTACCAGTATTTCTTCTGTGCATATAACTATGTAATCACAATTATATAGCTATGGACACAGGGAACACTATTCAATGGCCTGTAGTAACCTGCAATGAAAAAGAATATGAACAATAAATGCTGGAAAGAGTCTAGAGAAAAGGGATGTAGTTTGCTGCAGTCATTATGGAAAACAGTATGGGAGTCTGAAAAAGACTAAAAATAGACTTACCCTATGATCCAGCAATCCCACTCTTGGGCATATATCTGAAGGGAACTCTTATTTGAAAAGATACCTACACCCCAATGTTCATAGCAGCACTATATACAATAGCCAAGACACGGAAGCAACTAAATGTCCATCAACAGATGACTGGATAAAGAAGTTATGACTGGATAAAGAAGCTCCACACTCAATGGAATACTCCTCAGCCATAAACAAAGAATAAAACAATGCCACTTGCAGCAACATGGATGGACCTAGAGGTCATCATTCTAAGTGAAGTAAGCCAGAAAGAGAAAGAAAAATACTATGCGATATCACTCACATGTGGAATCTTTAAAAAAAGAGATGCAAATGAACTTATGTACCAAACAGGAAAAGACTCACAGACATAGAAAACAAACTTATGGTTAACAGGTGGAAAGGGGGTGGGAAGGGATAAACTGGGGGTTCAAGATTTCAGATACTAACTACTATATATAAAATAGATATACAATAAGCTTCTTCTCTATAGCACAAGGAACTATATTTAATACCCTGTAGTAATCTATAATGAAAAAGAATATGAAAATGAATATATGTATGTATATGTATGACTGAAACATTATGCTGTACACTAGAACTTGACACATTGTAAACTGACTATACTTCAGTTAAAAAATTTAAAAAGAAAAAGAATATGAAAAAGAATATGTATGTGTATAACTGAATCACTATGCTGTACACCAGAGACTAACACATTGTAAATTGACAATACTTCAATTTAAATATTTAAATTTAAGAAATTATATAGCTATAGAGAAAATTTTTTGAAAATAAAATGTGATTGTATCTCTGATTCTGTTTTATAACCTGCCTTTTCACTTAATAATATATTGGATATTGGACATATTGGATATTACATAGTTCTTGAAATAATCCCCTACTCATATTTATGCTATTTTGAACATTTTGGTAATTATAACAGATGACTTTAACTTTTGTATGATTTAATATTTGCTGCATACTTTAGAATATATGTAACAGAAGTGAGTTTTGACATCCACCCCAACATCATTGACACTGTGCATGCCCACCTCCCAGCCCTGGGTCCTTCACAGCAGAGGCACCTGCCCTCCAGGATTTGGGGTGTGTGCTTCTGTTGCCATCCAAGTTCATGCAGTAGCAGGTGGTGGTCCCGGAGTGGAAGGTTCATGTACAAATTTCCCTAGACTGTGGTTGCAAGAGAGCTGCAGGGCCCTGAGCGAGACACCCTCTGGCTCTGGGAGTCTGATCCACGCAGTAAACCCTCTGGAATGTGCTTACGGTTAGAAAAGGCAGGAGGCAGACCAGAGAGGGGAGTAGCTTATGTTCATCAGAGCCAGCATTCAGTACCTATTTCCCCAAAGCAATAATGAACCAATAACCCTTGTGAGGTTGGTATGTGTGTGGATGACTCTTCCTAATGTTACTCACGATTAGGTTCCTGTCTTGTCGCAGAAAGAATTCACAGACGAGGCATGGAGGTTAGGAAAGTAAGGTGAAGATTTATTAAGGGATAGGATGCTCTCAAGCAGAGAAAGGGCAGGCTCAGGTGAGCAGCTGCCCTGAGTTTCTTTGACAAGTTAGTTACATAGGGTGTAAAAATCAATGGGCAGGATATTCATTCAGGAGGGAAGGGTTTGGGGTTATTGTCCCTGATTTTCATCTCAGCTTCACCTTCCCGAGGGGAGGAGGGATTTTCATCCTTATTTAGTCTGGATTGGAAGTGTCACAACATTGGTGCATGATGGGTACTTCTAATCTACAAGGCTAACTTTATTGTAATGAGCGTATAATGAGGCTCAAGGTCTACTGGAAGTTGAATCTTCTACCATCTCATGCCTATTTGGTTCTAACCAGTTTATGTCCTATCCTGTTTTTCTCCATGGCTGTGTCATTCTGTTAATGGTGGTGCCCTGCCCGTTCCCTCCTGTTTCACTAGGAGGAACAAGGGGAAGCCTGTTGGTTATGCAAACCATATTGATATTCATTGCTGGTACTCCCCCAGTGCTCCTGTGGAGTTCACAAATAATTCATTGCCCCATGTTGACATTGGGAACGGAAGATGCTCACATGGGGGCAGGGGTGGAGACTGAACCCCAGATCACCGCTTCTCTGAAGCTCTCAGCCCAGTGGAGCTTCGTTTGTGAATGAGGGTGACCACCGGCACTATATGAATCTAACATAGGCCCTACACTTCCCACACTGTGTCCATCAACACCTGCCGGTCCTAAGGCCGCTTGCCCCGGGATCTCAGATCCCCAGGTCTGGAGTCAGTGGGTGCACAGGCAGCAGCTCTGCCAGGAGCAGCCAGGGGGCTGTCATGGGGTTAAGATGCTTTCCACATGGGGGTGGAGAGGGTATATAGCTCAGTGGTACAGCACGTGCTTGGCATGCACGAGGTCCTGGGTTCAATCCCCAGTACCTCCATTAACCAAAAAAGGGGGAAAAAAAGCTTTCCACTTGGAAGACCTTAGGGGTGGTGCTAACGGCAAACAATCTGTCATGGGATGGAGGAGGTCTGACTGGGGACACTGAGCCACCCATGTACCCAGAATAAGTTACAGAGTCTACCCTGAGGGCCAGCTCACACCCCAACATCACTGACAAGGCCATGAGGAGATAGTTTCTGGTTTCCCCCTAAACAATACTGACCAGCCTCCCCTGCAGAAAGCAAATCCCTTCCAGGCAGGCCTGACAGCTCCTGCCTTTGCTCGAAAACCTCCCTCATGGGGCCTTCCCTGGCTGAAGGCCAGTGCCTGGCAACGGGAAATTCTTCTATTTCATGAACCTTGGCTAGCCTCTGCCCTCTGGGATGACCCTGCCTCCACCAGATGCCCCTCCGCCCTACCTGCTCAAGGGCAGCTCTCTGGTCAACCCAGGCCCCGCTGTCCCCAGAGACGTGCTGCAGGCTAGGGTGGCCCAGCCGGCTCTCGCCCATATTCGGTCTGGTGAGACAGGTCTGTCTCAGCGGGTAGCGGCTCTGGTCAGGGACTTGCTGTCATCTGCTGATCTGTCGGCTGTTTTGCATTCTCACCCCGTTAACTTAGTACGGTGACTACTACATCCCCACACCTATGTGGGCCCGCTTCCCCCACGCCCGCAACACTGCATCCGACTGCCCAAAGTTTGACCTTTCATCCAAGTCCTGATAAAAATGTAGAGAGGGTGGGGCCCTGAAGGGCCTGGGGCTGGCCCCACAGTGACACCTGGTCACTGTCCAGTCCTGAGGTCCCGTCACTGCAGACCCTCCCCCCAATACTGCTTAGGTGCTGTTTGTGGACACATACTAGTAAATTTGTTTTATAAACACCAGGAAAACTATTGTTTATTCTCTTCCATCTGCACTATAAGGGGCCTCTCAAGGTCTCCAGGGATCCTAGGTTCCTGAGATGGGGCGGCCGGAATGCCAGGCCTCTCTCTTGGAACGGAACCCCAGCAGAACCCACGACCTCTTTCAGACCTTAGCAGTGACGTCATAACCGATGCCTGCTTTTTCCCGTCAATGTTTTTAAAGCATCTGGGCTCTCAGCACACATTTATGGAAGCACCCACTCTCGCTTGCTCCTGTCTGGGGAGTTCTTGAGCAACCAGGAACCATGTCCAAGAAGGTGCACCGTGGAATGTCCTGGGAAGACACTTCAACCAAGACTGGGCTCCGAACACCTCAGCACCAGAAAGACTTTTGTTTGATAAACGTGTGCTTGTTTTACTGAGGGTCCAGTGTGCGCTGGGCCCGTCCGCTCCCCACCCCCACTCCTTATCTGTAGTGCAGAAAACAAGCCTTCATCACAAAACGGTGGCCAGCAGAAATGTCGCTTTCAGAGAAAGCATCTCTGATCACCTGCAATGCGTTCCTTCGTGGTTTTTACGCAGCCTATGAACAACAAGTGGTAACGTTAAGAATCACATACAGTCCCAGATGCAGTCCTGGGTCTGCATCTGGTGAGGGCTGGGACTATCGGGGGGAATTACCTCATCTTCCCTCCCAGTCACGGTCCAAGCCCCCTCGTGGCCTCCTCCACTGGCCACGCGGACTCTCCCTGCTGCTGTGGACAGGCCCCGCTCTGAGGAGCAGCCGGGGGCCGCTCATGCCCACAGGAGATTTAAATGGGATCTGGTGTCACCACGTGGAGTGGGAGTATGATAAGCTAAGATGGGTCCTGGAGTGGGGGGTTGGGGGTGAGGGTGCAGGACAGGCAGCCAGAAAAGCGCTCAGTCCCTACAAAGTCTTCCTCTCTGTGAAAGGCCTGCAAGTTCTCAGCCAAGTACACAAACTGCCTGAGTTGGGTCATTTGGGTTCCCCTCCCCTCCCCCCAATCCCAGACCCTCTCCAGGGCCTGCCCATCAAAGGACCAGCCCTGGCAACTAAAATAATGAATCATAAATTTTATTTCAAAATGTAAACGTCACTAAAACATGCATACACGTTAAAACAACAAAATTTACAATTTAGTTAATTTTTTTTTCCTTTTTTTTTTGCATAGGACATCATTACAATATAGAATCTATGCCTTACAAAATACATACAAAGTTTTATCCGAGCAAGCCAAGGCCAGACCGGGAACTGGACAGCTGTAATACTTGACTGTAGTGGTCCAGGAAAGGTGGGACATGGCCTTCGGAAGCATGGTGTGTGGTGCTGGTTACAAAAACGACAACAGAAAGTTCCTACAGAAATGGAAAACGTGTGCTCGATGGAAATGGTCTTGGACCCTTGGATTCTACCTTGGGGTTTTGGCAAACAATTCCAGAGAAGTTCCATCAATGGCTTTGGGTGGGGGAGGGGTTGTCTGTGCGGAGTCCAGGGCCGCTGAGTCCCAGAGGCAATCACCCCGCACAGCCACATGCCGATTCCTGGCCCTGCACCAGCCGGACCCCGCACAGCTGCTCAGGAGAGCCCCATGCCAAGGTCTTCCAGCCCCAGGGTCCCCAGCGATCACATAAGGGATTCTCCAAGGTGAGGAGGGCAGGCTGGGGAGGGAGGGGCTGGCCGGGCACAGGGTGCCAAGTGGGAGAGAGAGCCTGCACCAGACGTGCGGTCGCCCGGCAGGCATTCAGCTCATGCCCTTGGTTTCCAAATGAGCATGTGCAGCAGCCTGTGGACAGGTGACTGGAAAGATGTCCCCGAGCCCTGGGAGAAAGCTGCTTTCGTGCACCCCGCCCCCACGCTTCCTATGTCCCCCATGGGGAATGTATGGTGTGCAGGGCAGGGGACGCCGCTTTCTCCTGTCCTGTTCATCTTTAAATAAAAGTAGTAAGGTTTTAAAGCTGCATGAGAGGGGAGAGGCTGGGCAGGGCCAGGGGGCCCACTGCAAGTCCGATATCCAGATAAGAGGGTCAGTAGAAACCAAGTGTGGCCCCTCTTCCCTGGTGGCCCTGGGCTCATGCCTCCCACCAACTTCAGCTCTTCCAACTGAGAGACAGAACAGCATGAAGGGAAGGGCCTCTCCCTAAACGATGTTCAGGCATTTATCAGTAGTAAGCTGGATTGTGCATTCAAATTCTGGTACAAAATTCTCTGGAATGTGTCTGGGACAAACTTCTGAAACCCAGCCTCAGAATCAGGAAAATCAGTTACAGGACCTGGCTTTTCCCAGGGCGATCCTGAATTCAAAGTGTCAGCCCACACCCACTATTTCAGCTTTGGAAAATGCGGTCACTAGTATCGCACACAGAACCTTTGGGTAGCAAAGATGGGGGTGACTCGCAAAGCGTTTCTCACTGGCTGCAACGTGACCAACACATCAGCCCCTTTAAATCTTCCAGCACTGAGTCTTTGAATGACTTTGTAAAAAGGGGTTAAAAAAAAAAAGAAAGAAATCAGCTATAGCTGTCAGAAGTCAAACAAATCAGGTAGCCTTGTAAACACAGCCGAAACCAGGAGTTGAGAAATGAGGGCGCTATTGCTGAGATCACGCTTTCCTGTTAGGTGGCAGCCGGCTCGCTGAGATCATGGAGCACGTCCCTGGGGGGTGCTCTAACCCTGTGCCGCCCACCTTAGCACCTGCTCCTGGCAAGAGCGCAGGGACTTCCAGACACCAGGCTTGGGGGGGGGGGCAGAAGCCTTGAATGAAGACCCCGCTTGGGCTGCATTTCACCTGGACCACAGAAAGCGACCAGCCCTGTCTGCATGTCCCAACAGGTGCGCTGGGGTGGGGGGCACCTGTGACCTGTCTGTCCCCACCTCCCAATCACCTCCACTGGTCTGAGCCATGACCCAGGGTTGGGGGTGGTCAGGGCTGCTGATGTCTGCACCTGGAGGCTGCACCCTGGCGAATCCTGCACCTGCCCGGGTGCATGGCCTCAGAATCAAGGGGGGCTGTCCAGCACCTCGAGTGCAGGGGGTGGGTAGACTGCAGCAGGATGCAGGGAGGGCACCTCCAAGACTACACTCCCATCACGGGCATCACTGCCCTTTCCTGTGTAGCACCCAACAGGAGAGGACCCCAGGGCCCTCTGTCTTTCCATATGGCTGTGGGGCCGGGTAGACATCTGGGGGACAGACAACCCTACCATGGGGGACACAAAGAGGGCTTCCTGGTTGGGACACGTGCTGAATACCAGCCCCCAAGGGTGAGTCTGGGGTCACTTTTTGGCCTGGCGGGAGGGGAACTCTCCCTTCACTCAGGCAACCTTCGCTTTGAGATCTCTGCCCCCTGACCTGCAAGACCTGGAGTTGGCCACGAAGTACAGTTTGAGTTTTCACCATCATTTCTAGGAGTCCTATGGGTTTGTTCCTCAATCACATAGAAGCCGGCAAGCATACCCAGAAACCAGAAAAATGAAAGACCCTGAAACAGACCCAGGCTGGGAAGACATTCTACATCTTAGAAAAAAATGCAGGCCATTCAGGAGGGTTCTCCCCGTGTAGCTGCTCCCCTGGGTGGGGCCCCGGGCGAGGGCAGCTTTCCGGGCCCACCACCCTCTTCCACACGTACTCCACATGTTGTGACAATGAGATGCTGGTAAGAGCCCACTTGAACCTGGCCTGAGATTCATGGGTTTCTCCCACCCTTCATGTGAGATGAATTTTAGCCCCAGATGAGTCCAGACAGTCCACTGGCTGGAGCCCTGGGCCGAGAGCTCAGGGATGCCGGGCAGGAACTTGTCCAGGTGCCCTCATCAGAAAAGCAGTGGCCCATCTCCCAGGCCAGGCCCACTTGGAAGGACCGCACCCTCCCTGCCAGCAGCCAAGAACTACTTTGGGAATGAAGACACACTCATTTGCCAAAAATAGCCAACGCCTGCATATTTCTGTTTTAAGGCAATGTTACCCTTCCATCTATCAGACGGAACAGCCCTGGGTCACTTAGAGGAAAAATTAAATTAAGTGCTCTCTTTGGAAACAGCAAACGCCCGCTTTCCCTCCCCCGCCCCCCACCCCGCCTCTAAAACAAACCAGCTCTTCTTTTATTCCAAGATGACTGGGTTTAGTCCTTTGCCCCCTTCCTATGTGCAGAGAGACATGGGGCTGCAAAGCCGCCTTCCGCAGTGGATGCCATGGGCTCCTCCAGAGGGCCGCGCTGTGTGGCTCCCAAGAGACATGTAGCCCTTCTCCCTGCCTCCGGGGCTCATGGACAGTGAGCACACCAAAGGACTTTGGAATAAAATTCCTGAACCTGGAATGTGAGTTCCTGAGACATGAAATGTATTCGGAGTGTGGCTTTCCCTGCCCCACACAGAAACAACTTTGGGAGGGGCCCCCGAGGGCCTTCCGGGCCTCGCTTTGGAACCAGGCGTGAAGAGCTTTCACCCCAGGTACTCAGGGCACCACTCTGTCCAGGTGTCTGCAGCATATCCCGTTCCCTCTCCTGGACCAAAGGTGAGCAGGGCTGCCACACAGCCCCAACAGAGCCCGGCGCCCTGGGGAGCCAACTCTGCACCCACGCAGGGTGGGGACCACCCCCTACATCAGTCCCAATGGGTTTCCACCCACAGCAAAACGATAGTACTGCCCAACTGGGTACCTACCATGCTCCTCAGAAGCCACCATCATACCGCTGGCCAATCCCAGCTGACACACAGCAGAGTCAGAAATGGGCACCCAGAGTGTTGCAGATGGCAGACTGCCACCCCCTGGGCACTATGGCCAGAGGGCACCCACCCACTCTGGAGCCGGCCCAGGGTGGGTAAGCACAGCTGGGCCTGGGTCTCTGTGCTGTGTTTGGATGGGGCTGGAAGCAGGATGGCCACGGCCAAGGCACTCTGGGCTCAGGGGAGCCCATCTACGGCCCTCTGAGGTCCCAAGGGTCATTCCTCCTCATCAAAATGAGCAGAGGTCTCTGCAAGATACCCCAAGTCCTCCCAAAACCCACACCCCTCCCCCAACACACATACACACACGCACGCACGCACACACACACACACACACACACACACACACACACACACACACACACACACTGGGGACTAGTCTTATATTTACAGGTCCCCAGCTCTCTGGAGGAAGGGAAGGGTGGTGCCTGGGCAGTGGAGGGCGGAGGTGGGGGTGGAGAGGGAGGGGGTTCCAGCTCTCTGCAGAGGTGTGCACTAGAGCCTGGCCTGACCCACCTGCCCGGGCTCGAACCCCCCACCCCAAGTCCCAGCTCTCTGCCCCTCCTCTCTTAGCACAGGAAGACTGGCGAGGGAGCCCTGCACCCTAGTGCCCCACAGGCTGGGTGTGGGCTGGGGCCTCCCAGGCAGGAGGGGAAGGGAGGAGGCCAGGAGACACAGAATTCGCAGAGAAGCTGGGGGTTAGTGAATTCTGAGCTGGGGACACGGTGGGTCTGAGAAAAGCCTTTCCCACAACTTTTGTCTGGTGTTCCTCCAGGAGAAAAGAGAATGCACATTCTCTGACCACATCTCCCATAATATCCGCTTGGCCACTTCCCAAAAGTTCCCAGTCACAATGCTCTGGTCTCTTTCTGTGAAGCGCCAGGCAGGGCACACGCAGGGCCACACACTCAGAGGCCCCAGCAGGGTGACCCACTCTAACCGCCCTTTCAAACAAAGGTGTCTCAGGAGCAGGGCGGGACTGGCCCAACATGGGAACTGGACACACCAATGACACTTTGAGACATCTTTGTAGAGAAGCAGTCAGGGGCTTTGTGTAACGGTGGGAAGTCCCTGGTGCCTTCTGCAGGAACTCGGCAGCGGTAGCCCTGTGCAGCGTGGATCTCAGGGCACGGCCCTTGGCTGGGTGGACATCACATGGTGCGCAGCGGTCTGCCGGGCCGGGGCCTGCATCTCTGCTCCCAGTGCTCTGAGATCCCCCGAAGGACAGGGCCCTCTGCAGTCTCCCCAGGGCCCACCACAGCTTAAGGCGTCCCTCTGAGCTGTGTGCATTCCGAGCTCCACTGCCGGCTGGGGCGAGGATGAGGCTGGGCAGGTGGGCAGGACGCGGGAGCTCCGGGGCTGTGTAGGGGTCTGCCCTGGAAGCACAATGTCAGTGACTGCCGCTCCAAACCGACCCACCGACCGGCGGGTCTGCCGCCGACGCTGGGCTCCCCTGCACCGCTGGGCCCCCAGTGTGTGCCCCAACCTCAAAGGACACTCTCGAGTGCAAATCTATGTACAGAGTAAGGCGGCAGGAAGGGGGTGTCCTCACTGACCTCGTGGAACATGTCCATCCCTGAGAAAGGGGGGGGTTCAACACCACGGAATCTCACCTGCGTGGGCATATCTCTTGTGCAATCGTGGATGGTGTTTTTTGGAAATTTTTTTTTTTAACAAATTAATTTTGACACCTGAGGTGGAGAAAAAATGTTTTTTGTTGTTGTCGTTGACTTCATAAAGTTCTGTCTTCTTTCTTATCACAAAAGGAAAAGACACGAAATCACGAGAGGAAGTGAGAGCATCTGCTCATGGCTGTTGTAAGGAGGCGGGGCCACAGGCTGGGCATGGGGCGGGCCCTTGGGCCGGGCGCGGGGGCGGGGCTGTGCTGCGGGAGCCGCCCCCTCCCTGGCCCCGCCCCGGCCCCGGCCCCGCCCCGCGGGCCCGCTCAGGGCGAGCTGGCTGGGCTGATGGTGGGGCTGCTGGCGTCAGAGCGGCTGTAGTCGCTGAGCGAGCCGGTCCGCGAGCCCCCGCCGCGCCGCTGCAGCATCCCCGGGTGGAAGTTGGCGTGGCGGCGCGCGTGCTTGGTCAGGTGGTCGCTGCGCATGAAGCGCTTGTCGCAGATGGGGCAGCTGAACTTCTTCTCGCCCGTGTGTGTGCGGTAGTGCCGGGCCAGCTCGTCGGAGCGCGCGAACTTCTTGTTGCAGTCCTGCCAGCTGCAAGCGAACGGCCTCTCACCTGCGGGCGACATGGGCAGAGGGTCAGTCTCCGCGCACGGCCACCCACGCCACCCCAGGGCAGACCCCAAGACCCCACACCTGCTCCCCCAAACCTGACTGCCCGCACCCCTCCCTGCGCCCCTTCCTGCGCACCCCATCTCCGCCAGCCTGAGCGACAAATCCTTCAGGGCAAAGGTGTGGGTAGCAGCGCCTTACAGTCCACACGGCATAAGGAAGGAGACATCTCCCAGGATGAAATGGCACCATCTCAGGTGCTCTGGCCGCCCAATATATGGCAGAGCAGTGCCACTCAACGCCCTGTTCGGGGTCAGCTGTCCCTGGCCTGTGGGGAGCACAGCCACGCCTCAGGCTCTAAGAATGGGAGCCAGGAGGAAAGGGTTCAGGGAGAGCTCGCACACCTGCAAAAGTCTGGCCACCCGACTCTGACCCCATGGGAGCCTTCCAGAGCCCCACACCCCTATAGGGCTTGGAGGTGATTAACCCCCTGCCAGTGCCCAGCCACCATTTGGACCCTCCTCCTTCTTCTCATCTGTAACACAAAGGGGTCAGGACAGACAATTCACAGGGCCTGAGAGTCTATGACAGAGATGTCAGGTTTACCACCTCAGGCTTCAATTCGAATCTGCTGCATCTCCTCTCAGAGGAGTTCCAACATGGCCAACAGGCTGCAGAAGAGGAGACTGCTCAGTGACAGACAGGGTGGCTGCCCAGAACACCCAGTGAGAGGGAGGTAACAAAGGCTGGCTACAGTCAGGACCTCGCCCCCTCCCTCCCATCCCTTGCTCAGAGCAAGGGACAGGCCAGCCTTTGCCCAGGTGGACTCTGAACCACACGCACAAAAAAGACATCAGTTGCACAGGGAGAACCAGCAGGGGTTCCAGCACTCCAGAATGCAGCCCTTCAGGCACTGGGGGTGGCCACACAGCCACCATCTCTGCCCTGTCTCTCTCCCTCCCTCCCTGACTCTGTCCCTGAAGCTGAGAGCCAGTCCTTGAAGCTGGCCCTTCAGTACCCAGCAAAGGAAACCCACAACACCCACTCCGAAAGAGCCCATCAACCTTAAATATAAACAGACACCCAAAAACGGCCAGACGGCAAGGAAAACCAGTGGCATGAACGGGAGAGGCCAAGAGTAACAAAACCACTGACTCCAGAGGAAAAAGAGTGAAGCCAGGAAACAGAAGAGAATATTAACCAAAAAACTCTAATTAGCATTCTCAAAGAAATTTCAGACAAAAATATTATGCATAAAGCAGATAGGATACCATAAAAAAGGAAGTTCAGAGAACAAAAAATAGTGTTTAGAAATTCAGAGTATTGTTACCAAAACAAAAATTCCATAGAAAGGCTGGAAACATACTCAAGGAAATATCCCAGAAAAAGAGAACCAAAAAACAACTCTAGAAAATTTGTGACTGTCAGTGTTCTGTCTCCTAGTAACGCTGAAGCTGATTGATTTTATGTTTGGGGTGGCAGGGTATGTGTGAGAGGGGGATTCAAAGCAAACCATCATTTCTCAAACCTATCTGATAGTTACAAACAGTAGGAACTAAAAATTCAGAGTCACAGGGAATCAGTCCTGTGGGTGCAACATCTAACTAACAGCAGGCATTGAATAAAAGAGCAGAAGAAAATGGAGGAGAGGAAATTACCAAAGAAACAATAGAGCAGTATCTGTCAGAGTTAAAAAATAAAAAAAAAAGAGACAGGAAACTAATCTGGAAAGGCTTGGCACAGAGGTGGGCAGGGTAGTGAGCAGAGGCTCCTGCTGTGAGGATATGTGCAATGTCAGAACACTGGGTAAAAAGAGATCACAAAACCTACTAGAGAGAAAGGGGAGAAGCAAGCACCAGGTCATCCACAAGAGAGTAAGGCTAAGACAGACACCAGACTTCTCGTAAGTCACACTAGATGCCAGATGACAGAGCCTTCCAAGTTTACCTCTCACCATGCCAGCAAAAATGAGAAACAAAACAAAACAAAACAAAACTGAGAAGCCAGGGAAGTGAGTGAACAATGAAGGGTCATTCCAGGACAAGAGTGAGGGAGAGACCTGGTGGGCCACCAGAGCAGTGGTCCAGGAATCAGAGGGATGGTTCCAAGAAGAGAGTGAGTTCCAGACACCAGAAAGTACAATCAAGAGGCTGAATAAATTTCAGGACACAGCAAAGGCACATAATATTCTTTGGCTAAAAAGAAAAAAGAGAGGCAATTAGAAACTCCAGGAAAAATAGAAGGTATGTGAGAAAACTGTCTAAACGAGAAGCAAACTAAAATATAATGTGATTATGAGCAGAGAGGGAGAAGTTCAGATCCAAGCACTGTTTTAGGGGCTTTTTGAGTATTATTTATCCTTCACAACAGTGCCATGGCATGGCAGATGGGAATGCAGTCCCAGCACGGACCCTGGCATTCGGAAGCAATCTGCACACAGTCGTGGTCATGTGAACCCTAGCACTAGTTGTCAGTGCTGAGAACCAATCTTAAAGACAAAGCCCATATAACTGATTCATGGCCCCAAGAGAGAATGTGGCTTTAAGGGAAAGGAAGGAATACACACATGTATAGTAAAGGAAATCTCTAAATGAGGTTAAAGTTATAAGGATAATTAACAAAAAAATTAAAAATAATAATATAGCAACAATTCAGGAGGAGGTGGGAGAGGGGTAGGAATGAGGTAAATACTTAAATTTCAGGGTAGAGATTTATTCAGGTAGGTAGCACCTAATTTGTAAAAACAAGAAATAGCAATAAAGGCATATCATTTTATTTATGGCAGTAACCACCAGATATGTGAAATCAAAGCAGTACTGGTCTCTAGAGAATAAGGCTAGCGTGAGAAGAGGATTTTTTTTGTTGTCATAAACTCTTCTGTGTTATGTGTCTTTTAGAAAAGACCATGTGCATTTATGTTTCTGATAAGAATAAAAAGGAATGTTGAAATATAACTCTTTAAAATATCTAGCCCAACATTTCTCAAACCATATTTAAAGAAATGTTAGACTTTTTAAAATTGTTCATCGGTTCCAGGGGAAAAAAACAAAATCGGCAACAGAAAGTTTGAGAAATGCCACAGGCTAATTCCACTCTTGAAGATTCACCACACACAGCTGTCCTAAGTGCTTGGAAAGGCCCAGCACTATAGAGTGGTGTCCCTTTGTGTGACTGGGCACTGTGCTCGAGTGTCCTACAGACGAGGCTCAGTCCCTGTCCCCACCGCATACTGATGGTGTGGTCCCAGACACGTGCCTTGCTGCCTGGAGTAGGGTAAACAGTGGCCCCACCAAAAGTACGTCCCAGTCCTGATCCCTGGGGCCTGTCAATGTGACCCTATTTGGAAAAAAAGATCTTTGCAGATGTGATTGACCTAAGGATCCTGAGATGAGATGACAAAGATTAGGAGAGAAGGGGAAAGGACTCCAGGGAGTAAAGTGCCTGGAAGCCAAGGAGCTTAGGATGTGGGGCAGCCCCCAGACCTTAGGAGGAGCAAGGAATGGACTGTCCCTCAGAGCCTCAAGAAAGCACTCACACCTGGAGTTCAGACCTTGCTCGCCCTCTGAAACAGTGAGGATATGTGTCTGTTTTTTGTTTGTTTGTTTTGTTTGTTTTTCCCTTGGCTCTCTCTTTTCTCAGATGTATTCACTTAGCAAGGGTTTAATAAATAGTCAAGCCAGGCACATTTCTGTTGTTTTAACCCACTGGTCTCTGGTAACTGGTTGTGGCAGCCACAGGGAATGGACACAGTGCCCCATCCTCACCATGGGGTACGTGGTTATTCCACAGGGTTGCACACAACCAGCCCACACTTAAGCTCCCATCTATAATTCTTGTCAACTAGGTCTTCTCAGACTTGAGCCTTGCTTCCTAAGCCCTGGTCCTCACTGGGAGCCTGTCCTTTTCGGGGTCCTTCTGCTTGCAACCCGGGACGCACGTTAGGTTGTTATCACTAGAGCTGGGCTGTGTGACCCCAGGGCAGCAGAGGACAGTGGCATCCCACGGGATGGGATGCTGGCACCAGGCAGCCTGGTGGCAGCAGGTGGCGACAGCCCAGCATTACTACTTGGCCGGCACGAAGTTCTCAGCCAGTTCTGGGGTCAGTAGCATGACACTTTTATTGAGCACCAACGCATTGCCTGGCCCTGGGGACGTGGGTGTGAGGCCTACAGACAGGGCTGTCCCTGCTCCATCCTCTATTCTTCTGTTAGCCCATTCCAGGAGGCCAATAAACCAGTCCACAGACAGACGGATAAACCATTTAGAAGTTGTGACTCATGCTGGCAAGGAGCAGCACCAGGTCTGGCCTGGCTGGCCTGAGTAGTGACATTCAAGCGGCACCCAGGAGGTGGATGAGGAGAATCGCAAACGGGTGGAGACAAGAGGACAGGGTCCCCCAGGACAGCACTTCCCACAGTTTCCATGAAGAGCCGTCGGCGCTCCGGTTGACATGGGTTAGGTCCACAGACATTTAACGTGTTAGAAATTAAAACAAAAAACTTTAAACTCAAGCACACATTCCAGTAGCCATCAGAGGGATGAAGTCACCACACATCATGTAGCCTCCGTAATATTCCACTCGATTATTCTGAGAGAATGAAGGACAAGTAACGTTATTGTTATGAAAACAGTTCTGACCTGTGGCCCCCTGGCAGGGTCTCAAGTACCTGCAGGTGTCCCTGCACTCCACTCTGCATACCACTGAGGCTCCAGAGACTGACCCTAGGAGGACATGGCTAAGCTGGGTGAGTACAGGGGACACACCCAGAGTGTGGGTGGGGGCCCCCAGGTCCTGGTCCTGCGGGGAGTCAACCCAGCGCACTAAACAAACCCGAGCTTCTCCCCAGGCTCAAATTCTGCATCTGCCTCCTTCTGGGCACGTGACAGGGAGGCAGCAGCACCACAGGGCTAAGACAAGGACAGTGTTCAGTCTAGCGCTGAAATGACCCTCGCCCATACCCTAGACTCCTGAAGGGAGCTCAAGCCTCTTGCAGCATCCCTGAAGCCTGAGCCCGGGGTCGGGGCACTCCAGGGTCACTGAGGGGCTCTTGGGGCCCGAGGGGCCAGCTATGCTGGAGGGGGTGGGTACCTGCCTGCAGGTGCCAGGCCTCAAGGGGCCAGAGCGGAGGGGCCGGGGTCATGTGAGCACAGGTTGAGGACTGCAGGCCCTGGGCCTGGGGGATGCAGTGTGGGGAGGCGTGGGGTGTGCAGTGACGGGGAGGCGGGGTTAGTCGAGGGCGGGGGACGCGCAGGGAGGGAGGTGGTATGGGGGCGGGGCCGAAGGCGCGCAGGGCGGGGGTTACATAAATGTTCCCTGGCGCCCAGCGAGGCGGCTGAGAGCGATTGCCTCATCTTATCAGGGAACACGGCGTCCCACACTCTCTTGCCCAAGCCGCAGGCCTGGGCGGGGACAGCGTGTTCCCTCCAGAAGCCACAGGAGGCGGGCGGGGAGCGCAGGGGCTCCTCTCGCGGAGCCTCAGACCCAGCGCCTGCGCCCGGGCCCTGCTCCCCCCCCGCGCCCGCCCGCCCGCCCGCCCGCGGGCAGGTGCAGACCCGCGCACTAGCGCGCGTGTCCGGCTGGGACCTCCGGGCTCGACTGCCTCCGCCCCGCCCTCCCGTCCAGGGCGCGCCCCCAGCGATGCCCCTCGCCCTGTACAGCTCGGCCAAACTGGCGGCCTCCACAAGGTGAAGGGCCCCTCCTGGCTCCAACAGCACCCACAGAAAAAGACCACAGTGGTTCTTTTCTGCCTGTGAGCCTCTTGTGGGCAGTCGGGGTGGGGTGCATTTTTCACTGTCTCCCAAAGGCCTCGCGCTGGGCCTGGTCCAGAGCACCGTCTGCAGACCAGGGCTCTTTCTGCTTATGGGCAGTGAGTGCCGGGCTCCTCAGTGCTGGCTGAGCGTCCCTCTGGAAGGGAGAAGGGAGAGACGTCTCCCACACGGAGGGGCCCGAGAGAGAAAGACAGCTAGATCCAGCAACAGGGGTACCAGGACCACAAGAGCAGACCTCACTGGGCACAGGGAATCTGTGTAGATGTGTATCTGCGGGGAATGGGGATGGGCAGGACTGGTCCAGATAGTCAGAGAGGCACAGGGAGAGGCCTCCACAGTGAAACAGCCTCTCCTGGGCTCCCAGGCCCCAGGTCCCAGCTATTCACTGCCAGCAAGTGGCCTGTCATTCATCAACAGATAGCTCTGATCTGTGGTCACGGCACGGGTCCACTTCCAGCTCCCAACCTCAAAACTGCCATGTTCCTCACTCCCAGGAGGCCCACTCTCCCTCCAGCTCTGAGGCATCTCAGCACGTGGCCAACCACAGGGGCCAGTCAAGTTCTAGCATCCCAGGGAGCCCAGGCCACAGCCTTGGGTTCAGCAGAAAGGCCTGTCCCTGCAGTGGGGAGCCGGCTTTCCTATTTTCTTTAGGAGGCCACTCAGCTACTCTGTGGTGGTTTACAGACCCTCATGGAGCTAATGCACAGATGCCCTGTCTCCTGCGAAGTCCAGACTGGAACTCTTACCCACCACTGTACAGGTGAGGGAGGGGAAGCCCAGGAGAGAGAGCTGCCACTCGGTGGGCAGCAGAAGCAGTGACTTCTGCATGGAAGCAGCCCCTGCCGTGGCCAGCACCTGCCTCACCCTGACTCCGGCACTCCTGCCCGTTGGTTGAAGGCCCCATCTCACAGTTACTGTGAGGGCTAGTGGGAGAACACTCACACGTGCTCAGAGGAGATATGTTGTTATCACCAGTGGAGCTCCTGGGAACGTCCCCAGCTGTACACCAGCCAGCACTCATCTTTGCTGAACTGCCTGGCCTGGCCCCGGATGCTCAGTTCCAATGCTATGTGGGTCACAAGTGTGCTGATCACAGGCTCCCATATGCTCTAGCAGGCCCCAGAGCTGGTGGGACATGGAGGGAGGAGGCACCAGGCTGGAGACCACAGCCAGGGGCGTGGTTTAAGGGAGAAAATCCTCCTTCTACAGACGTGCATATCTTCACATTCGTACAGGGGATGCAGGTGTATTTCTAAAGCAGGCATTTTTGTTGTTGCTTCACCTTGCTTTGTTCTGGAATAAGATACCTTAATCCTAAAATTCATACAGAAAAATAAAAAATTGAAATAGCCAGAAAAGCTCGAAAAAAGAAGAATGATGTGAGGGAACTGGGCCATAAGGCAGTCAACACACTGTTGTCCAAGTGATGGCTGGCTGTGGAGCACAGCATGAACGCTGGAACTAGATTCTAAGACCGTGGGAACTGCTTAGCGGAAAGTAACATCTAAGACAGGCTAGAGGGACAGGGTCCAAAAAATGTCTGAGGACAACTAGGTAAAAACTGGTCTGTGCTCCACACCTGAAAGCAGGATAAGTTCTGAATGGGTCAAAGATTTAAACGTGAAAAGTGAAACTAGATATTCTAGGAGAAAACACAGCAACATTTCTTTATAATGCTAGAAGTTCTTTCTATGAATCAAAATCCAGAAGCCATAAGTGAAAAGAGTGATAAATCTGACTGTAAAATACATCTCCATGGGCAAAGTCACCATAAGAAAGGCAAAAAATAACACCAAGAAAGTGCTTATCTCCAATACAGGGGGATTGAATGAAGACAGAACACCCAACAGAAAAATGGGCGGGGGCTATAACTGACCGTTCCTAAACAGGAGGTGCAATGACTCTCAAACATCCAGAAGGATGTTCAACCTTGCCCATCAGGAGACAAATACAAATGGAACACCACGGACATCCTACTTTTTACCTATCAGGGAGCTGAGAATGTGGGAATAGGCAGGCCCACATTCTGCTGATGGAAACACAAAGTGCCACAAGCTTTTTGCCAGAGGGCAACTTGGCCATAACTGTCAAAATGACAGATGTGTGTATCTTTTGAACTCACAAATCAATTCGGGGAAGCTACCCTATGAAATGGGATATGTGCCTGGTTATTCAGTGCAGCAAAAGCCCCCAAACAACTCCTGCCCTTCCATAGGGGCCAGTTAGAATAAAGTAACAGAATCCTATGAAGGAGTGGGATGGGTTCTTCCTGAACAGAGACAGAAAGGTCTCTCAGAAACAGTGTTGAGTGAGAGAAGCAAGGTTCTGAGCAGAAGGCGTGGGGGCAGGACAAGTATCAAGTGCGCATGCGTATCTGCTTCTACCTGCAGAGAAGCTCAGGGAGGGCACTGGAGAAAGGAGTGGAGGTCGCCTCGGGGCAGAGAGCTGGGCAAGGAGGCAAAGGAGGATTTGGAGAACTTTCCTTGGAAAACTACTTAAAACCCCTCGGATTTTGAAACACAGTGTATTTGCCTACTCAAAAAATTAAAAACAAAATTCCATAACAAACGAGGAAACGGTAGCCACAAATAACACAGATTTAAAGGCGGGTGTTAAAGGAACAATACCGCGCACTCCCATCCCGTCCTGGCCTCGCACATTCCCCGGCACAATCCAATACCACCCCCAGGAGATACCACCCCATAAGCACCCCTTAAACCTAGCAGGGGGGCAGTCCTTCGAGTATGAGAAACTCAAAAACAGCAATTAAGTCCAATCTACCTTTCCAGAAGGAGTTCCCAGGGCAGGACTCCAAGGCTCCGGAGCCCCTGGGTCACCCTGCAAATGCTTCTGTTGGAGGGCACTCCCTGATAATGGGTTAGACAGACTCAGCCTCACTTAAAAGACCATGGTGAAGCATTTCAACAGCCGCAGACACAGGGTTGTAATTATGTCCTGGAGGCCCCTCCAGGCTCCCGAATACCATGCTCCTGTCATAAAAGTCGCTCTGTCCACTCTCCCCCAACTGACTGACCGTTGAGAACCAGCCTGGGCGATCAGGGCAGGAGCTAGCTGCCACCCTCCCTCCCCTCACCAACCCAGGAGAGTTCTGCAGTCAGAACATGGACCCCAAGTTCAAGGCGGGAGACTCGCTGTCCTCTGCCAGGGCTAGGGGGGAGGGGTGGGAACTCGGGGGACTGTGCAGGCTTCTGGGAAAGGGTTTTCTCTTGAACCAAAAAAAGAAATGACGGGGCAAGGCGTGGGCGGGGCAGGGGAAGCGTGCACAGGATGGAAGAGCCTCTGGGGAGCCGCGGGGCTGTGACGTCGGGGGTGGCACCCGTCACCATCACCGGCAGCACACACACAGGTCCGCAGGGACTCCCGCAGAAGCCAGGCTGCTCCGTGAGGCTGACGATCCCTCAGCCCACCTTACCCACCCACACCAGCCCTGCCCCAAAGAAACCAAGCTCCCAAGGTCAACCAGGGGAGAGGGCGCTCAGGCGGAGCACAAGGTTCCGGTTCCGGTCCCGCTGCCACCACCACCTGGCTTGGCCCCAGGCTCTCTGGGCCCCTCTGCATGGAGCCTTCAGGAACCACTCTGGTCCCACTTCCTCTTCCTGTGTCTCCCCCTCCCTGGGCCCTCCAGTCCTCTCTCCTGTCCTCTCCCTAGGCCCCCTGGGTGGGTCTGGCCATCAGGGTCCTGCCTGCCACAGCCATACAGCTTTACAGGTGCTGGGTTCACTTTTTTTTTCTTCCATTTTCTTTCGGGGGTGGGGAGGATATTTATTTATTTATTTTTTAACAGAGGTGCTGGGGATTGAACCCAGGACCTACGCAGTCTGCCACGGAGCTATACCCTCCTCCCACTTTACAGATGCCAGGTTCACTCCTGCCTGCGCTGGCTTATGACTCCACCCACCCATCCCACCCCGCAAGAGACAGGAGGGTGTCAGGATGAACCCATCCCAGGGACCAGACTGAGGGCAAAAGTCAGAATGACCTCCCCAAGGTCACACACCCAGGTTGGCCGAGCCCCAGTGTCCATATCTTGCCCCCTCACCACCGTGAACCAGGAATGGCTGTGGTGAGCTGAGCTTGGCTACTCACAATGCCCCAGGCGAGGGCAGAAGAGGAACGAGGCAGGTCACCGCCCCATCTCACAGCCAGGTGGGACCACCCTCCCCACACAGGCTGCGAGGTCCCCCTCTGGCCCCTGGGAAGGCTCAGCGGACCGATGGCTGCACCAGGCCAGTCTACCCAGGTAGGGAGTGGCCCTGCCCACACCAACGTGGGCAGGGCCTGGAGGCTCTCCTCCCGGAGGCCTGGCTGGTTCGAGAGTACTGAGCGCCCTCAAAACCACAGGGTCCCTAGCACCCACTTCTGCCCTCTTCCAGGTACAAGAAGCAGGCCCTGGTTCCCTCAGGGAAAAAATTTACGAGGTTCAAGCAGAATGGAGCACCTTCTCAGGGCTAACTCCATAAAGCAAAGAAATCAGAATAAAAGTAAGTTCTCTTACTACAGGCCCCAAGTGCCTTTAGTTTTTGAGGAAGCTGACACCAAAACAGTCCATCACTGACCTGCCTTTTCCAGAGCAGCTGAAGATGCTGAGGAACAACTCTAGACAACCAGGAGGGGGCCCGGGAAAGCTCCCAGCCCCTCCTTCAGCTCCCCAGGTCCTCAGACCCACCAGTGCCTGGCTAGCCCTGGCCATGTGGAGCAGCTGATACTCAATTTATCCACTTATATAAAAGAGACACTAGAGCGGTGAGCCGGAGGCCTTGCCCCACAGCACACCTGGGTCCTGTTCAGTGCGTCCCAGGCTGCACAAACGGAGGGGAGCAGGCCACCGTGCCCTCACCTGAAGAGATCCCCATGCCCACTGTGATGGGGGACAAGGGTGCTCCCAGGGCCCTTCCAGGTCAGGGTCCAAGGCCGGCCCCTTCCCCGTCACAGGCTTGCCCACCACCTGCCACTGCCCCACCTCCCCCAAGCCATTCCGTTCTTCTCTCTTCCTGCCCAGCTTTCCACCTGTCCTGACACACCCCCTTCCTGCCTAGCCTGGAAAAGGTGTAAGGTAGCTGACCCTGGGGACCCCACCACACAGGAAAGCAGAAGCCGCTCTGCAATCCCCACCCCCTTGGTATCCCCCAGAAGCCCCGAGGTGGGAGTGTCTCCTTTCTCAACAGCTCTGCAGGGGACTGATGCCCAGGGAGGGTCAGTGAAAGCCAGGACCAGCTGCCTGGGGCAAGGACACTGTCCTGTACTCTGCCATCCCGCCCCCACCAGGACCCGAGATGGTGCACCCTGGAGTCACCCCCAAGGTCATGGAACCAGGGTTCACGTGTTGCATGGGGTGGGCAGATGAGGGGACGGAAAACATGGAGCCAACCAGCTGTCTCTCTGATGTTCTCATAGACCATAGACAGGGGTCCTCTTACATGCAGGTCCATGCCTATCAGCCAACCTAGACCACAGACGACCGAGCGGCTGAGCCCGGCTGTCCTGGGTATGCAGGAGGCACATATGCTGCAGAGCCGTGGCTGCAGGAAGGAAGCCTGGGGTCAGCTTGGGAAGACAGGATTCAGGCACAACTGTCCTTTCTGCATTCCGATGGCTTTCAACTGAACTGCTTCTCGTAGTCAGAAAGAAGGCAGTACGCTATCTCACAAAGCTGATGTATATGTACACGTCTATACGTATCTATATACATACGTACGTAGACATTACAAACTTCTATTACAGAATAACAGCCTCACCCAAACTCCAGCTCACTCACTGGGCCTGCTTCCCTGGGACCCAGGACTTCTGGCCTCTGCCAAGGGAGCAGTGCTTATTCACATGCCTGGGTGCACGTGCCTGGAGAGGTCAAGAGGACCATGTGCCAGGAATTCCATCAAGGTGTGGTCCCTGCTTCTGCTAAGGGTTACAGAACACATTTGAAAATTTCCGTTCCCAAGGTCCCTTTCCAAATGGTGATCATAAAATACCAATGGTTTCTGCCAGCAGGCAGCAGAAGCCACTCCAGACAAGGGCTCTGGGGTTAGTCCCTGTCTGTGTGTCACATACACACGCTGTATTTCTCCTGAAGGGATGTGCCAGGAGAGGTGTATCGGTTCCCCCCACCCCCACAAGCTTCCAGACCCTGGACTGCTCCACGGGAGGGACCTTCTCCAGGTGATCAAATGCTATGGGGGACTCGTGTGAGCTAAACCCAAAGAACAGGCCTTTCCATTCCTTGCCTCCCTGTCCTGATGGTCACATCAGTAACTGCCTCCAAAGGGAAGCCAGGTGCAGTTTCCATCAAGCTCCTGGCCCCCTTCCCTTTGCCATCCTGGGGGGAGGGCTCCCCATGCTGTCATCCACCCTGCCTTGGCAGCTGTGATCCACTGCACACCCACACACCCAGCCCTCCTCAGGGAAGTTCTCAAACACCCCAGAAAGGCAAGGGCGTGAGTTTGGAATCCACAGTGAGAGATCCAGGTTTATTCACTTGATAAAAACACTCTTCGTTTGAGGCTGATCAAAAGTAAGGGAGAGTGAGGGTAGCGGTCAGTGGTAGAGTGCCTGCTTAGCATGCATGAGGTCCTGGGTTCAATTCCCAGTGCCTCCATCAAGAAATTAATAAACCTAATTACCTCCCCCTGAAAAATTGTTTTAAAAAAAGGGAACTCATATCCAGAATATATAAAGAACTCTGAAATCTCAACAATAAGCCAACACTTGATTTTAACAATGAACAAAGGATTCAAACCCAACTAAAGAAGATGTACAAAAACAACAAGTTCCTACTGTACAGCACAGGGAACTAGATTTAATAGCTTGTAATAACCTATAATGAAAAAGAACATGAAATAGAATATATATGTGTACATATGACTGAATCACTAGGCCATACGTCAGGAACTAACACAACATTGTAAATCAACTATATTTCAATTAAACAAGATACACAGAAGGCAAACACGATGTGGAAAGTGCGCAATGTCATTTGTCATCAAGGAAATGCGAGTAAAACAACGAGACAGCACCATTCACAAGCTAGAACAGCTAAAGTCCAAAACACTGGCCACAAACTAGATGCTGGTGGAGCAGCTGGGACTCTCACTCGCTGTGGGTGCAAATGCAACGTGGTCCAGTCATTTTAAAAGATGGTTTGGCAGTTTCTTATGAAGTTAAACACAGACTCACCAGACAACCCAGCGATTCCGCTCCTGGGTATTCACCAGGTGAAAAGACCCTCTACTCATAATCAACCAACACTGTGAGGAGGCACTTTTCTACAGGTGAGCATAGGAACATGTGGTGGTGCGTCCATACAATGGACCACGACGGTGGCAAAGAAGAAGGAGCTAGTGACTCACACGCACTCAAATGGATGCATCTTAAATGCATTTTGCTAAGTCAAAGAAGCTAGACCCCAAAGTTTACACGTTGTGTGACTATTCATGTGACATTCCACCAAAGGCAGAACGTCAAAGACAGAAAATGCATCAGGGGTTGGGGGGGATGGAGGATCGGGAAGTGGCTGACCACAAAGGGAAATTTTTAGGGTGATGGAACTGTTCTGCCTGGTACCGGGATGGTGGATACAAGACTCTCTGCTTTTGTCAAAACCCACAGGACTGTACTTTGTCAAGAATGCATTTCTATGTATGCAAATGTTCAGCCTGTAAAGGAGGCTAGGGGAGTCCCAGGATGAAAGGCAGGCAGTGATGACAACACATTCTGGCTATATTACAAATACATGCCATGGCCTCTCAGAAGGGGGCCAGGAAAAGGAGCTGACAAGAGGAACTGCACTTGAACAAAGCTCTTGCTTCTCACGAGAGAAACCAGGGTAGACAATTCCAAAACTGCTTCACGTGGACACGAGGGCTGAACAGACAGGTGAACACAGGGTGAATGGTACAAGCCTGTGTCTCACTGTTGGAGAGGGAAGTTACAGGTGAGCAAGGGGAAGGCAAATGAGTCCCTCGTGGGGCTGCCCAGAGTCTGAGGCATGGGTGTGAACTCATGCTGAGCCTCGGGTCAAGGGGATAAGTGACTGAAGGTTCAAGGGCTAGAACAAATCTATGTCCCTGGCTCTGTCCCTCAGGGAGGGCTAGAAGCAGTGACACCCCAGAAACAAGGAGCACCTGCAGCACCCAGATCTTGGTGTCTAAGTATCATTTTCCAATAAAGGGAAACAGGGATCCTTGGAAAGATGGCTGATTCTAGGACTGGAAGAGGAGACACACAAGACAAACCTGAAGCACCTTATAATGCCAGGAAGGAAGGAAGGGAGGGAGGGAGGGCGGGCATGAAAGTCTAAATGATGGGGGCAGGTCCGGGGACACAGGAGCCAACCCAACAGAGTCCCTGGCCAAGAATGAACACTGGAGCAACAAGATAAATATCAGAAGTAAGTTCCATGGATATCATTCTCCCACTGATATGGGGTGATGGGAAGGTACTTCACCGCCCTGGTATTTCTCCCAAAAAGCCATAAACACAGTCTCATCACAAGCAAAACACCAGGCAAACGCAAACTGAGGGCCAGTCTGTACAACGGCTGGCCACACCTCTCACAACTGTTAAGGTCACGGGAAACAAGGCAGGTCTGGGAGCCTGTCCCAGCCAAAAGAAGCCTGAGGAGGGCAGACAACTAGGTTCAGATAATGAATCACGGAAAACCCAGCTTACCCACATTTTGTGATCACTGAGGCAGTGACCGTGGAGCTCATGTGTGAGTGAGTAATTCAGCAGGGACCACAAGCCCGGGGACCCCAGAGGTCTGGAGAAGAGGTGGGCAGGGGGCAGGGGGAGGCGGAGGGAGAGGGGACAAGACAGTGACAATAGCACTGAGAAAACCAAGCATAAAGGGTAACTATGAATTCTAGGAAAAGAAACCTGTGTGACACCAAGGTCACCTGCAAGTTGCGTGTCCTTAGTCCTAACCATCTCTGGAGACGGAATGCTGACCTAATCCAAGCTCAGAGGAGGCGGCAAGGTGCCGGGAGTGCATCTGTCCTCAGCCATCCTGGGAAGTCAGCAGATAAGGCCCCAAAACTGGGACCTGAAGAGAGCCCTCTGAGCACACGCTGGGCAGACAACACCAGAGGGGCCCCTGGGCTGGGGCATGACCAGGCACCCGTCCATCACAGCAGATGCACGGGGCGCTGCGGGCCTGGGGCTAGGGCACTACTACACTCGTTACCCTAAAAACCTTTTAGAATAATTTACAGAGTGGAATGGAACTGGTCCAATGTTCTCGGCAGCCAAGCCTTTTCTTAGAGAATCACTTTGCCATCCTTGTCACCATCTTCGGAAGCCCCACAAGGGTGCGGGCTGGCCAGCACCCAAGGGAGAGGACACGGCTCCCCTCCTGCTCCTCCCTGTCCCCCCCACCACAGGAAAGCCTCACCGGGCAGCCTCCCCTCTGCGGGCCTGTATGACCCTCAGGCACTTTTCATTGTTTTTGCTGTCGCTGCCTCTGATTCCCTAAAAACCTGAGTACAAAGTGCTCAACGCCTAGCGGCTGTATGCTGGGAGCCCATTCTCCTGGTGATGGTGACGCAGCTCCTACTTGGGGCAAAGGGGCAGTGAGGTGGGACCTGGCTGCAGACGCACTTCCTAAGTCAGTGAGTGTCACTCTAGCACGAGACATGCTCTGATTTCTAAATTCACGGCACAGACACATTAGTGGAAGAAAACACACAGCATCCAGGCAGTGGGGGTGCCAAGGAAGTGAGCACTCCCCACGGGCTCCCCTCCCTACCCAAGTCTAAGCACCGTCAGACGCAGGGCATGACCACAGGCCACAGGCCCAGCCAGAGCCCACTCTGCACACCGGGCTTCATCCCCCGGCCGCTGGTCTCCAAGGCCCACTCACCGCACCCCAGGTGGGGGTCTGGCTCACTGCTCCAGGACCAACTGCCCCCAACTGCCACACTCCAGGGGCGGGGGCAGGTAGCAGCCTGCAGGCCAGGCCATCGCAGTGTGTTCACAGCTGGAGCAGAGTGCGCTGGGCGGGGACCGGGCCGGGCTGCGGCCAAGCGCCACGTCTGACCCCAGACTGTGCGCGTCCACGCGGCCCTGGAGCCTGGTAGCTCTGGGGAGTTCCTGCCTCCCAGGGTTCTGTGAGCCAGGAAGGGCAAGCGGTGGTGGAGGAGGGGTTCCGAGAAACAAGACTCAGGCAAGTCCTTCTCTTCTGCATGTCTGTGCCCTGTGGGTGCGGGGTCCTCCCCAAGACAGGGCCTGGGGTCCCCGCCTGCAGGGCCAGGGCTGCCCCATATCCCGGCCAGATCGCTGTGGGAACTCCAGCCGCAGACACCACAGCCCCCCTTCCTAGCGCTATTCTTGGTGTGTGTCTCCCTTTGGGGGAAGGATAAGGGTGGAAATGATCAGAAGCTAAAATTAGCAAACGGCAAACAATTGAGGCCAGGAATCTGAGGTCAGCTAAGGATAACGGTTGGTTTTCTGTGGCCTTGAGGTGGTTTGAGCAATAAAGGGAATTGAAAATGAAAACAGATCTGGAAGCAGCCCAGCCCCTGCCGGGACCAGGCCAGACACGGGCCAGCCGGGGGGCGGGCTAGGCCAGGTGGCAGCGCTTTGATGGCCCAGACCCTCCCAGGGCTCGCCTCCCCTCTTCCTGACTTTCTACCCTGCCTTCTTCCTTGGAGCCGGCCTCCCCTTCTAAGCTGGAGGAGCACCTTCTGCTGCCATGGGCTCCCTGGGCACCAGCCTGGCTCCGACTCCTCCTCCTGGGCGGTGGTGGCTGTAAACCCCCAGGGACTGAGCCGTGTTACCAGGGCTACAGGCCCAGCTCTGGTTCCACCGGGACCTGCCTTCTAACTGGACCCAGTAAAAGTGCCTGGTGATAGACCAGGAAATCAGGCCCAACGAGGGTCTGAGACACATTGGGTCACACAGCCCTGACCCCAGCCAGGCGCTGCCAGGAGGCGAGGCAAGCGCCCCAGGCCTGAGGGGTGGGGGTGGGGCGCCTTGACTCCCTATTGCCCCGGGGGGCTGGCTGCACAGTGGCTGCAGACAGACCAGGGGAGGGTGGCCTGGTCTCGTTGCCCCTCCAGGGTCAGGAAGCTGCCCTCCCCGAAGAACTGCAAATGGCCGCTCTGGAGGCCATGCCCAGCAGTTCTGAGACCTGGAAACAACCTCTTTGCCTCCTAAGGGCGCTCAGCTTGGCCTCGTGATGCCCAGCTGTCACTAAAGCATGCAGGAGCCTGGAATGCAGCAACCATGGAAGGGCCCTAGCCCAGAGGACAGAGCAACCACCCAAGGCCCTCCCAAGGGGCCAGCCCGGGGTCAGGAGCTGGAGCCACCGCAGATGACTCCACTGTCACTCCAGCAGCTCTGACCGGGAACCAGCTGGCCGCCACCCTGGCCACCAGGCCTGTGCGCGCAGAGCAGGGAGCCAGGGGGGCTTGCGGGGTGGAACCTCGGAGTCCAGGCAGAGGGGCCCCTGCAGACACCAGCTCTGAGAAGAGATGGAAATCCCTGGCCTGGCCTGAACGCCAAAGGCAAGAAAGAAGAGCTCCCACGGCCACCTTCCCAAGACCAGGAGGCCTAACCACACGCCCTCCAGCCCCAAGAGTCAGGAGGTGGGGTGTACAGCAGGGCAGTGTGGGGACCCCGGGGTAAAAGAGCGGGCCTGGGGCCTTTGTTAGGTAAACGCTTCCCAGCCGGCCCACTCAGTTCACCGCAGGGCCCTCGGACATCTAAGAACACCTTTCTTGCCAGGGTGCCGGGCTAGGTGCTCTCGAGCCCTGCTGGTGGGGTGTCAGGCTCGGTCTTCCTTCCTAGGAGGCAGTTTGTCCCTACCTGCACCTTCCCTGGCTGGCTCCCAGGAGTTCATGTGAAAATGACAAGCACAGGCCCACCATGGGTGACAGTCGGTCACAGGCTATTCCAGGGGAGCAAGTCGCTGGAAATATCACACCTGCACAACCCCGGGCTCCGTCAGGACAGAATGCTAAACAGTGGGAAAGAGCAGGACGTAAAATGACTTGTGTGGGACACCCCAAGTTTTCTACGGAAATACGCACAGGCACACGGGGTAGCAGTAGTGACGCGCGGACGGTGGGATGAAAGTTGGTGCTCTTCCTCCTCGTTAATTTTTCTCTCATTTCTTTTCTGTTTCCCACATCCTATTTCGTGAGCGTGCTCCACTTTTACAATCAGAAAGAAAAACAGATGCAACGCACTCTAATCACAGTCTTCCAGTAAAGCAACTTCTTACGAGAAACAGGAACATACTCACATCTCACCCGGTCCCAGAGCACCAAAAGCCAGTCCCAGTGTGGGTGGACCAGGCATTTTCCAACTGCTGACTGCACCCAACTCAGAAGCTGCCCTCCGGCCCACAGATGGCCGATTTGGGTCACCTGCAAAGGCTCGTCACTCCGGGAGACGCTGTGGAATTCTCCACTTGGGTGTCCACCAAGCGTTGCCTCCTGGTGTCCCCTAATCTCCCTGCCGCTCTCATGTTCTTACACAAAGGCCACTGACAGCGAGGGTCCTTAGCTATTCAAAACTGCTGCAGCCCGAATCACCCCGGGCAGCGGGTGCCGGCATCTCAGAGCCCAGTGGGCCTGGCCTCCTGCACTGGCCTGGCCCACCCCTGAGGTCCTCCCAGAGGGCTGGACCCACACCAAAGCTACCCTGGAGACCCTCTGAAATCAGGCAGGAGGCCTCCTTACACGCCTGACCGCTTTCTCTAAACACCGCTGGGTGAGACAGGTGCAAAGCACCAGGCCCTGGGCCTCATTTCCCTTACCCTACACCCTGGGGACATCGTTCCTTACACCTCAAGTTCAAGCAACTGATGAAGACAGAACCTAAGGGGAGCATCCCGCCTGGACCCTCACATGCGTCCCCTGGGATCTGCACCCCTGCCGCCGAGGAACAGCTGTCCCCATAGGAGGTGCCAGGACAGGCTCTGAGCAGTGGGCCTGCACCGCCTGTGGAACGAACTTCCCACCCACCAACACCTCTGGGTCCTCATGCCCCTCCCCAACTGTGACAGGCAGACCCCTTCCCTTCCTGGCCTGTAACTTGCATAATGGCTCCACAGCCTGACTACTCTCCAAGTTCTGGGAGCTCAGGGGGACCCTCTGCAGGGCTTCACTAGGTGGAGAAGAGCCACCTCTGCCAGAGAAGCGGTCATCACTGCCGCAAGGGCCTCGCTGAGGACCCGGCGGTGTCAGCAGCTCTCCCAGTGCTCCGGTCAGCCCAGGACATGTGGCCAATCGCTGGTTCCACCGTCCAGCTCTATGGAATTGCAGGGATGCTTTTTGTTCATTCCCACCCAGCCTCACAGTGGTGGGAGGGCCGCTGGAAGCTGTGACCCCTGGGGGGACCCCCAGGGCCAGGATGGGGGCCTGAAGCATCCTGGAGAGACTGAAGTCCCTCTCCTGAATCTAGTCCTCACGATGCGCCCACCTCTGGGGCCCCGAGGGAGCCCATTTCCTCCCTGCCCATCCCTAGGCACCAACACACGCCCGTGCAGCAAGAGGCCCATGCAAGTATCAGAGGTGAGGTGGGTGACAGGGGCTGACAGGGCTGACACCTGGCCAGGACCTAGAGACTGGGGTCCAGGACCAGGCACAGCACAAGGCGGGCATGCACACAATCCCTGGCCCCCGGGATGACGGCCACTCCACTGACTGGAGGGCTGCTACTCCCACTGCAGCCCCACTGGGCACATGCTTCCCAGCTGCTGGGGGCCTGGCCAGCTCTCGGAAAACATGCCCAAGTCAGGACCACCCAGAGGGTCACTGGAGCGCCCGGGGCAGCAGCACTCCCACAGTCCTGAACTCCCCCAGATGGAATTACAGTCACGGACCGGGACCCCACAAAGGGGAGTCAGGGGAGCAGGCCTGCATAGGACACAGCACCCCTGCTTCACCCCACAGCCGCACTCTGCAGGTCCAGAGAGAGCACAGGCCTCTGCAAACAGCCCTGGACGGTGCCAAATCCAAAGGCAGTGACATGGGCAGCAAAGCTGAGCCCAAGGCACGGAGGCCTGGCATGCAGTCTGAGCCCCAGCTCATGAAAACGAAGCGGTCAGCGCCCGTGCAGATGGGCTGTGCGTCTGCGGCCACGCCAGCCAGGCCTGGGCGACAAGGGGTCTTTTGGGGGCTGGTGAAGGGAAGGATCACCAAGGGTGAAGTCAGTGCCAAGCAACCTCTCTGGGAGGTAAAACTGAGGGCACTCTCTCTCTTTCTTTGAGCTTTTCTAATTTTCCAAAATGGTTCGCAGTTAACATGTCACTTTCAATAAAACATAAGGGCACCTGTGCATGTGGGTGCCATGAGTGGCCCTTCTCCTCCTGGAGAGCCAGACCCTCAGACCCTCAGGTTCCACTGTCACTTAAGCTGGAAACCAGGTCAGAAAGGGTAGCGGGGCCAACGCCACTCTCATTTGCTTCCACTGCATCCTCTTCTCTTTACTAGACTTGACCTTCCCGTGGGCATCCTGACATCCCCCAAGTCCTGTGAGTTTTCCACTTTCCTCCCCGAGCAGGGAAACCAAGGGTGTGGGTCTCACCTGCAGAAACAGATGGAGGTGCCCAGAAAGAACAGAAGAGACCGCAGGAGCTGAGGCTGGCCCGCGGGGAGCCGTCAAGAAGGCAGGGAGGCAGGCACTCAGGCATGAGACGGGCTTTTGGAAACACACCTTCCCCTATCCCCGGGTGGGGGGCATGTGGTCAGGGAAAAGCCAACAGAGAGCCCAAGCATTCTCCCAAACATGCCCATGGAAAGGCGGGCATGCACGCGGCCCGGAGCCAGAGGCCAGAGGCCAGGGCACAAGGGCACCGTGACACCCACTTCTTTCTTCTTCCCCTGGCATCCTGAGTCACACCGCCCCCTCCCTCCTTCCCTCCTCGCCCTTAGAGTCCCCCACCCCACCCTGTGCAGAATCCCTGGGGAGGAGCCTCCATAAGACTCCTCTTCCCACCACCCCTCAGGAGCAGCATGACCCCTGGATGCCCACACCCTGGGCCTGTCTCTCATCACCAAGACAATGCCCCTCAGGCCCAGACCTGCCTCCAGAGGGGTCCCTCTGACTTGCCTTTCGCCCACCCCCCCAAGTGACTGGGCGGTGCCTCTCTGCTCCCACGCCCTCCGTGGTCCCCCCTAAGACCCCTTCCTTACAGGAATCTGGCTCATGGCTTTGAAAGACACCCCCACTTACCTCTCCCCACCCACAAGTGGCAAGAACAGCACTTCCCAAACCTCCGGCCAGCCCAGCATGGTCTGGGCAGAGCAGCCAGCACCCTTGTGACCTGGTCTCCCAGGTGGTCCCCAGGCACAACGGCAGAAGCCCTCTCCTCGGGAGCCTTGGTGCCACCGGCAGAGCTCTCGGGGGACACCTAGCCCTAGCTCCGTGCTTACCTCACCTAGTCTCTCAGCCCTCAAGTCCTCTGACCTGCCGAGCTCGGCCCCATCACAGACCTGACCCACCACAGCCTCAGCTGACAGCCAGCAGGCGGGGACCCTACGTGTCCCCTCAGAGCCCCTCCCTTGCTAGCCCACTCAACCCACTGTTCCCATCTGCACCTCCCCAACCTCCAGGCCCCAAAGGCAGGGGGCTGGGTCCCAGCAGCCCACCCATGACTGACCACGCAGCCCACGACCAAGGCCCAGGTCACCCCATCTGGAAACTGAAAGGTTCGGAGGCACAGGTGGTGCTTTCGTTTCTCCTTCCAGTTGAAGGTGATGCCTCTGAGAGAGAAGACGAGAAGCGGACCTGTGACAATGCGGGCGTCACCTCGAGGGAAGCCCTCCCTAGAAGCCGAGGCTGGGGCGTGGGGGTGGCAGGGGTTTCCCCCCGCCTGGAAGCCCCCAAGGCCCCGAGAGGCTGGGGGTCCAGGCAGGATGTGAGGAGAAGAAAGAGGTGGCCAAGGGGCTGCCACAAGGCTGGAACGTGGAGATGAGCTGGGGGATGGCGTGCAGCCCCAGGGACGAACCAGCACTGCCGGTGACACAGGGAGGGGTCCTGGGCACATCCACCTCACTTCTCCCCAAGCGGGTGGGTCAACATCAGAGGGACCCAACCCAGGAGGGGCAGCCAGTGCTGAAAAGGAGCCCAGGACTCATGCGTGCGTGTGTGTATTGGTGGGGGAGGGGTGCAAGTTTCAGGAAAAGGAAGAGGGTGCTTTCTGGAACCACAGATGCGTGATCTTCCCAGAAACAATCAAGCCAAGCTCATCGACCTGGGGTTCTGTGCAAAATGACGGATTCCTGCTGGGACAGGCTACAGGTGCACAGAAGGTGCCGGGCGATGTGTGGGGGCCTTTGTCAGGAAAGGGGCTCATGCTGCATACATGGACACTCAGAGGGTCACGTTCCCTCTGCACCCACGACCATCTGTGCTCTGGGCATGTCATAACAAAAGCCTGCGCTCTCCCTCTAGGACGGGGATCAGAGCACGGATTTATTCCATCGGTGACCACAGACTTTACCCATGGGACAGTAGAGGCGATGAACCAATGAGGGCCCAGGGACAGCTGGAGGGTGAAAATACCATCATGAGTGGCTAAAACATTTGAAGACCTTCCCCCGGGGCTGGCTAAGCAGACACTCTGGGTCAGTGGTCAGTCCTGTGAAGGGAGGTGTCTCCACTCCACACCCCTCCAACCCCAGCCAGAGGCAGGACCTTCACAGCCCTTGGGAACAGCGAGGAAACCCCATGCCTCCCACCCTTGGCCCTGTCCTGACACCCACCCCCACCAATGCAGCTTTACACAGTACTGTGTGTACCATTGGGCAGGCCGGCTCCCAGCCCCAGCCCCATCGCCGCGACCCTGGCCACCTTCTCTCCCCTTTTGAGAGTCTAGAGCTTCTCAGCCGGGCTGCAGGGTGGGTTGGGACCCTGGTGCCCAGGGCTAGTGCCCCCCGAGCCTCCTATCAGGCCCACTCTGCACCTCGGTGTGGCCAGGGTCTCACTGCAGCCTCCTCCTGCTGGGCCCCAAGAACCCCCCCCAATCACCCTGGGTCCAGCCTGAAAGACCTGAGGAGACGCCAACCCACAGCCCAGAAGCACCTGCCTCAGACTTCAGGCCCCAACCCCCCCACCAAGCCCCAAGGGGCAGCCACACCTAGCCCCCCGCCTCAGGGGCTGGATCCCCTCCTCACAGTGTGGAGGCAGGACAGCTTTGGGGCGGTTGGGTGCTGTCCTCAGGAGGGTGGGAAGTGCCTGGGACAGCTCAGTGGGGAAGGGGCCCCGACTGCAACCCCTTCTGCCGCTTCCACCCCTGCCGGCAACCGCCCTCCCCCAGCTCTTTTCTGCCCTGGAATCCACCAAGATGTTGTTGACATAAAGGTTCTACTGCTTCTAGGGGAAAAATCTGTAAACCCCAGACCGGGACTCATTCTCCACATTCTTAGGACAAACCCTGTGACCAGCATATTTGGCCCCCAGGAGGGGTGTGGAGTGACAGCCCAGGCCTCCCAAGCAGGGAGTGACCCACTATGAGCCAGGCCCCCGGCAGAGGGGCAGAAGCAGGCCACCCCAGAGGCCCAGCACCCAGCCAGGGCACAGAGGAGCCAAGCTGGACGAGCACCCGGACTGCTGCTGGTTCCAGCCCGGCTCCCAGCACCCCAGCCCCCTCCCCACAGCCCTGCCGGCGGGACTCCTGGACAGGTCTGAGCCACAGCCCGATTTCAGTAGGCCCTAGCCTGAAACCAGGGGTGAAGGCGGTGATGGAGATGCTCATGCTGCTGACACCCCAGCTGTGCTGCAGGTAAGGAGTGAGACCAGATGTCAGCACAGACGGGAGGGAGGGGCATGGGGCCTGCCTCTGGGGCTGGAGCCACATGATCTGGCTGCACAGGCACAGGGCTCTCCGGGCCAGGGTCCTGGCGGACATCTCGGCCCTCCAGAAAGACGGAGAAGGAAGACTCCTCGGGCCTTCTCTAGCGGCTCAGGAACCTGGACCCAGAGACGCCAGTTCCGTGCCTGGGAGGTCAGGCACCCTTGCGTTATCCGCCCCGGGCCTTTGCAGGACTCCGTGTCCACGGATGCACAGCAGCCACTGTCAGAACATGCAAACCCTGGAGAGCCTCCCGGGACCCGGCTGGCCAGCTCCAAACAGCTCTGGGCTGTCCCAGGTCACCTCCTGCGGATGGAAATCGTCCCCTAATGTAGGAAGCCCAGTTTGCATGACTACGTCCCAGGGTGCTGCTGGCACAGGTGGGCACACGGTCTGCCGGGGCCGAGAGCCCCCAGGCCATGCACCGGCAGAAGCGCCCTTCCACTGTGGTCCCCATGGAAGGCTGGCCCTTGAGGCAGGTGAGGCTCTTAGGGCGGTCTCCCTGACTGGGGCGCAGAGAGGCAGGGGTGCAGGTGCGCGCAGCTCCGGGCCTCTCCGTGCCCAGTGCCTGGTCACTCCAGACCACGCGAGCGGGGCAAGGAGACGCTCCACACATGTCCTCAGAAACAACTTAGATGCCAGAGCAGAAAGAGGACGGCTGCAAGAGCGCCCAGGTGTCAGCTCAGAACAGACACCCCCAGCTCACACGCTCACTCAGAATCTCCCCTCAGACCACACAGGAAGCATCTCAATGCCAAAGGATGAAAAGCTGGCAGGAAGGGTGCATGACCTGTGGTCGGACAGCTGCAACTCTGGTCTCAAGAAGACCCTCATGCTTCCCCTTAGGAAACAATTCTCATATCTGATCTCATATCTGCAACTTAGAACTGCGGGCCCCAAGAAAGAGAGAAGAAAGGGGGAAAGACGGCCTGACACTCACGAAGGCAGTACCCCTGTAAACAGGAGGCGGGGTGCTGCTGATGGAGCGGCCCGGGACGCCAGAGAAAGAGCGACTGTCAGTCCTGAGCGGGAGTCCCCGGCCGAGCACGTCAAAGCCGCGGGGACAGCGGGGCCGGGCTCTCCACCTGAAGGAGCTCTCCTCCCAAGGGCTGGGCAGCCTCTCCAAGGCAGCCCGCTTCTGGAAGTCCTGCCCAGAGCACCCCATCCATCTGGGTGGGGTCACCTGGCAGGACTGGCACAGCCACTCATCACCAGGAGACTGCCCAAGACTATCGACCCCCAGAGGAGAGGGGACAGGTGAGTGAGCATATCCAAAATGGCTCTGGTGACGGGTGACCCGGTCTTTCACCTCAAGTTTCCAGTTTAGTGGCTTCCACCCTTTAAAGAGCCTGCCCAGCTACAACCAGCTGGTACCTGGTAACAAATGAGGCTCACCTGAGACTGGCCGCTGCTCGGCAGCGGGTCTCCATAGCAACAAGACGCTTGTGGAGCCCCACTATCTGCACTGCCGTTCTGGGGCCCAGGATGGGCACTTTGCTGACTGGGGAGCTGAGGTGGGACACAGCTCAACCCATGTAGTGCCACCAGGAGGCTCTGGGAGGTCCCAAGGCAAGAGCCGGCACCTGCTTCAGAAAAGTAGTTCTAAATTGTCTGTTTCTTTCCAAAAGAGAAATCAGCAAAGATGTCTGTTCATTCAGGTGCCGGTGAGCAGTACTATGGTGGGTGAGATTCTGCTCCCACAGGTTAAACACATAGACACACGCACACTCATATGCACACATGCACACAACGCATACTACACACATTTATACACAACCACACACACACACATCCCTCCTACTGGGTGCCTCGCACACACTCTCAGAGGCCAGGGGGTCAGCACACCTTGAACTTGGACCAGAAGCAATCTGTTGTCCCTCCAAAGCCAGGGGACCTCACCAACACTGCATATCACCCCTCTGTTTAAATGACAACTCACCATCAGACAAAAAGGCCTTTCTCTGATAAAAACAAAACACTGAGAGGCTACTGACTGAGGTCACTAAGACACACCACACGTGGGGTCAAGCTTCCATGTAGTCAGGACAAGAGACGCGACAATGACATGGGGCTCAAAGTCCAAAGCCCAGACGGTCAGGATGTAGCAGAGGGCACAGGTCACCGGGTCCCGGACAGGAGTCCCAGTGCTCTGCCCCGGTGATCACACCAACCCCACTGCAGGGAGACACTCCCTACTCAGGTACGCGCAGGGGACTGGCAGGGAGGCTGGGGCAGGAGGGCCCAGGGGCAGCCCAGCCCAACCCCATGGGCTTTAGCCTGCGTGTGCCAAGGGAAGGGAGCCCAGGGCCCTGCATGCCCCCAGTGAAGACGGACCCCCGCACACTGTTGTGACTCTGCAAAGTGACTCCAAGGACACGCCACCCACCAGAGCTGCCTGGGTCAGCTCCACTCACAACAAAACGAATGAAGTCAGCTCTCCTGTAGACTCACCCGGCACCTTCTCAGTGGGGGCTGGTGACTCCGTAGCAGGTAATTCACAGGTGATGGAGCAGGGAAGCCCAGGGCTGCCCCCAGTAAAGGGTAAGGTCTGCACAAGAGTCTGCTGCTGAGTCTCCCTGACACTGAGGTGCCCCAGCTGGCCCGGACCCTCCCAAGCCCCTCCCCCTGAGACGGGACATCCAGCCCAGTCACCTGGAGAGCAAACACCAAAATGTCACCTTGTACCAGGGTGTAAACTAGCTCATCGGGTGGGGAGAGCGCTGCTCAGGCTCAGACAGACTTACTGCCTGTCAGACCCTTCGACTGGGACCTGAACATCCCGAGGTGAGAGAGGCATTGCCTCTAAATTCTCCATGGAGCCTAATCAATCTCGGGTAGATATGATCCTGGTGTGGGGCTGACATGAGGGCTCCCGGTGCCTGGACCCCAGCCAGTGCATCCCCTACCTGCCATCCTAAGGCCACACCAGCTGTTGGTGGTAGGGGGCCCTCTGTGACACCCTCACCCTGCCCGCCATGCCAGGGCCCCTCCACAGTTTAAAAGAAAAAGCCCATGAGTCACTGGAAGAAACCTTCCTCCCATAAAGGGAATATAAATGTTTATTAAAAAATTATAGGTACCAGGTCAGGCATCTTGGAACCTTAGTCAATCCAGTTAATTAAAGGGAAAAAAAAATCAAAACAGAAGCCCATCCTAGAAACTTGAGACAATGAGAGCTTCTCTGGCCACAAGAGCTCTGGTTCAGCCGGTTGCCAAGGAGACCCAGTGTTTACCCCTCCCTCTGCTGTGTAGGAGGATGCTGACCAAGCCTGACCGGGAGCAGCTAGGCTGATGCCTGCAACAGCCCACGGGAAGGACCACAGGGGTGTCCTCAGGGGCCTAGCCCCACCCTAGCCCCCAACCGGTCCGCCAGCCAGCCAGGGCAACAGCACAAAGGAGAGGTGTCCACACCTTCCCCAAGCCTCCAGCTCCTCAGCACACTCACCCTCCCCTCATCAGGAGAACTAGAAATCCCTCAGGGCAGGTTAAAAAACAAGCTCAGGTCCCAGGTGTGAGGGGAGGAGGAGGAAGGGGAGGGAGAGGCAGGAGGAGGAAATGCGAGGACACACCAGGCTGGACCCTCAGCTGGGCAGCACAGAGCTCAGCTTAGGTGGGTTCACCCAGCCCCAGCCAGACCCCCACATCAGGCTGCTGGCCCCATCCAGGGCCGAGCTGAGGGCCCCACCGGGGACCAGGAACTTGCACCGTCCAGCTCAGCGCCAGGGTCCCCTCCACCCTGAGACCAGTCCTGCCCCAGCAGTCACAGTGGGGCACACGAGGCTCCTCCCTCCCTCCACGCTCCTGCAGGACTCCACATGACGCGGCCCCACTGGGGGTCGTACAGAACAACATGCCTGTCACAGCACAGGCCACCAGCCAGACCTCATGCTGGACTGCCTTCCTTCCAAAGAAGCAACTGTCCTGACTCTGGCGGGAGGCAGACCCCGTGCACACACTCAGGTATGTGCACACACAGACACACGCATGGACAATGGCACACACATAAATATCTGTGTCCCGGGGCTCCGGGCAATGCTGAACATGTGATGGGAGGAGCTGAACACGGGAAAGTGTTTCAACACCTGGCTCATAATTCAGGGAGACAACGACGATCCGGGAAAGGGAGAATAAAGCTTGATGTTTTCAAAGACTAAAGTGAGGGAATTTAAGAACAAATGATGCCACCCGTGCAAGCAGAGTGCTGACACGTAATACCCAGCCCCAGCTGAGGGAAGGGCAGCTTCAAATCAGCACCTGTGAGGAGCCACAGCTGAATTTCCTGCAAACCCCTGGGGCCTGACGGTAACTCAGGACAACCCCCATGAGCTCACCCTGCTGCCTACGCTCTGCTGGGATGCCCACGGGCCCACCGCGTAAAATGACAGTGAAGCTTCATCATCAGAGAAGACAGCACCCTGCAAAGTCCCTCAGACTCTCCCAGAGAATCCCCTGGGGTCTGCGGCCAGGGAACAAAGCAGTGTTAGAACACAGGGTGTGCTACACAGGTAGCCCATAGGGGGCACTCTGGAAAAGACGAGGAGACCTTGGGTGACTGCCCGCAGCACCCTGGGCTGCCGGAGCTGGAGTCCTGGGGGTCCTCCTCCCACCACGTCGCCCTTGCCTGGGGACAAAAATGGCAACTGATGAACAAACTGAAATCCTTCCAGAGTGTGACATCTCAGCGATGGGATGGAGGGGATCTAACGCAGCGTCTACACTGCCTGAGCCCACCCCGCCATGCTCACTCAGCATGCCCAATGGGATAGGACCTCAGGTAGAGACACAAAAGCCACGTATGACCAGTGGGCAGACCAGACGTGGCCAGTCCGGGGAATGAGGACAAGGGGCAGTAAGTCAGGGAGGCAAGCGGAGCCCACGAAGTATCCAGACTGCTCGCCACTCCTTCCACAGCTTAGTTAGTAGCAACTGTGTAATTAATCCACATTTACCAGCCCTCCTCCAAGGAAAACCTGTCGAGGTTTGCTACTGACAAGATGCCTGGGGAGCAGCCGGGGTGCTAACCCCCCCAAACCTCCGGGACCCTCCCCGTCATCTCAGACATGGTTTTGAGCAAGTCAGCCGGCCAACAGCCCAGGCAAAACGTCACTCCCGCCAAGGACACGCCTGGGCCCCTGGGCCTGCTCCTCCCCTCCTGCGGGCCAAGTGCTGGGGCTCCTTTGCCTTTTCTACTTCCTCTCTCTTTCCCAACACTTCCTTGCAAAAACTTATATGCTTGATCTTTCACTAACTTTAGCTTCTTCCTCCAGCCCCCAAACAAGTTATTTATTCTTTTGTTTTTCCTAGTGAGCACTTATATAATAAAAAGAGTTAAAAACAAGTGGAAAAGCTCAGAGAAAGAATTTATAGGGGGAGGAAATTCCTGTCCTGCTCACACTAGAGGTGAATGACCTGGGGGCAACGTAACCCAAGAAGAGGGAGGAGGCTCCATCCTGAGCCCCGGGGCACCAGCCGGCTGCCCAGCCATCACCTCCTGAGTCCCTCTGCGTCTGGGTGGTGGCCCTGGGTGCAGGACAGGAAGCCCCCCTGAGCTCCTTGGAGCCCACCTGGTTGGCTCCCATCTCGAAGCTTCCTTTCCACTTGCCAAGTCTGCAGGAGACAGGCCCTCACCAGAACTCCACCTTCAGCAGCTGCTTCTGAGACACGAGCCCAGCAAAGTGCGCACCCCAAGCTCTCTGGTGAGTGCCCGCTGATCTGGGCCCCTGTCTCTTGCAAAGCTCTCCCACAATGCACCCTGGGCTCCAGCTCCAGAAGCCAGGCCTATGCCCTGGGCTCGGGGACCACGGGTCACCCACCCGTGCAGGGCAGGCCACACCCCTGGGGCAGCAGCACAGGGACATGTAATCTGAGACCTCAAGTCTCAGCACTTTTTCAGTCAGGTCACCTTGGGACAGACTGGCCAATGGCCACAGAGTGAGGCCAAGTTCCTGGTTAGCAAGTGTTTTTGTGTGATGAACTTCAAAAAGGGGAACAATAAACAGATCCACTCCCCCACCAAGACCCTCCCCTCGCACACAGTCAAACCCTGGAGTGGGCCCCCCTGCCCTCGTTGTCTGTGCTTAGTGATGTCAGGGCAGATGCCGCACTGGGCCAGCCTGCCCCCACCAGCATACAAGGCCCTCAGCAAGCGTGAGGATGGCCCCAGGTCGGCAGGGGACCAGAGCAGGTGGAAGACACAGCAGAGCCAGGCACCGAAGGAGCAGGGGCAACCAGCCTCACCCCCGCTGAGGGTCCCCCGAGTCTCCCCTAGGAAGCCTCACCAGCCCACTGTAGAGCCACAGGGCTGGGGGCCAAGGGTGCGTCCCCTGTGAGGCTGTGAAACAGGAAAGGAAAACAGGCTCAGGTGTGCGGACTCAGAACAGTATTTGGCTTTTTTCAGGAAAGCGTGCAGAGACCCACCAGGACATCCAGGGTATCACCGGGCACAGGCCCCACCCAGGCCTGAGAAACGGGTCACCCATGGGCATGGTGCCAGGGTGTGAGTGGGCGGGCTGACCAAGAGGAACACGCCCATCACCACCGCCCGAGCTGCTAGAAATACCATCTGGAAGTATGTGATGCAACATAAAATGAGGATATCTTCCTTGTCTGGGGAAGGGAGCGCCTGAGACACTCCTGCATGGGGCGGAGGGCAGGGATCGTAGCAGATGGGCCAGGCAGGAGCCCAGTGAGGGTCACCAGTGTCACGCCTGCCCCGGCAGCACCCTGGTCCTCTCAGAGTGTCACCCAGGGTTACCTACTATTAAGGGGAGAACATCCCTTCACAGTGGAGAAAACCGGCAGACGCTCCCTCACCATGTGACCCAGCCATGTAGCCAGCTAACAGAGTGTCCCCACTGTGGGGCACGGAATGCCCACTGTCACCTGCACTGCACTGTATTTCTGACCACATGTCATTTAAACTGGATCTGATTGTGAGGAAACGAGGCCGATCCAGATGGTGGGATGTTGAACCGGACAACTGCCTGGGATCCCTAAAATGTTAGTACACCCAAAGATGGGGGGCTCTTCCAGACTAAGAGAAACTAAAGACTTATGACAAGCAAATGCCATGTGTGATGACCTGCATCCCGGGCCTAGATGTGCCATCTGGGGGATCATTAGAGAAACTTGAGTATGGACTATAAGTTAGATAATGTGTAGTATCTGGAGAAAGGGAGAAAATATAATATTAGGGAGGGAAGGAGGAAAGGATTTTTTAAGATTTTTTTTTGGTGGGGGAGGTAATTGGGTTTATTTATTATTTATTTTATTATTTTTTTTAATGGAGGTACTGGGGATTGAACCCAGGACCTCAAGCATGCTAAGCTCTTGCTCTATCACTGAGCTATACCCTCCCCCAAAAAGATTTTTTAAAAGTGTGACAAATATAACTAGTGACTCAGGGAGAAGGGTATATGAATATGTGCAAGGGGTGTGCGGGCTTCTGACATCAGGAGGCCCTGCTCACCTATCGTCCCCTGGGACCCGGTCCGGACGGGAGCAGCAGTCAGGCCCAGTGGGCACAGCCAAACTCAGGAGCGTGGCTGCCCAGGCACTAGCCCCAGCTCCACCCTCATCTGCTGTGCAGCCTCGGTCATATTTCTTGACCCATCTGAGCTTAGCATCCTTATTTAAACACTAGTAACAATAACAGTGCCTATCTCGTGGGGTCCTTGTGAAGATTAAACAGCTTACTATAAACGGCTGCAAATAGAACACCAGGCCCCTAGCAAGCAGTGTGGACGTGTTAGACGCGATGTGAGAACTGAGCGTGTCATTCTACAAGTTTTTATTTTAACAACTATTCTAACTGGGGGGGGGGTTATAGCTCAGTGGTAGAGCATGTGCTTAGCAGGCATGGGGTCCTGGGTTCAATCCCCAGTACCTCCACTAAAAAGCAACAACAACAACAAAACTATTTTAACTGCCTTCTTAAAGCACAAACCAGACACTCTTTAACAGTGCCCCGAGAGCTCAGATCTCCCTTGTGAATGTCAGGTATCACAGAACGCAGGCCTCACAGGGGCAGAAGGACAGAGCAGCCCTCCACAAACACCCCGTGTTTGTTCTAGTGCTATTCGGTTTTGTGGGGTTTCTCGAGTTACGTATTTAAAAGCACATGTATACATATTCATAACCCTTCACTGTGTTTCCTCCCTTGCTTTTAGCCACCATCAAGCCTTCCCCTTTTGATTTGCCCCATCTAGGAATCAAACCACCACCTGGATTCAGGGTAAAGTCAGAGCAGACAGGCCCTGAGAGTGTGGGGGCCACCAGGCGCTCCCGTCAATGAGCAAACCCCACAGTCCCTACTCTGATGGGGAGGGCCCCCAACTCTGCTGGTTCCAGAGAATTCAATCAAGCCCCACACACAGGGCCTCTGGGTAAGTGAGGCGTGGTCCTATCAGCCGGCTCACACTGGAGGGCCTCCTGTCTCAGGCAGGGGAAGGAGGGGTGCAGGTGGCATCGCCCCATCCCCCCACACACACACCACAGGCTGTGCCAAGAAGCGCGCAGGGGGGCTACACCTGATGCCTGCAGGGGCTGAGAGCCTCAGGGCATGAAAAAGTAACGATGGCTTTGTTAAGGTTGTTTCAAATGGTCTCAATATAATGCTGTCACGTGTACAAAAGGAGAACTGGGAGAAGTTTAAAAAAAAAGACAGCCAGAGACACAGCAGGAACTTAAGTACCAGGGAGACCAAGAACTGTCAGTCTATTTCCTTTAAAAACAGAACGTGTCTTTGAAGTCAACACAGGAACTCCACAACACATTTAAATGCTGCCTACGCTGCTGTCATGAACACCCCAGGTCTCAACCAGACAGAAACACTGGCTGGACACCAGAACACACACCAGAGTCCATTGCAGCACATCTTATAATAGCAAAAAAAAAAAAAAAAAAAAGAGAGAGAGAGAAAAGCAACATCATTGTGCTTTCAGCAGGTAAGAAGCTGGGTAAGTTATGGCATAGCCAGAGGCGCACCTTGGAGTACAATGCAGCCAGGAAAAAGAATAACAATGCTTCACTGAGCAAACACATGGACCAAAAGGCTCAGTAGGCTGTGTTTGGTAGGATCCTATACGTATATTTTTTAAATCATCTACTCCACAGATGCATATGCATGTGTACAGAAAAATCCATGAAGAGGGTCTAGAAAGAGACACACCCGTAGAGGGAACAGTAGTTAGCTGGGGGAGGGGAAGGCTTGTACATTCTGTCTACTCACTTCTGCATTGTTTGAGGAGTTTCACAATGAGGCCCATGGGCAGCCTGGGACTGAAGTGGGGGTGGGCAGGAGCTGGAGCTGCTGGCCTGGCTGTGTCCCAGACCAAGAGCTGGCCCTCTGCCAACCTGGTCTGCCCAGGGTGAAGGAGATCCCAGTCAGTCACCCTCCACTGGGACAGGCTGCCTTTCCAACGCAGCTGCCCTGGGGAGCACCTGCCAGGGCTCCATGTGCTTGGAGACCGTGTGTTAAGGCCAGAGCTTGTACTGGGGGAAAGGACCTAAATCCTGGCCCCATTACTATCACTCAGGATCGAATCCCTTGTCCAGTGAGCCAAGATAAATTTCAAACAAACCCTGCCCAAATCATCACAGGAAACGGCTGAGAGGAGGAAATGTGACTCTACCCCCTTACCCCACCCCAAACAAGGCTAGGTGACCAGGAACACCTCTCGGGGGCTGCAGGAGGGAGGGTGCACAGCCCAGAACTGCTGAAATGGGCCCAGCTCAGGCAGGGTGCAAGGGATATTTTGGCTACTGATGCTGGAGGGAAAACAGGGCACAGAGGTGTTCTGGAGACAATTCTTTGCGGGAAGAAATAGGCAAGAACGTGTTTGGGGCACATTGGCCAGGAAAGACAGAGCGGCCACTACATTAGGGGCCCACCGAGCCCCACTACCCCGGATGACAAGCAGGAATCTCCAGATTCGGGACCTGGCAGCTCAGGGTGTGGGTCTGCCCTCAGAGGGCTACAGAAGTTTCCTTCTTCAAGACCTCGAATTTTCAAATCAAAGCCCTTCAGCCTCCAAGAAAATGTGGTCGTGGTCTAGGTGTTCCCCATGGTGAGACTCAGCAAACTTCCCAAATCCAAGCTGGGAAGTTACAATCAACCAAATAATGACTGGCAAGTTGCAAAGACGTTTGTGCCTTTGTTTTGTTTTATCATGCGTTTGCTATAACGTCAACAATCACCACAAAGTGACAGAGTTGGATGACTACTGGGGGGTGTAGGTGGGAGGCCACACTGCCACACAGCCAGCAGGACAGGTGGCTCTTTGCACATATTTAGTCGGAGTGGGGATAGGAGATGAAAGCAGAGCCAGGAAGGCCAGGTCCACCCAGAGTCAAAGCTGACCCTAGGACTTCCTAAAGAATTTTCACACACACGCACACATCCTAGTTTCCCGCTTCCAGGTGGTCAAGGGAGGCATCATCAAGCTGCAGGGAGGCCTGTGTCCCTGGTCACAGAGCTGGGCAGATCAAGCTGCCAACTGCCTCCTTGGCTAAAGGGGTTTTGGTATTCAGTCCCTACCATGTAATTACCATGGGGGGGGGGCGGTTCCTCAGGGGACAGAGTGAAAGGCCTGGCGTGACCTGAAACACTGCTTTCAGAGACCCCCCAGAACACTCTGGGAGCCCACAGACCAGAGCCTGCTGCTCCGGTCTTCCCAGGATGGCCTCTCGGTCACCCCCTACAGCCAGCTCGCCAAGCCTCTCCCTCCTGTGGGCGGCCCCTGTCTCCTCTAGTAACACCAGTCACTTATGCTCTGCACACCTGGGCTCAGGCTGGAACTAGGCATGGACGTGCCCTCGACCATAGGTAGGGTCTTCGTTCATAATTAGGTTCACCTGGAGTACCCCTTAAACTGCAGTCAGCATCTGGGACTTGGAAATCTTCATTTCCAAGGGCCCCAAGGGAACTGTGCACTCCTGACTTAGAGATCTGGCTGGAGTTTCCACACACCTGGAGGGCGGGGCAACTCCCTGCTCTTAGACGTAGCACACTGCCATCCTCTTCTGGCAGCCTTCGGTTTCCAGGTACCCCAGAGAGACTGGCTTCCACCCCACTCTGAGAGGCGCGCCCTGCTCCAATCATCTAGCCATCCTGCCCTGGACCCCGCAGGCAGGGCACACAGCCTAGACCACGGGGGCCGAGCCAACCCAGAAGGTATCCCCCGGCGGAGCCCCGGGCGAGCCCCGCCCCTGGGCCAGCCCCTCTGCAACTGGGTGGGAGGCCACAGATAAACAGGCTGGGAGAAAGATTTTCCAGTCAAGTTCCCCTCCCAGTACTGGCCTCGCCCCCAACGCGGTACTCAACCCCAGTCACGCCCCAAACGCTGCCCCACCTGGCTCCGAACCTGGCCTGGCCCCTCCCCCACGACCACACCCACTCTGGCAGTGACGTCCCCACCCCTCTCCTGAGTCCACACACCCCTAATTCTGACTCAGAAAGCCTAACGACGGCCTCGCCTTCACCCGCGACCCCACCATCTGCCACGTGGTTTGAGGCGGTCACAGCGTGGGACCAGAAATGCGGGCAAAGCCTGGTGGGAAAAGTTCGTGAGATCCTTGGTTCCTGACACCTGTAGACCTGGGGCCGGCTCAGTTCCAAATGACCGGGAGAAAAGAGCCCTTTGGCTCTAGATTCTTTAAGACTGCGGTTTTTAAATCAGCCTTTTAATCAGCTTGTGAACTATTTTACAAACAGAAAGCCTAAACCTTTGATAACAAGGTAGCAGTGTAAGGGCTTTGAACCTGTCCCTGATATGTAAGACTTAAACGTCACAGAAGACTTCCCGTGAGCTCAGGAAAAACACAATTCTTTAAACCAAACTGGGGGAGAAAGATGGCCATCCATTAAAAGGCTGTTTCCACTTTTGTGCTTAAAAACCAAAAGACGACCACAGAAAAATCAACTACAAAGTCCCGGGCACGCGCGAAGGGAAACACCGCCGTAGGGTCGGGGGCGAGGGGCCGGCGGCGGTCCGCGTCTCCCAGGCTGCAGGCTCCGGCCGCCCGCCCCCGCGCAGGTGCTGCCTGCCCGCATCCGGCCCCGGCAGGTGAGAGCGGGGCCGGGAAGAGGGCGGCGCAGGCCGACGGGCTGTCGGCGGGGAGCTCGTTTCAGGAGAAAGCGCCGCCGGGCGGAGGAGCCCCCTCAGGTCGGGCGCGCCCCCGCCGGCCGGATGGGCGGGGCTCCCACAAAGAGCCGCAGGCGAAGACCCGGGACCGCCCCCCGCGTCGGCCGCCGCTGGCTCCGGTTTCGACAAATTGAACCTTAGAGCGCTGGAAAAATTACAGGAAGAGGAGAGCGAAGAATGTGCCGAGTGCCTGGAGGGAACCCTGTCCCCACGTGAACTTCGCCCGCCGCGCGCCCGACCTGGGACGGCCCCTCCCCTCGCGGACGCGCGCCCAGCCGACTGGGGAGGGGCCGGGCGAGGACAACCCTCCCCCGCAGCTCCTGGGCGCCTGGGCCACCCACCTCCCCAGGCAGCACCCGCGGCCCCTACCCATCCAGCCAGCTCGCCCGCCCGCACCTGCCCGCGCGCCCCCTGGCCTGGGCGGGGTCCCCGCCCCCGGCCCCGGCCCCGGTCCCGGCCCCGGTCCCGGTGACGCCAGTCGCCCCCGCCCGAGCGCGCCCCGGGAGGGGGCGTGCCAGGCGGGGGCGCGGTCGCCGGGCGGGCGCCGGCTCCCAGGGCCGCGAGCCGCCTCGAACCGCGAGCGGGGTCGACCCCAGCACCAAGCGGTGGGGTAAGGGGCGAGCCCACAATCGTTCCCGGCCCGCCGTCCCTTGCGCCTGGCCGGCCGGCGGCTCCGGGGGCGTGGCGGGGCGGCTGGCACTGGCCCGGGTCCGCGCGCTAGGGGTGCCCAGGCCGCCCCACTGACCTGTGTGAGTTCTCAGGTGCGCCTTGAGGTGCGAGGATTTCCCGTAAACTTTCTCGCAGCCTGCGTAGTGGCACTTGTGCTTTCTCTGCGGGGACTCGAGGTCGGCGCGACTTCGGCCCCGCCGGCCCCTTTGTCTGAGGCCGGGCTCGCCGCTCCCCGCGGGCCCCGGCTCTCGCTCGGGCTCCAGCCCCACCTCGGGTTCGGGCTCGGGCTCGCTCCAAGCCGGGCTGAGGGGCGCGGCCGCCGCGCCTTCGGCGCCGGGGGAGGCAGGCTCGGGGGCTGGGGGCGGCGCGGGCGGCAGGCGGCAGGGGGTCCTCGCCTTCCGGGCCGCGGCGCCCTCTCTGCGCTCCGCAGGGGCGGGTGCCGGCGCTTGTTGGTTAAGGTCCGCCAGGATCCGCGCCACTACGAAGAGCGAAGCGCTGTCCTTGCCGTCGCGGCGCTCCTCGACACGGGGCAGGGTGGCGGCGACAGCGGCCGCGCCCTCGGGTCTGGGCTCCGGCCCCTCCCGCGACCCGTGCACAACCGCGCGGCTCGACATGGATACGAGGCACTCGGCGGCGAAGTGGTCCACATAGGCGGCGGCTGCCATGCTGCGGGCTCCGGCCGGCGGCACTGCTAGTCGCTGCGAGTCGTCAGCCGCGCATCCGCACCCACGGCCTCCGGAGAGCGGGCGGAGGGCGGGGGCGCGGCGCGCCCTCTCCACGGGCTGGGCTGGGCGCGCAGCCGCCTTTGCCGTCACCCGCGCGGCTCCGCGTCTGCGAGGCGCCCGCCCGGCTGGGCACCGAAGAGTGAGCGCATGGGGGGCGCGGGCGAGTGGGGTCCCCGCAAGGCGTCAGGGGCGGCCTGTCCTAAGGATGCCGAGCGGCGACGTCAGGGATGACCGCGCCAAGTCGTGGCCGCAGCCTCCCCGCGCATTGTGGCAGGCGGGACAGCAGCCGTGCGCGCCGCGGCTCGGTGTGGGCGGCCCGGCCCTGGGGGTGGGCGGGGCCGGGGCCACATCTGGACCCGACGTCAGCCCCCAGCCACATCCTGGCGGCGCAGGTTACAGGCGGCGGCGGCGGCAGCCGGGGGCTGCGCACGCGGAGGGGGCGGGGATCCCGGAGCGCGCACCGGCTGGGTAGGGCGGTCGCGCGCCCACGCCTGGGGAGGGGGCGTGGCCGAGGACGAGGGTGGGCTCCATTGGTCCGGGGTTCCGCGCTCTGGCCAATCCGTACCGCGAGAGATGGCTACCAGGCCGCCGGGCCTGCGCGTGCCAATGGGCGTGCCTCCTTGGCCGGCGGGAGGAGGGGCGGAAACCGGAGCCGGGAGCCGGGCACGCTGACGCACGACGTTCGAGGGCGGTGGGTCGGACGGGGCGGGGCCGCTCCCCCTCCCCTCCGCGGTGGGGACTCCGCCGGGTATTTTGCTGCCAGAGCTTTTGTACCGTGACAGTCTTGCACCCGTGTGGAGGCGAGCACTCGGGAGGGGGCCCTTTTGTCCCTACAGCCCAGCCTGTGAGGGGCGCCTGGGTGGGTCTCTTTCCCCTGCGGAGCGCGGTTTTCTGGGCGAAGAGGCGTGCCCGTTCGGCCGGGTTCAGGGCTGCCGGTCTGGCCTGGGGGCGGAACTGCTCTGGCCGCACCCCACCGAGGCTGGGTTCCTGGGTGGCCGCGCCCAGCTCCACGCTCTTTCCCGGCTGAGCCTCAGGCCCTCTGCGCGGCCCGGCCAGGAGCGAAGTCGGGTGGGGCGGGGCTGCGCCCGCTAGAGGGACCAAGATCTCCCCGACCGGTCCTGAGCGGCCCTGGAGACCAGGTCGGCCGGAGCCAGACTGGCCCCAGGCTGGTGGTTAACCCGGCTGCGTGGGTGACGTGCCCCCAGCGTCCTGCGCTCGCAGGAGTGAACTACGTGCTGGGGCGGCCAGCGCCTCTACTTGGGGAACGCGGGGCCCCTTCCTCCGCCTCCCCTCCGCAGGCTTGCTGCCAACTTTTCCAGGCTGCCCCTCTCCCGCCGTGGTGGGAGGCTTCAAACGCCACCAGCTGCGAGGGCCCTGCCCACCGCGCCCCACCCACCCACTGTCGGGGCCTCCCGATGGAAACGCTCCGATGCGCTCGGCCCGCGGTGTCCCCGCCCCGCCGCTCCGACTTGCCCTTGGCTCTGACCGGTGCCCTCGCCCTCGCTTGCTCGGCATCCCCGCCGCTCTTCTCCAGGCCTAGGCCATCACCTTGGAGGCCCGAACCAAGCGCAGCAAGCCCCTTTCCGGGCCGTCGCCGCCGGCTCCTGACCGTGGGAGACAGGGGCCGGGGTTTGCAGCCCCTGGTTCCTTTGCCTTTAATGATAGACGTTCGAAAGTGTCAGCTGTCCGCGCGGGGAGCCTGGAGAATGAGGGCAGCCCAGGCACTCAACTCCCGTGGACCAGAGAAGAGGGGTGGGCGGGGCAAAGTAATTCTGCGCACAAAATTAAGAGCAGCCACTTCTCACCGAATTAATTTGGGGCTTGAGTAGAAAAAACTCTTTTCAGGTCACCAAGGAGGAACAGAGACAGGCGTTCTGGGTTGGATGTTACGGTGACCTGTAAACTGGTATCTAACTAAAACCCTCAAGTTCCCTCTCGCTGGTGGTGCCTGTGCTCTCTGGGAAGACTACACAATGTGCTATGTTGGGGTGGGATCTCTACCGGCCAGCTGGGTCAGTTTCCTCTAACAGGGTCTCCTCTTGGCAGGAAGTAATCATTCTTCTCCCAGGCGAATTGTGTTGATGACATTTAAGAGATTTGTGTTCTGACCAAGTAATGATTCAGGATGTTTCTCCAATTCTACCAAAGTCAATCACTTTTTTAAGGATAGAGCTGGCCCTACACTGACTTAGCAGTCACCGGCCCCCTCCCCGTCCCTCTCCAGCTAGCAGGATTCTGCCCAGTCTTCAAGGTACCACATCTCTCCACATTCACCATAATCCCTCCTGGGAAACCCCAGCCTGGGCACACACTAACAGGCCTCCTATGAGCAGGCACCATTCTAGGTATTGGGCCACAACCATGGACAAGACACCTGTTCTGGGTGAGGGGAGGCCAGCTTGGATCAAGGGTCCACTGCACTGGGAGACACTCCACCCCATCCACAGCCAGAAAGAGTCCACAGGCCTCCCCATGGGTGCAGCCTCCCTGAGGGTTTTGGCTGTGCCCGCATGGCATTCCAAAGGCAAAACTCAGCCCCTTGGCTTGTTTCTCAAACATCTGATGACTGTTCACCACAGGAAGCCTCAGGGAGGAAAGCCAAGAACAAACTCTGAATCCCCAAATGTTCCGCCAATGAATGGCACTGGGTGCCTCTGGACGTGGGTGTGACAGGAGCTAAGAGAACATCTAGGGCTGAGATACTAGACACAAGGGCAGAGGGGCCGTAATGGGAGCAGAGGGGTTAAATGAACCTATGGATGCTGGCTGCTAAGATATGTGATGCTGAGGCTATGTCTCCGCCCCCTCAGTGGATTTTCAAAATACAAGCAGCCAGGTGGCTGGAAGGGTCTTTCCTGGGGCAGTAGACCAGGCTGAGGGGAAACACCTAAACCTTCTGACATCTGCACTTGCCTCACTGAACAGCCAGACCATCCTAGAGGGAAGGCCACAGTTAACGAGCCCCCATATTTCTGGAGCCTCAAATCCGTCTTTCATGGGCAGCCAAAGCTGACCTGGTATCGCAGGAAAGCCTGTGTCATGAAATCTAAAGCCCCAATAGGTTTTTTTTAAAAGCATCTTGGAGGAAACAGAAACGATGTGGAGAGAAGTCCAAGTCAGCAATGCTATCAGGAATGTCTTAACAGAAGTGAAAGAAAACATGGCAACCCACAAAGGGAGGACACAGAAAGAAGCAATCAGAGAACACACAAAAAGTGGTCTTAGAAATCTGAACTAGCAGAAACGAAAAAATCATCAAAAGAGGGCTTGGAAGTTAAAGTTGAGGAAATCTCTAGGAAAGCAGAACCAAAAGGAACCCTGAAAATGGGGAATAGGAGAGGGGAAAAAAGAGGACCATCCAGAAAGTCCACTGGTCAAAATGAACCCCAAAAGATTGGTATGAGAGACGCAGGGGCAGGGGTGGAAGGGACGAGGGAATCTTCAATGAATTAACTCTTAAGAAAAGTCTCCAAAACTTAAGAACATGTGTTGGAAGGGCCTACAGAAAGCCCAATGGGAAAAAAATAGTCCTACCCCAAGGCACATCACTGCTGAATAATGGGGACAGAAAATGTCCTGACATTAAAAGCTGGTCACATAGACGGTCAGGAGTCAAAATGTCTGTGGCTTCTCTGCAGTGACACATAGGAGTTGGAAGCCAGGGTGCAAATCCTTGGGAATCTAAAGGAAAATTTTTCTCCAATTTTCACCCAAATATTTTTAGAGGTAGGAGCTTTCAAAAATTTTACCCATGCATCCTTTCTCGTGGTAGGATTCTACCAGAGATAATGCTTCACCAAAATAAAGAAGTTAACCGAGAAAGAGGAGGCCATGTGATCTAGGAAGGAGGCAGTCCAGCTGGGCAGGAGGGAAGGAGGGGAGCAGAGGATCTTCAGGCCCGTCAGAACATCCACAGACCCTTCTTCAGGAGGTGAAATAGACAGGTCCCTGTACCCCTCAGGAGAAGCTGGGCCATGCTGCAATCCAAACTACCTGCAAATCTCAAAGATTTATTTCTGGCTGTGCTACCCACCCATAAGGAGGGGCCTGGGGATGCCCAGGCGGATGGAGCAACCCCTCAAGAACATGCTGGTCACCATGGCAGAGAGAAAGGGCGAGGATGGACCCAGAGGTGGCCCTGATGCCTTCTTTCCCACACACAAAATACACCATCCCTCTCCCCAGGTGAGAAATCCTTCAAAACACGTTGATCACCATGTCACCCAAATCTGGGTGACAGTTGCGTTTCTTCAGGGGCACCTAACCCACTGTGGGCAATCAACATGTTAAATCCTGATCTAGAGGCCAGAGACAGGGAAGTTGGAGACTGGAAGGAAGGCAGGAATTTGAGGCCAAGGGAGATAGTCCAGCATCCAGCTGGAGACCCAGGACTTCTGCGGTTTCTTCATGTGGTCCACGTGGCTGGCTCCAGTGGTTCTCCTTTGTCTAGAGACCAGTGATCAGTTGTCTGCACCACCACCCTGACTCCACCCCCAGCCCTAATACACAATCCCAATGTACAGTGATGGAAAGGGGCAGAATAACACCACAAACCGCCGAGTTCAAAAAGGGGAGGAATGGGAGATACCCAGCAGACAGCGTCCATAGCAATCCTGAAATCCTCTTGGACAGATACAGTCCCTGATCCCCAAGTGTGGATGTTTGGTGAATAGTCTCTGTCCTGCTCCCTGGGAAGGCCTGACTGGCCCACTCTTCTGCAGGGCCTTAGTCCATTTGGCGGGGGGGGGGGTGTCCTTCCTCCACCATCGTCCTCATTGGCTGCGTGGAGCTGGGGGAGTGGGGCAGGCAATGGGAATCTGCCCTCCTTGGGGGCTGAGCAGTTTCCCCAGCTCACTTCCAGCCTCAGAAGGTTAGAGATTAAGGGTTGGCTTAAGTTCCAGCCACAGACTCAATTAGTGCTTGTACCTGGTTTCTTTGGCGCTACTAGCTCGTCAAAATTCTCACTTTTTACCTAATATATTCAATTCCAGTTGGCTTCATTGTCAGTAACCACTCTCACAGTGCTTTTCTTTTTTAATTTAATTTTAAAATTTTCTTATTCTGGGGGTGGAGCAGAGGGCAGTAATTAGATTTATTTATTTGTTTTAATGGAGGTACTGGGGATTGAACCCAGGACCTCATGCATGCTAAGCACGTGTTCTACCACTGAGCTATACCCTCCCCCATCGCAGTGCTTCTCAACACATGCTTCTGTCTCAGCTAAATTGCAGACTTTGAGTCACTCGGTCTGATGGTAGAGTAACACCCTAAGTCCCTTCAGTCTCTGAAACTTCTAAGCTATCCCAGGTGACAGTTTACCGTACATCCTACCACCGGCCATGCTCCAGCCTCTACAGTCAATCTTCTCACTGCCTGCTGGGTCTGCCTTTATGCCAATGCCACATACTCTGTTTTCTGTTGCAGCTATGCCCCATTCCCAGTCACCATTCTCTGTGCCAGTCAGGAGCAGCTAAGGTATGCTACAGTAACGAGTAGTTCTGAAAGCTTCAAATACCACATGTTTAATTCGCAGTACCTTGAGGTTTGGCAGGGGACTCTGCTCTGTGGCATGATCACCCTCACCCCGGCACCCAGATGGACAGAGCAGCCTGTCTCTGGAACACTGGCAGTCACCATGCCAAAGGGAAGGCATACCTCCTGGAAGGTCTTGTAGTGACAATTAAATGCTTGGCCCAGAAATGACACACAACACTTCTGCTCTTAGCTAGTCACATGCACCATGCTACCCACAGGAAACCGGGTGCAGACCCATGATGTCGTCAGAAGATGAGCTATCCAGTGACACAGTCATGGTTTCCACAAAACCTGTGGCTGTGACTTGAGAGACTCTCGAGAAAACTGGCGAAGAGTTGGATGTTGAATTAACATGGAGATAGAAAATAAAGTGAACAGAAAAAATAGTCAAGCATTCCAAAGAGAACAAAAGGAAAGTCTACTGTCATTGACCACTTGGCTCAGTTGCTAGAATCCAGGACCTGCCTATTACTGGAGCTTAGTTTACCTTAGCTACGATGAAAAGGAAAAGGGGTGGAGGGGATGAAAGAAAACAACAGAAGAAGGTATATGAAGAGAGGATTTGGTGCCAGGTGGAACCAGGTCTGTGCTTTATTCTACAGTCTTCTTCTCTAGGGTTGGTTCCCTGGTGGCAGCCAGGCTGTGGGGTGCCAGCTCAGGGCATCATCCTTCCTCCATCCCAGGGCAGCTGCTGCCGGTAAGTCCTGCATCTGCTCAAGGGCTATGGCTGAGGGTGGCTGGGGTTTATCCAGGACCACCTCATGAAGTCCTTATGCTCAGAGCTCCCCACACCTGGTTTTACATGTCTCCCAACTTACTTCCAATATCATAAAGAATCATTAGTTCTAAAGAAGACTCAGTGGCAGAGCACATGTTTAACATGCATGAGGTCCTGAGTTCCATCCCCAGTATCTCCATTAAAATAAAAAAAAAAAAAAAAAAAAAAAAAAGACTTTGACCCCGGAACTTTGGCAGCCCTCAAGTCTAGCCATTTCAGAATTGGATGGTTGGATGGGGAACTTCTGATCAAAACCCTCATCACAGCCACTGATGGCTTGACCTCCTAAGAGGAGAACAAGCCATCCTCTGTTGTAGGATATGGCAGAGGGGTGGCTGAAGTGGGTAGAAGACTGTATTCATGTTCCGTCTCCCAGGAATCCTGGAGTGCCAAAAAATTCATCAGATCTCAAACGATGAAAGCCAGCTTTGCGTCTGGTGCATGTTTACTTGGGGGAAAGATTAAAACCAGAAAGGCTTCTGAGACCCAGTCCTCAAAAGACCAAAGAGATATTTACAGGGTCGGCAACAAATGTAGGAGGAAAGCACTTTAAAATGATGGATGGTTCCTTCCAAGCATGCTGGAGCAGATGGCTCCCACTTCTAGACACCACAACTGACTTGAGATCCCGCCCTCCTTCATGACAATCTGGGAGGATCTCCAGTCTCACTAGAAACTGTTCTTTGGTGCATCCCCTTTCCCAACTTTAAACCCTGGTTGTCTGCCATCGATAACTTGTCATCCCCTGCCTGGTGGCTGCTCTGGGTCCAATGCTACATCTCACCCTTTCGAGTTGACTCTGAGATTCCTCCCCAGCACTGGTCAATGATAGTTTCAACCTCTGGGACCACTGCAGAGCTCCCCTGATATGTTGACACACATGGGAGATCCACCAAGGAAGGTGCCATTCCTTCCCACTCTACAGGTGAGAGAATCAAGCCCCCTTCAGGGCAAGAGACTTCCCCAAGGCCACACCTAGCAAGAGCCCGAGTCCTTTGGCCTCACAATGGTCCCCCATCCCCAGCCTCGGGGCAGCCAGCTAATTAAGTGGGGATTAATCAGATCAATTAAACAAGAGCCAGTTTAGTCCATTCTGGGCTCTCCAGGGAATCCTGTCTAATGAGGATTCCCATTAATGGGATTGGGCGGATTTGCTGTGAACAATGAAGGATAAAATTCTCTTTAATTCTTGGCTGTTTGCACGTAGGATTCTGTGAAGAATTGAAGGATGGACAGGATACAGGGGAAGCACTATTCTTTTTGGTTAGTGCTGAAGGGAGTACCAGCCAGGATTACTTAGGTATCATAAGATCCCAGAAATTGGGTCTGGGTCAGGCCAGTCACAGTCAGGTGAGTTCTTCAGTGTGGGCGCCGAGGGTCTGTTGTCACCTTCCAGATTCATCCATATATTCACTTGGTTTTCTGGGCTTTGAGCTTCCTACATAGGGCAGTCCATTGAGATAGTCAGTAGCTATTAAACCTGATTTTATAGTGAAACTAGTTGATTTACAATATTTTCCAAAGGTAGTAGGAGTTGGGTCTTTCTACTCCGAGGCTCTTTGAACTGGAACTTTCTGACCTAGGATTTGGGACTTGGTATGAAACTTCTCTCAGCTGTAAAGCGGAGAACTGTACAACCAGGGCTATTGATATTCCGGGGGAGGGGGGATGTTTATGCCCAGGAAAAGGCCAGAAGTTGAAAATAATTTGTTTTAATCACACTCCAGCTAACCTGAGAGCCACCCGGAGGCTGTCATCCCCCATCAGAAGTCATTTCCCGAGAGCCCAGAAATAGTTCCCACTGGAAATGGCTGACAAAGTCCCTTTGAGGGGTCTGTGTTGGGTCTAGTGGGTCGCTACGAGGCAGGCCCTCCAAAGGCTCCACTCCAAGGGGGCAAGGATGCCCCCTGGCTGTGGGCCAGCCCTGGGGTCAGTCACTGGACTGTGCTCCAGTGCGTTGGGGCGAGCTGCCACTCAGGAAACAGGTCCTCAGTGGATGGGGACACATTCTATTGTGTCCTTGAAGTCTCCCCTTAAAGACCTTTCTCTCCCCACGTGTCGTGATGCAGCATTAACTCCTGGACTGAGAGGACCCAACTCAGAGACTGTGGTCCAGACTCCTGGACTGGCTGCTAATGCTAAAGGAGCCAGGCTCATCTGAACCGTCCAGGGATGCACACATTTCTACCTACAGCAGCTTCACTACATGCCCGTGACACATGAAGAGGTCTAGGCAGTGCAGGGGCTGCTCAGGGAGGCCTGCAGTGCCATCTGGGAGGGATAGTGGGGTGAGGGTAGAGTCCCCCGAGCCTCAGCTCAGCTCAGGGCCAGCTCAGGGCGCAGGCAGCCTGAAGGGGAGCCCACTCTCAAGGCAGAAATTGTTGCAATACCGCAAGGCAGTGTGAAATACTGTTGCAATATTTTTGCAGTTTTTTAAATGGCCACAGAGGTTTTGACACCACTCCCTTGGACTCTGGGCAGCTCAAGACCGCTTCAAGCCACAGAGCAGAGTGGAAGGGGAGCTGTGTGATCTTCATCCTAAAAGGTGGCATCCCCCGGCTGTCCTGCAGTACACCTCTCCCCAGGGAAGAAGTCCATCTGCCCTGAGCTGGAAGCCAGCATGGGAGTGAGGGAGGTCTCGGCCTCAGGTCCTCAGGTCCTCCCACCTCTGGACCTCCCAGCCAAGGCCCAAATACCAGAGCAGCAGAAAAAGCCATCCCTTCCGGGCCCCCATCCATTGACTTACAGAGGCTATGGTTCTTACTCTAGGCTATCACATTTAGGGTTATTTGTTTCGGAGGAATAGTAACTGAAATAAACATGGCTGCTGTAAACCAAAAACTGACTGACCTAGTGCTCGATCAAAGAAAAGGGGTCTCTTTCAAACCTGGGGAGGCAAAAACCAAGATGGTGGGATTTGATCTGAGGTCCAGTCTCCACATATGAGCTGAGGGGTTTAAGGGACTTGACCTATTCTGTGTTTGACTTATGGACGGACTTGAGACTCCCCTCACGGCTCAGGGAGAGACCCTCAGCAGCAAGCTCTCTCTCGATGCTGCTGTGACCTGGAAGGCCAGACTGCCCAGGACGCCCTCCAACTCAGGACGGACAGTGGGGAGGGAGAAATACCATGAACACCCTTTACGCAGGTTCACCAATTGTTGAGTTTTTGCCATGTTTCGTTTTCTTTCTCCCTCCGTGGATCTTTCTGTATCTCTTTTCTCCTGAATCCTCTGACACCTCACTCCCTGATGTTTCCAGAAATAAGGACTTTCTTCTTGAGAAGCCACAGCACCATTATTGCACTTAAGAATATCACCATTTATTGATGACCATCACAGAATATGCAAAAAAAAAAATTGAATATTTATTTATTTATTTTTTGCAATGGCTTTCAAACCCTTTTCTAGCAAAAAAAGAAAAAAAAAATCTCTTCTTTATCAACAAGACTGAGATGGCTGTCCCCAGAATGCCACAGGCCCACCCAAATGACCCGTAACTTCAATCTTTCTATAGGGCCTGCCCACCTTGGTGCAGAGACAGTGAGGGCGTCAACAGGGACCAGGATGTCTCCTTGTCCCGCTGTCATCCTCATCTGGCCCTAAAGGGATGGACTTGAGCCCCAGCAAAGGTACTGTTTGTGTTCCTGCCTTTAAGCTGTTTGGCTTCAAGGCCATAACCCAGGACCTCACCCTCAGCTATCTCAACCCCGAGGGCTGCCCTCGGGTGCTCAGCCATCAGTAGTCTTGTCCCCACCTTGTCACCATCTCATCCCTTCTTATGAATGCAGAAAAAACCCCTTCCTTCCCTTGAACTGCCCTCCAAGGTAAAAGGATTAGGTCTGGAGGAAATCAATGATCACTAGCCAACAGTCTACATTCCTCCACTCACAGGGGACACCAAGCATTCTTATCTGGTACCTGCCATGGCCCCATGGTTTGGACTGAATATTTGTGTCCCCTTCAAATCTCATGTTGGAGTTCTAGCCTCCAATGTGGTCTCCAATGTGGTAGGAGATGGGAGGTAATCAGATTTAAATGAGGTTTAAAGTGAGGCCCCTCACGATGGGATTAGTGCCCTTATAAGACAAGGAAGAGACACAGAGAGCTCTCTCTCAATTTATTTTTATTATTATTTTTTTTTAATGGAGGTACTGGGGATTGAACCCAGGAACTTGTGCAATCTAAGCACACCCTCTACCACTAAGCTATACCCTCTCTGCCAAGAGATCTCTCTCTCTCTCCCCCTCTCTCTCATCAGCGTATAAAGGCACAGCAAAAAGTAACTGTCTGCAAGCCAGGAAGAGCATGCTCCCCAGATGTTGAATCTGTCGGCACCTTGATCTTGGACTCCCAACCTCTGGAACTTTGAGAGACGAATGTCTGTTGTCTGAGTCACCAGTCTGAAGCTGGAGCTGACTGAGACACCCTGTGATGCAGGAATCACTTTCCCATGGCACAGGAGGAAGCCAGCTCTGAGAGGCATATGAACTACACTAAGTTAAACCCAGGACCTAGGTTGGAGCCCTGTTTGGAAATGCTTTGAGTTGATCAGTTAGAAATGCTTGAGTTGCAAGTGACAGAACCCAGTCAACAGTCACTTCAGTGCATAGGGGTCTCTCTTGAAAAGATGATGGGAGGTCAGCCTTCCCAGGGCTGGAGGAGTGTCTTGGGGAGACCAAGGTGGGGCCCAGCACCTTCTCCCTGTGCCCTTGCCATCCTTAAAGTTTTGCCATTCTGCTTCCGAGATGCTGGCCACAGCTCCAGGTCTACAACTAGGGCTAGAAGCTGGGCGGTGGGGGCAATGGGGGAAAATCGAAGCATGTGACCTATACCCTCGGTGAGAAGCCCACCAGCCGCTGGTATACTGAGGAAGCAACCCTCTGGCTTCCCAGCCATTATGGTGAGAGACAGCCCAGGACAGGGGTTCCGCACATCCTGTGTCGTTGGGTACCCCCAACACCTCTCACAGGCCCTCCTGTCTGATTCAGGGTGTTTGCCCACTTGGGTCAGTTGGGGAATTCATTCAAATTCCCAGTGCCTCTGGAAGGTTTCATTGGATTCCTAGCCAATGTGCATGCTCTGGTGGGGGTTGTTTATTTTCCTTGTGGGGAGGGGCAGAGGATGGAGTGCTTCTAATTCCATGTCTCCAGCCTGCCTCTGAGATGTTCCAGGGTTTCCGTGATGAGGGTTGCTGGCCTATTTGTTGGAAGGATTTTCAGGTTCATTGGGAGCTTGATCAAGGTGGCTGTTACCCCACAGAGCCTCCTGACGGGTAGGACAGGGGTTCCCTAGAGCTCCAGGGAGCCTGTCCTCTGGTCCTTCTCCCTCCAGCTATGCATCAAGGCTCCAACTTGGTCCTGCTGAGATAAATGGTGCTACCCAAGCTCACGCTAAACTTGGCAGCCCTAGCAAGGGCTCAGTTCCAGTGAACGGGCTGCCAAAAATACTGCCCTTGCGCTGTGACACTGAGGCTTGGGGTGAACAGGCCCCTCCCACTGCTCCCAGCCAGCCAGCCCTCTCCCCTGCAGGCCCAGCTGATCTGCAGCCTCTCCTTGAAGCCTCCCCGCATACCCCCTTTCTAGCTTCTGCTCCTCTCTGGCCCCCATTCCTCCCCCTGAGGCCTGGACTCAGCCCTGACTTCCCTGGCTGATGGGCATCACCAGTCGGCTGTGCTGGCGTCAGGCTTTCATGGCAGGGTGCAGGGAAGAGGGGTGCTGGGGTGGGTGGGAATTACTGGCCTTGCACCATGGGTTCCTCCAGCTGTCCCTTTCTTCTGAGCCACCGAGGATCACAGGCATCCTCGACTTTCCTTGGACTTCTGGTCAGTTTTGGACTAGGGGGAGCCCCAGGTAGAAATCACGGGGGGGGGGGCTCCCCTGGGGTCCCTGCAGACTGGCCGTGTCCCTTGGGAGCAGGCCATGGCTTTGCGGGAACCCCTTTCCACTCAGCTGTTTCCTGGTTCCAGGCGCTTCTCACCTGCCCCATGAGGACCCCGGCGGTAGCAGACCCCTCACTTGGCTCTCACTACCCTGAAGGGATGCTCTGCCCCTGTGGTTTCCCTGCCCTTGCTCACAGCTTAGTCAAAGGCACAAGCTTTCCCCTCCGGGCACATGGGTGCGTTTGCGTCTGTGGCCAGCCCGACTCAGCCCAACTCTCCCCACTTCAGGTTAGCTGGAGACACAGAGTTAGACATTCTCCCAAAGGCCAGAGGAGCTGCAGTGTTCTTTGGAACACAGTTGTGAAGTGAGTCTAGTTCCACAAGTTTGGGCTGATTGCAGGCACTAAGGTGTGACTTCTGGGCTAAGTACTGAAGGTCCCAAAACTCAGAAGCTCAGAGCCAGGACAGGAGACCCTGAGCAGAGAGAAGGCAGCCAGCCTCTGGGGAGCTGGGAGAAGCTTCTGGGGAAGGCGAGATGCATGCAGGGACTGGGTGGGTTGCCAGGTTTGAGGGTCCACCAAGGACAGAAGGGTATTCGGGTATGATGGCAAGGCAGCCCCTGCCCAGCAAGGTGTGCTCAGGGCTGGGAAGTTCCACCCAGCCAGAGAACGGTGCTCTGGGAGGCAGATGACACCTGCTGATGGCAGGGCCCCAGGGATCTTTGCAAGGGCAGAGAGTCATGTGCTGGGGGTGTCCCTGATGTGGGCAGGCTCCCAGGGGCCCCCGGGGCTCCCATGAGGGGAGTTCACATGCTAGCCCAGGCTGCTGGATGCCCTGGGGTGGGGGAGTTGGGGAGAGCAGGAGATGTTCAGAAAGGAAAGGGTGGAGGCTCGTGGACAGCTGAGAGAAGCACAGCTGAGGAGCTGCTGTATGACATTGGGTTGGCTGGTGAACCTCTCTGAGCCTGCTACCACTGCTAAACAGACTGTTTTGAGTAGGGCATCAAAAACTGCGATGCTCCAGCCTGAGTAGGACGCCCACCATGTAGCAGGTGTGCATCCCCGGGCAGTTTTCTCCCCTCCTTCAAATCCAGGGTCACCGTTGATCACCAGGTGACCTGGAGACCTCATTTCATAGGGCAACGTCAGGCCCCTCTTCCAGCCCTGCTCCAGGTGAGACCCTGGGCCTCCAGATCTGACTGTGGCCATGGCCCTAGCAAGGCTGGTGTTTGCACTACGGAGCCTGGAGGCCCCTGGGTGGTGGCACAGAGAGCAGAGGCTGGCAGCTGCCGCCAGCCCCACAATGTGGCTTTTGTCAGCCAGAGTGGCGGTGGCACTCGGGACGACCTGTGCGAGGGGGGACAGGCCCCCAGACTGGCCAGAGAGTTGCCTCCAGCTCTCAACAAAGCTGCCTGGTGCAGCCACTGTGAGGCTTGGAGCCCCACTTTTGTGATGCAAATCCAGCAGGGGTTCCCTGCGCGCTCTCCTCTGCTGCCCAAAAGCACTTTGTGATGCAGATGAAACGAGGCCTTCTGCATCCGCCCTGCGTTCTCCATCTCACGCTGACTCCACCTGTCCCCACCATCCTCCCCAGCCAGGCTTAAGACCACAGCCCTGCATCAGGCCGGCCTGGGACCTGGCTCTTAGGGAAATCTTAGTTCAGCCTGGAGGTGGCAGAACCAGAGAAAAGAAGTGGACGCAGGAGGGAAATCACACCTCAGTGCCTGCAATCAGCCCAAACTCGTGGATCTAGACTCACTTCACAACTGTATTCCAAAGGAGAACACTGCAGCTCCTCTGGCCTTTGGGAGAACATCTAACTCTGTGTCTCCAGCTATCCAGCTGGGAAGAGTGAGGCTCCTAGGAGCAGGCGGTGCTCCGGCTAAGCAGGCCAGGCGGGGGACAGTGTCTGAGGTGGACGGCCTCGTAGGCAGAGGTCCTGCAAGCGCCAAGGCCCCGATGTGGCCTGGCCAGTTCCAGGAAGAGACTGGCTTGTGGGAGAAGGACCCATTCCTGGACTCCTGGGCATGTACACCCAAAAAGAAGGCCTGAACCCCAGACCAACACAATCAGGTGCCCGTCCGACCCCTCCGCACACTTGGCAAATTTCAGTTTCTCCGAGCCTCTGTTTCTTTGTCTATAAAATAAGGATAGGAATAGCCTCTATCCAAGGGTTGTGGCAAAATGAAATTAGAGAATCCAAATAAAATACTGAGTTCAGTGCCCAGCCTATAACAGGCACGCAGTGGCTGATAACATGGACAGAAATTTGACGGTACTTACCAAACTCAGAAATGTATGGGCTCATTCCCCTATAATGTCACTTCTAAGAGTTTATCCTACAAATGCCCTCACATGTACAAAATGGCACACGTTCAATGTTATTCTTCGCAGATTTGTTTGTAGCAGACAGAGATTGGAAGTGACCAAGCTGTCCATCTACAGGGGTTGGTTTCATGGATTCAGGTCTGTCCTCTTCAGCTAAAACAAGAATGAGGTTGTGTGTGTGTCCTGGTACAGGGGGCCTGGCTGCACCCTGCAAGCAAGGTCAGTGACCCATGAGAAGAATGGGGCCCAGCATCACAGGGGCCTGGGGGCCACTGGCCCAGAGAGGGGGGAGGGGGATGCCAGGAAGGGTGACATGAGGGACCGGGGTAGTGGACACACACACCTGAAGGAAAAGTGTCTCTCCTGCAGAAACTGACTGTCTTGGGGCAAAGTGGTGCACGCAGCCCCGCAGTGATGGAATAACACCACTGGTCACCATGACAACAACGGAAGGTGGGCGGTGCCCAGAGCACAGGAAGAGACTTCTGGGCCCCCAGCAGGGTTGCCTCTGGGTGGCATCTCAGTCACCCTGGGTTTGCATGTGGCCACAGTTGTGTGGATTCCCGGCCTCACTCTCCCCGTCTATAAAACGAGGATCTGACCCCCGACACCTCTGCACCTCGGTGCCTGGGAGGAAAGATTGAGAGAAAGGCTGGGAGCACATTTTTGAGCAGGCACAGGGCTCTAGGGACAGACACAAAGGCTGTTGGCCTTCCCCTGCAGGCCCGGAGGGACAAACTCATCCCTTTTCTGTTCCCTCTCACCCTCATTAGAGAGGGCTATGTGCAGCCCTGAATTTCTGTCAAAGCAGCTTCCAGGTAAATAAATACCAACTAGAGAAGTGAATGAAGGCAGACTGCATTTCCTCTGGGCAGGAGGCTTCCCAGCCGTGCTGTCCACAGGGGCTGCTGCAGGAACCCAGGTGTGAGTCCCTGTCAGTGCTGTCCACCTGCTCTCCAGCCCATAACCCTTCCAGCTTTGGAAGTGTTTGCAGAGTCATTCTACCACCCCTGCATCCCCAGGAAGTCACCATCCCACCCACCACTGGCCTGAAGCCAACCTCCTGTGGGACATCGCTAGCTGTGCGGGATCGGGGTGGGGGACAGGGTATGATTGCGGAACTCAGCATCCCCCAGGCCTGACCTCTGACCTCTGGTCATGGCATCCCCTTCTCTGTCCACAAGGGCCCAGGACGCACAATGCTTCCTACCCCTGTAGATCAATACAGGCAAGGCTATTGGGAGGGGAGGCGCACAGAAGGGCCGTCACCCACTTCCTCACTGCTCCTGCAGGTCTCCAGAGATGCCCTGTCCCCTCTGCCCCCGCCTGGTTGGACCAGGGTGGCTCCAGGCTTCAGCCTCCCTGTCCTCCCTTGTCCACCACTGTCTCATTGACACCCCACAACCTGCCCAGCAGCCCTGGTTGTCCCCACCTCTACCAGCAGCCACCCTCTCTACCAGGCTCCACTGGCACCAGCGCCAGGGGCTGGAATGAGGAGGGGCTTAGATCCCCACTCTGTTCTGGGCCAGCAGGGAGGGTGAGCCAAGCCCAAGAGGCAATGGTTACGACCATTCTTATGCATAACGGAACATCCACGTGGTCAAACTGCATCTTGTGCAGGTGGCTTCACAGGAGGCCCTCTTGGGTCTTACTCTCAGTCACTGATAGGATAGGTTAGGAGAAAAGTCTGGGACCCACCCCCAGGTGTGAACTGATGTTCCTCTGTCTTTCACAGACCCCTGTGTTCCTGTGGTCGCCAGTCCCTACAGGAATAGTTTTATCTTCTGCCGAGGATTTCTGGGGAGGAGAGTGGTTTGAGTGGCAAAGTTTTGGGGGAGCCTGAAGTCACCTGCCCCCTCCACTCCCCCCAGGTGAAGTCACACCCCGACTCTCCCAGCCAGGTGGGCCCTGGGGCTCCAGGCTGTTGGCACAACCGCACTCCCAGGCAGGGTGACTCCTGCGGGCTTGGCTTAGGAGCGCCGGCTGCCTGCAGTCGTATCTGGGGTGTGGTCTCTTTATGCACAACATCTCCAAAAACATCCCCCACTGTCTTGAACAAACCAAGACTATCTGCCCCAGCCAAATGGCAGAAATATTGTGAGAAATTAAGCTTGTGTCCTTTAGATAAAAGACTCTATTTTAGGTTGAACCTGTTTAAAGATTATGTTTTGGTCTAATTGCCACCTGGTAGTGTGATCCTGCAAACACTTCGGTGGCTTTGGGGACAGTGTTCCGTCTCTCCAGGCCTCAGTTGTCCTGTCAGAGATTCCAGGGGGTGAGGCTCAGACCCCAGTACAGCCGTCCACCCAATAGGAGAATTCCCTTTATTTCCCCAGGGTTTCTCCTCCCCTACCCTCATCTCCCTCCCAGGACCTGAGGGCAAGAGAAACCCCCCATCTCCCACCGAGGTCATAAGAGCAAGAGACAGCCCCCACCCGGGCCCTGTGGGCATTCTGACTTTGCCTTGACAGTGGGTGTGCAGAGGGAGCAGTGGCGGGTGCCAGAGGCTCCCCCGCTGGGTCTGACAGACAGTGAAAGCCCTGGGACCCCACAGCCACAAGTCCCAGAAACCAGCGTGCTCACCTCCCTCTGGGCCAGGGACCAAGCAGGGATGTCCTGAGACTAGTCCAGAGCCGGTCCTCCCACAGCCTTCTGCCACTCAGGGCCACCCCTGCACTCCCAGTGTCAACCCCAGTGACTGCTTCCAGGGATCCCTGTGCCTCAGTGCTCTGCTAGTGACTTTGTTTTTTGCCCCCATGGTCCCCACTGCACAGATGAGAACACTGGCTCTGAGAGGTGGCCCCTCCGGCCCCTTCTGCCCTGCTGGCTTCACCCCCTTCCCTCGGCCCCCAGATACTCCGTAGCCACACAGGGGCCATGACTCCCATCTCTGGGGAGGAGGAAGGAATCTCGCCATGCAGAAACTCCTCTCTGGAGGTTGGACCCCTTCTGGGTCGGGGAGAGATGAGAGATCCTCCAGCCTGGCCTGGACAGACGGCATACGCTCAGCATATTTTTCTGCTCCGGGACTTTTCCTGCTCTGGGGCTTTCTCTGCCCACTCTCTCTCCCAGCAACCTGCACACTGGGGCTGCTGCTGCTTATCTGCCCACCGGGCCTCCTCCCGGGCTGCAACTTCTTGGGGGCTGAGATGGGCCTTATAGCTCCCAGTGAGGGCGTGCCAACACTCTGGGTCCCCCGGTGCCCCTGTCCCCTCTCCAGGACACACAGAAGGGCCCTGCCCAAGCAGGGGATGGATTTCCCAAGCCCAGACACATCTCTTCACTTACCTCTCCCTGTTTGGGGGGGCTACGATGATTTCCTATGAGGCTTCGAGGGGCTGAGTGTTGGGGCCCCTCAGGGCTGGGGACCTTTCTCCACTGACCCCAGAAAAGTCCATCTCAGCAACCAATCCCACCTCATCATCCCCAGAACTGAAATGACTTAAAATCATTGAGAGAATCAGGTCAGGCCCAGGGAGCAAGGCTTTTTTACATTTTTTTAAAATGCCAATCCAGGGGGTGTGGGTATAGCTCAGGGGGCACGACGTCCTTGGTTCAATCCCTAGTACTTCCATTAAAAGTAAATAAATGAATAAATAAGTAAATAAATAAACCTAATCACTTCCAACCCCTACCACACACACACACACACACACACACACACACACACACACACACACACACACACACACAAAACCCCAACAAAACAAACAAACAAAAAAACTCCATCCAGTCCAATAAACTTCTGAGGGTGTTGCTTCTTCAATGAAGTTTGACATACTTACTGTGTCATTGGAAAAGTGGAACCAAAACATATGTCCCCCTGTGTTTCCATCTGAAATATTTCTGTGAATGAAACACAATTTTCCTGCTAGGCTTTTGACAGAGAACCCTGTGCTCTGGACTCCCCCTCCAGATGGCCTAATCCACAGGGGACCCGCTTCATACCCATTAAGATCTTGAGTGGTGGGTCTGGTCGTATGAAGGCCCTGTGGACTCATCCCCAGCAGGCCGGGGACAGTCGGTGCCTGCCGGGTGGGGAACAGACCCAGGCCGAGTTACTCAGGTTAAAAGCGTCTATCCTCCCCTGGATGCTCTACTTAAAAAGGACAGCCAGGCACCTGGGGAGAGGACACCTTGAGGAACCCACCAGCACCACCCTCAGCCTCTAAGGGAAGAACTGAGGGGTGTTCCTGAGAGCCAGGCTGGACGCCCGGGTCCCAGCTCTGGCCCGGCTCCCAGACGTGCCCCACCCAGGCTGCAGGCTGGCCAGGGGCAGCGGGGCACTGTCTCCACTGGGCACACACTACATCCACACTCAGCCTTGCTCAGTCATTCAGTCATCAGGGAGGAACCCCAACATTCAACACTCTCCCTGCTCCAGAGGGGTGGGGCCCAGGGGCCTGAGGAGACCCTCCACTCCTGCCCCAGTGCCAGCTCTGGGGCCCTCCAACAGGCCTCAGGGTCGGTGTTTGGGGCCTCCCTGAGTCAATTTTTTTTAACTTTTAATTATTTTATTTTATTTTTAATTTTTTTTGGGGGGAGGAGGTAATTAGATATTTATTTGTTTGTTTATTTTAATGAAGGTACTGGGGATAGAACCCAGGACCTCGTGCATGTCAGGCATGCACTCTACCACTGAGCTCTACCCTCCCCTCTCCCAATTTCTTTTAAAAGAGGGGAAAATGGAGTTGCCAATATTTTATTTTGTCCATTAAAGTCATCGTGACAAAAACAACCTCTACCTACCGTAATGATTTCACTTAAAAAAGAATGTTTTTAATCAGAAAAAAACATTTTTCAAATACTCTAAAAAATATTCTAAAGCCTTCAGCTTTATAAAACTGACCACTCTGCCCTCTTTGTCTCATCTTACCTGAGACCACAGGCCCTGTCCGGAGCCCCTGGGGCAGGCTGCGTTGGCCTGGCTGAGTGGCCTGGTGCCACCCAGGGAACCTGAAGGCCCTGCTAGTTGGGGGACTGCTGGCCAGGCCTCTGCTGAGGTTGTGCGCGCCCTCAGATGCAGTCCCCCCAGGGTACCAGGGGGCCTCAGAAGCAGCTGGGCCAGCCTAGGTGATCTGTGGACAGCACCTGGCCTGGGGCCCTGGAGGGCTGGGCTGGTTGCATCCACCCTAACCAGCCTGGCATCTCTGGCCCCACAGGGCTGGCACCGCCGGCGGGCCAGGGCTGCCCCAGCCACGCGGCCCGATCTCCGAGCCAGCTGCCACACAAAGCCGCATTGTGGGCCTCCGCCTGGCAGGCAAGCACGTGATGGCAGAGGGTGGGTGGTGAGCCGGACGGGTGTGCCCCGCCGCCTTCCTCTTGGTCAGGATTCAGCGTCCTTACATCCGACCCCACAAAGCAGTAGCGCAGCAAGGCAGGGAGTTGGGGGCTGCGGAGATAGCAGAAAACACAGAGTTGTCACGCCCTGGGGGAGGCCCTTGTGCAGGATCTTTAAACTGGGCTCCCCCTGGAGTCTGCCCAGCACCGAGGCCTGGACTTCAACTTTGCTACACTTGTCTCACTTTGCAGTGAGGGTTGTGGGGGATTGCTGATGTAGGGCCTCCAGCCTTGCCACTTCGCTGCCAGGGTGAAGTGGAGCTCCCAAACTTCAGGCTCCTGCCACCCAGAGGTGACCCCCAGGAGCATGTCTGGAAGTCCCATACACTCTGCTCTGCCTAAACTTTGCCCGTGTCCACGGACTCCTGCAGTGAACCCACATATCTGCTCAGGGTTCCCCCAATCTGAAAATCAAAGCAACCCGAAATACCCCAACCAGAAAGCAGAGGGTCTTCCCTGGAGCCAGTGTGTGCACGCCCACCCGGAATCCCTCCCCTTCTCAAATCCTGGATTGATGAGAGGACGCTGGTGTATTGCAACATCTACACAATGGAATAGTATGTCGTTTTAAAATCCCTTACGGGGGTAGGGAGGGTGTAGCTCAGAGGTAGAGCGTGTGCTTAGTATACACGAGTTCAATCCCCAGTACCTTCATTAAAAAAGACCCCAAACTAATATGAAAAGCATGCACCCCCAGCTGTCTCCCTGGAAGACCCCAAGTTGGTGAAGGGGCCACCACCTTCCTCCAGGGGCAGCCCAGACCTCAAGGTGTCCCTCCAGAGTTCCCCCCACCCCCAGCTTATTTTCTGCATCTGTCTGTCACACACTGTATGGGGGCCAGGGCCCCTCCCCTCAGTGGACACACCCCACCCTCACCCCTTCTAGGCCATGAAGCCAGCACCAGGGACCTGGAGCTCTTTGCCAGATTTGAGGCCAATTTTGAGTCGGGTCCCCCCTCTGCTACCCGATGCCCTGGAGATCGGTCCTGAGGAGTCACTCTACCCTCAGCCCCCTTGCCTGTCCTGCCAATGAGATGAGAGCGCACGTCTGCTGGGAGTCCCTGGGGGACTCACGAGTTTCCTCTCTGATAAAAGACACTCACAGATGTTGCTGCGTCTGGATGTCACATCTTTTAGCAGCTGAGGGTGAAGCCACACCCTGAGGAGGGTCAAGTGGCATAAGATGCCCACTGTGCTGGTGCCTCTCTCTGCACTTCCTACCATGAAATGGTCCCCCTCCAGCTGCTCTGTCCAGCTTGAGCCTGGGACTCCGTCACTTGCAACCACCCTGCAGGTAGCCCTGCCCACGTCCCAGGATCAGTCCCCCACGTCCAGCCACCACAATGCATCCCCAAGGGTGGAGGTCATCTCCCACCCCTCACCACCCACCACCCTCCCCAACCCATGCCCCAGATGCTGGCCACAGGCCAGGCACATCCAATGGTGTTCAATACTGGTTGCTGAAACAATGCATTTCTTGTAAAACGGCCGTGGGTGAACCTGTCTGTTTTGTTGCACAGTAAATATCCTTAAGATCAACGCCGTATTCGATTTCTGAGTTGGGAAAACATTTCTCTCTCCCTGGAGAGTAATTAATAGCCTCTATTACAGGCCCCCAGTTTCTTATGCACAGTTCTAAAATCTAAATATTTCTCAAAACCGAGACTTCTCCTGTAAATTAGTGGCAAACTCAGTTGGTGGTGAAAGCTGACCTGATCAGATATAAGGGTAGATAAAGTCTTTGAGGGGATATTTGCACCTTATGGGGAGGAAGGTATAGCTCAGGGGTAAGCACGTGCTTAGCATGCACAAGGTCCTAGGTTCAATCCCCAGTCCCTCCATTAAAATAAATCAAAAATAAACAAATAAGCCTAAGTACCTACTCCCTCCCACCAGCCAAAATATTTACACGTTATACTGCAGAGACATAAATGCACTTGGTAACGGGTTGCTGCCTCAGATCTTGATAGGGTGTTACTTTATACACAATATATGCACATTATTACCGGTCTAAAATCCAAATTATCTGAATTCAGAAAAACATCCTCCCCCGGGGGCTTCTGGTAAGAAGTCGTGGGACTACTAGATAGCAAGATCTTTATAATACTGTTTATTCCTCCCCCCACCACCCCCCTTTTTTTTTTGCTCTGGCTGCCAAGAAGGTCAGATTTAAATAATGCAGTTTATCACAACAGCTGTCCCTTGTCTAAAATTTCTTAGTGCAATTATCCTGTCTTCTTATAACTTGCCTTTAAAAAGTTACCTGGGCAATACAGCTTTCTTGAATTTGTGTCTTTTATTTTCATTTCATCTGCTTCTCATTGTGATTATTTAAGTAAAATGAGTATAAACTGATCACAAATGAGTGACTCCAGAGGACTCTGTGGGGACAGATGGTCCCTGAGTGTCCCTGTCTGCCATCTTGCCTCCTGGGGGGTCGGCATGGGGGTGGCGCTGACATGATTACGATTGATTTTCTCAGTGCCTTGCTGCACATCCAGGGGACACAGAAGGCACAACCTCCATCCTCAGTGGCTTCTCAGTCAATTCATTCACCCTTGGCACACGTCCAGCTACCACCCAGATGCAAGGACAGCCCACTTCACGTCCATGCAATGACTTGCTTGCAACTTTGCACTGTGGACAAACTTTCTCCCAGTTCTTCCATCAGATCCATCTTGCTAGAAAATCTCAGAAAGAATGTTTGCACACATCATCCATAGGGAGTCAGTTTTCATGTAAAACTACATGTGTGTTTCTCTTTTTGACTTATTTCACTTAATGTGATACTCTCTGGGTCCAAATATCACATGATATCACTTATATGTGGAATCTAAAAAAATAAGACAAATGAACTTATTTTAAAAACAGAAACACCCTCACAGACATAGAAAACAAACTTATGGTTACCAAAGGGGGAAGGAGGGAGGGATAAATTAGGAGTTTGCAATTAACATATACACACTACGATACATCAAATAGACAAACAACAAAGTCCTACTGTATAGCATGGAACTATATTCAGTATCTTGTAATAACCTATAATGAAAAAGAATATATATATGTGTGTGGGTATAACTGAATCACTAGGCTGCGTACCAGAAACTAGCACAACATTGTAAATCAAATATACTTCAATGAAAAAAAAACTATTTGTGTGGATAGATACAAAGTAAAGATGCTTACTAATTGTAATAATGACAATTACTAAATGATGTGGATAAGGATTATGGGTGATGCTTTAATTTTTTCAACTTGCCATTATATTCTACTTTTGTAATAACAATAAGGAATGCAAGGCAAGAGAGTAATAGCTCAGTGGTAGAGCATGTGCTTAGCACGCACAAGTTCCTGGGTTCAATCCCCAGTGCCTCCACTTAAAAAAAAAAAAAAGGAATACAAGCTTATTCTTAATCCCCTTTGAAAATACTATTATAGAGCAGTTTCTTAGGACATTTTTCTAACCAAAAGCTTCACTGGATCTTCATATGACATTTTCATATGGATATGCTGGAAATTTACCTTAAAATGCAATCCAACTGCACAAAAATTACTCCAGTTAAACTTCTGACACTGTCTCCTTCACTGGGTAATTTTAAAAAGCTGTTTAGAGCTTCGTCTACATGACATCAAAGCAGTAAGATAATTCAATAATTCCAGTAGAAATAGGCAGACTTTCACTTCTCAATATGATAAACAAGTGCCAGTAGACTAGCCTTCTTGCTACAAACAAGAAAACTGGGGGGGAACATATAAAATGACTATTTGCAGACATTGGACAGCAGGCAGTGCAGGAATGTGAACCCTCGGTAAAGCTAAACAAATAACACAAGACCTATAATCTCCCTGGCCTCTTGCCTGCAGGTATTTACTGGACCTAAGTGCAGAGAGGGGACCCCAGCAGAGAACAGCAGTCTCATTGAGCTGAGGAGACAAAGACTGGAGTTTGGGGAGGCTGAAGAACCTGGAATTTGTGGGGTAGAGATAGGACTAGTTGGGATTCTGGCAGAGAAATTCAGAAATCTGCATAGGATCCCTTTGCGTCTGTGGACGAAACTGCGAAAGGGGAGATGGGTTGGACAGAGAACAAGTTCAGGTGGCTGAAGGTATTTCAATCACGAGAGATCACACAGGACTGGAGACAACCCAGTACAGACCAGCCAGAGCAAGGTGTCCTCCCTGAAGACTGAGTTAATTCAACAGAGACCCTAGGATCTTAAGGATAGGGCTGAGATGACTGTAGATAAAGGCTTAACAAAGTTTGCAAACACGTTTTGACAGGTTCAAGTTGATGCACAAAGGAATGAGATGCTTGTCAAAACCAAAGGCAACCCTCTGGAACTAAAGACAGTGAAATCCAGACTTTCAAGAATAATATTCTGAAGTCCAGCATTCAATAAAAAAGTTTGGACAGGCAAAAAAGGCAGAGAAATGTAATCTATATCAAAATGGAACCCATACCAAAATGCAACCTACAACCCAAAGAAAAATGAGCCAATGGAAACAGACCAAGAAATGACAGAGATGCTAGAACAAGCTGTCAGTAACTTTAAAACAGCTATTATAAATAGACTCAAGGATTTAAAGAAAAATGAAACCATGATAAGGGGAGACATTGAAACCATAAAAAGGCAGAAACAAATGAAAAATCTAGAGCTAGAAAAAGACAATATCTGAAATGAAAAATTCACTGAGTGGAGATTCCTGATCTGGGCCAGATGGAGCAAAACACATTCACCTTGTCTCACTGCTGATGGAATTATGGTTTCCTGTACAGAATCCATGAAACAGGTATCTGTGGACTCTGAAAAGTACATTGGTGGGCAGACGGAGGAATGAGGCTAGAGTTTGCAAACACCACAAGCTTTGAGAATCAAACTAAAAGGTAGACCACCACAGATCCCAGACAGTCTGGTGGAGGCTATATAGGCGGAGCAGATTCAATTAGCATTGCAAAGCCTTTGAATGTTGAATTAACTTTGGAACCACAGCCCTCAGAAGGTGGGTCAGAACTTACAGTGTGAACTTTACCAGGTCAATGGTCACTAAAATAGTAACATTCTCCTTAGGAGTTAAACAAATACAGTGTCTCATAATGTAATGTTCAAAATGTCCAGGATATAATGCAAAATTTCATGTATTTGAAGAATCAGATAACAGAAGGAAAAAATAATAAAGAGCAGAAATCAGTGAAATGGAAAACAGAAAAATAATAGAAAATAATCAATGAACAGAAAGATGGTTCTTTGAAAAGGTCAATAAAATTAATTAACCCCAAACCAGGCTGACAAAGAAAAGAAGAGAGAAAGTACAAATTACCTACATCAGTACTTAGGGGATATCACGATATACCCCACAGGTGACAATAAGGGAGTTCAATGAACAACTCTATGCAAATAAATTTGATAACGTCAATGAAATGAACCAAATCTTTGAAAGCTACAAACTACCAAAACTCAGGTTTTGTCATTTGGAAAAACTGAATTTGTAATTAAATTTTTTGGAAAAGGAATCTCCAGATGCAGTGGGTTTCATTGGTGAATTCTACTAACCATTTACTGAGAAGATAACACCAATTCTACATAATCCCTCACAACATAAAGTAAAATAAGGGGAAAAACTTCTTGATTCAATTTATGAGTCCAGTATTGCCCTGATGCTAAAGCCAGACAACAGTACAGGAAAAGAAAAGCAATATCCTTCACAAACATAGACATACACCATCTCAACAAAATATTCATAAATAGAATCCAGAAATATATTTTAAACAAAGCATAATTCCTAAGTGAGGTTTATCCCAGGAATGCAAGGCTGGTTCAATATTTGAAAATCAATCAATATAATGTGTCAGATTAACTTACTAAAGAATAAAAGCTATATGATCATATTAATTGATGCAGAAAATACTGAATAATTTCAAGCACACATTTATGATTAAAAAAGACTTTCATGAACTAGGCATAGAGGGAAACTTCCTTAATTTGATAAAGGATATCTACAAAAAAGCTACAGCTAACACCATACTTAATGATAAAAGACTGAATGCATGCTCCTAAGATCAAGAACAAGGCAATGATATCTGCTCTCACTATGCCTATTCAACATTGTATTGGAAGTACTAGCTAGTGCAACTAGGCAAGGAAAAGGAATAAAAGCATGTAGATTTTATAAGAGGAAATAAAACTCCCAATTTACAGGCAGCATGCTTATTTATGTGAAATAAATATGTGAAAATTAATATTTAAAAAATTTTAATCTAAAAGAGAGATCCCAGAATTAATAAATTAGTTTTTCATGGTTTTAGGACAAAAAGATCCACATGTAAAAATCAATTGTATTTCTATATACTAGCAATGAACAATTAAAAACCAAAATTTAACAGAATACCATGTATAATCATTCCCCAAAATGAAATCTCTATAAATATAACAAAACATGCTTAAGATTTATATGCTGAAAACTACAAAGCACTGATGAAAGAAATGAAAGAAGACCTGAATAAATAAAGAGATATATCATGCTCATAGATTGGAAGATTCAATATAGTGCATATGACAATTTTCCCCAAACTGGCCTCCAGATTCAACACCATTCCAATAAAAACCCAAGCAAGACTTTATATTTGTAAACATAGACAGGCTAATTCTAAAATTTATATGGAAAGGAAAAAAAAAAAACTAGAATACCAAAGAGAATTTTGAAAGGAAATGAAATTCAAGATTTCACATGACCTAGTTTGCGTTTGTGTGTGTGACATAATCCAGTGTTTTTCTTTGGGGATGGGTAATTAGGTTTATTTACTTATTTTTAATGGAGGTAATGGGAGCTGAACCCAGGACCTTGTGCATGCTAAGCACGTGCTTTACCACTGAGCTATACCTTGCCCTCGCATTACCTAGTTTAAAAAACCTACTATACAGCTATGGCAGTCAAGAGAGTACAGTGACGGTGAAGTGGTAGTAGACACAGAGATCAATGGAATAGACTGGTGAATCCAGAAATACACTCACATAATTACGGCTAATTGATTTTCTGAAACAATGAGATATACCTCACATACCACAAAATCCCTTTAAAATGCACAATTCAGCTATTTTCAATGTATTAACAATATTTGCACTATTTCCAGGACTTTTTCATCACCCCTAAAAAAACCTGTACCCATTATCAGTGACTCCCCATTCCCCCATACCCCAGTCTGTAGAAACCTCTAATTTCCTTTCTGTGGTCTCGATTTGCATTTCCCTGATGGCTAATGATGTTGAGCATCATTTCTTTTTCTTATTGATCATTTCTTCGTCTTTTGTATATTTGTATATTGGGAGAAATGGCTATTCAAATCTTTTGCCCACACTTTAAGTTTGTAACTTGTTGAGTTGTGTGTGTGTGTGTGTTTGTGTGTGTACAGGACTGGGTATGTGACACATCAAATATATGATGTACAAATTTTTCTCCTATTCTATGGGGCTGTCTTTTTACTTTGTGATCATGTTCTTTGAAACACAAAGGTCTTTAAATTTGATGAAGTCCATTTATCTATTTTTTTCTTTCATTACTTGTGCTTTAGGTACCGTATCTAAGAAACCATTGTCTAATCCAAGATGGTAAAGATTTATGTATATATTTCCTTCCAAGAGTTTTGTAGTTTTAGCTCTGACATCCACATGTCAGATCTACTTTTTGATACATTTTTAGTTAATTTTTTTAAATGGTATGAGATGGGGTACAAATTCATTCTAATGCATGTGAATATCCAGTTGTCTCAGCACAAAAACTATTATCTCCCCATTTAATTGTCTTGGCATCCTTGTTGAAAATGAATTACTCATAAGCTGTGGGTTTGTTTCTGGACTATCAATTCCATTAGCTTGATTTACACACCTACCCCTGTTCCAGCTCCTTACCATGTTGGTCACTATAGATTTAAAGTTTTGAAATTAGGATTTGTGAAGTCCCTCAGATTTGTTCTTCTTTATCAATTGTTTTGCCTATTTTGGGTCTCTTTTATTTTCCTATGAATTTTAGGACAGCCTGTCATTTTTTGCAGAAAATCCCATTGGGATTTTGATGGGGCTTGCGATGAATCTGCAGATCAATTTGGAGAGTATTGCCATCTTAATAATATTGTCTTTCAGTCAATGAAGTATATGTTTCCATATGTTTGTAAATTTGTCATATTTTCTTCCAAATGATTTTTGGAAAATGTGCAAAGGTAATTCAATGAAAAAAGGGTAGATTTTTGAACAAATAATGATGTAACAACTGGACATTCATATACACAAAAATAAACCTCAATCTAACCTTTGCCATCATAAAAAAATGTATTCAAAGTTGATCATAGATCTAAATGCAAAATGCAAAACTTTAAGCTTTATAGAAGCAAACACAGGAGAAAATCTCCATGACCTGTGGTTTAGACAGAGTTCTTAACATGACATCAAAAGCATTATCCATGTTAAAAATGTAAATTGGAGTTCACCAAAATTTAAAACTATCACTCTACAAAAGTTACTATTAAAAGAATGAAAAGACAAACTACAGATTTGAGATAATATTTGCAAATGAGATATCTGACATATATCCAGATTATAGAATGAACCCTCAAACTCAACATTAAGAAACAACTCACTTTTTAAACGGACAATACCAAATGTTGGTAAGGAAGCATTCGTTGCTGGTGGGAGTATGAAGTTGTTCAGCCACCGTGGAAGCAGTCTAGCAGGTTCATATAAATTCAAGTATTTACACTTACAATATGACCCAGCAATCCCACTCCTATTTTCCCTAGAGAAGTAGAAAATTAGGTTTACGATTGTACACAAATGTCTACACCAGCTCCTTTCATAGTCACCAAAAACTGGAAACAACCAAATGTCCTTCAATGGGTGAGTAGATAAGTATTCATACAATGGCATACTTCCCGGCAATAGAAAGACTGAATTACTGATACATGAAACAACATTGATGAACCTCAAAGGTGTTAATCTGGGTGAAAGAAGCCAGTGTCAAAAAGTTACAAACTGTGCGATTTTATTTATATGACATTCTAGAAATCACAAAACTATGGAGAAATAGAACAGACCAGGGGTTCTCTAGGGTTAGGTGTGGGGAGAGATTCTGACTATGAAAGATAGCACACACAAAAAGATAGACTTACCATACGATCCAGCAATCCCACTCCTGGGCATATATCCAGAGAGAACTTTAATTCAAAAAGATACATGCACCTCAGTGTTCATAGCAGCACTATTTACAATAACCAAGACATGGAAACAACCTAAATGTCCATCAACAAGTGATTGGATAAAGAAGCTGTGGTATATTTATACAATAGAATACTATTCAGCCATAACAAATAATAAAATAATGCCATTTGCAGCTACATAGATGGACCTAGAAATTGTTAATCTAAGTGAAGTAAGATGGAAAGAGAAAGAAAAATACCATATGATATCATTTATGTGTAGAATCTTAAAAAAAAAAAAAAGACACAAATGAACTTATTTACAAAACAGAAACAGACTCACAGACACACAGACATAGAAAATGAACTTATGGTTACCAGCAGAGGAAGGGGGTGGGAAGGGATAAATTGAGAGTTTGAGATTTGCAGATACTAACTACTATAAATAAACTAATAAACGACAAGTTTATACTGTATCACACAGGGAACTATATTCAATATCTTGTAGTAACCTACAATGAAAAATAATATGAAAAGGAATATATGTATGTATATGTATGACTGAACTATCATGCTGTACACCCAAAACTGACACAACATTGTAAACTGACTATACTTCAATTAAAAAAAAAAAAAAAAAAGAACAAGGGAATTTGGGAGGAGATAAAACTGTTCTGTATCCCCATCAAAGTGGCAGTTAAGTTAATCTATACAAGTATTAACATTCATAGGATTGTACACCAAAAAAAGAAAAGCCCATCTTACTGTATATTAATGTTTAAAAATACATAAATCTGAAAAACAGAGTCACAAAAACTAAATAAAATCCATGATAACACAAAGGAAAATTACCAAACCACAAAAGGAAGAAGAAAGGAACAAAGAGGAAATACCAAACCAACTGCAAAAATAAGTTCAAAATGGCAATAAACACATATCTATCATTAATTACTGTAAATGTTAATGGACTAAATGCTTCAGTCAAAAGACATAGGGTGGCACACTGGATAATAAAGCAAGCTGCATACAAGAGACCCACTTTAGGGAGAAGGACATGTATAGAATGAGAGTTAAAGATTGGAAAAGGATATTCCATGCAAATGGAAAAGCCAAAAAAGCAGGTGTTGCAGTACTGATTTCAGACAAAATAGACTTTAAAACAAAGGCCATAAAGAAAGATAAAGAAGGACATTTTATAATGATTAAAGGAGTAATACAAGATGAGGATATTATACTTATTAATATATACGCACCCAATATAGGAGCACCTAAGTACATAAAACAATTACTAACAGAGATAAAGGGGGATATTGATGGGAATACAATCATAGTCACAGATTTTAACACTGCATTAACAGCACTAGACAGATCTTCCAGACAGAAAATAAATAAGGCAATAGAGAAATTAAATAATACAATAGGAAAATTAGATTTGGTGGATATTTTCAGAGCACTACACACCCCAAAAATAGGATATACATTCTTTTCAAGTGCACATGGAACATTTTCCAGGATCGATCATGTACTTGAGCACAAAAGAAACCTCAGCAATTTTAAGAAGATAGAAATTATCTCAAGCATCTTTACTGACCACAATGTCATGAAACTAGAAATCAACAACAGAGAAACAAAGGAGAAAAAAAGGAAAGCATGGAGATTAAACAATATGTTATTAAAAAACCAGTGGGTCAATGAGGAAATCAAAGCTGAAATTAAAAAGTACCTTGAGACAAATGAAAATGAAAACACAACCACACAAAATTAATGGGACACAGCAAAGGCAGTGCTAAGAGGGAAGTTTAAAGGATACAGGCCTTCCTCAAAAAAGAAGAACAATCTCAAATAAACAACCCAACCCACCAGCTAGAAGAATTAGAAAAAGAAGAGCAAAAAACCCCAAAAGGCAGCAGAAGGAAGGAAATAATAAAGATCAGGGAGGAAATAAATAAAATAGAGATTTAAAAAACCATAGAAAAAAGTCAACCAAACCAAAAGCTGGTTTTTTGAAAAAGTAAATAAAATTGACAAACTTCTGGCCAAACTTACAAAGAAGATAAAAGAGAAAGAGTACAAATAAGCAAAATAAGAAAGGAAAATGGAGAAATTACAACAAATAAAATAGAAATACAGAATATCATACGAGAATACTATGAAAAACTATATGGAACCAAAATGGATAACCTAGAGGACATGGACAAATTTCTGGAAACATACAGTCCAACAAGACTGAATCAACAAGAAACCGACCACTTGAACAAACCGATCACTAGAAATGAAATAGAATTAGCAAATGAAAGTCCAGGACCAGACAGCTTCACCGGGGAATTCTACCAAACATACAAAGAAGAGCTCATACCAGTCCTTCTCAAACTCTTCCAGAAGACTGAAAAGGAGGGAATGCTCCCAAACTCATTCTATGAAGCCACCATCACCCTGATACCAAAACCAGGCAAAGACACTACCAAAAAAGAGAATTATAGGCCAATATCACTGATGAACATAGGTGCAAAAATCCTCACCAAACCATTAGCAAATAGAATCCAACAGCACATAAAAAAGATTATACATCATGACCAAGTGGGGTTCATCCCAGGGACACAAGGGTGGTTCAGCATATGCAAATCAATCAATGTAATACATCACATCAACAAGAGAAAGGACAAAAACCACATGATCATCTCAATAGATGCAGAAAAAGCATTCAACACCCATTTATGATAAAAACTCTCACCAAAGTGGGTATAGAGGGAACATATCTCAAGATAATAAAAGCTATATATGACAAACCTACAGCCAGCATAGTACTCAACGGTGAAAAACTCAAAAGCTTCCCACTAAAATCTGGGACAAGATAAGGATGCCCACTATCACCACTCCTATTCAACATAGTCTTGGAAATCCTAGCCACAGCAATCAGGCAAGAGAGAAATAAAACGGATCCAAACTGGAAAAGAAGAGGTAAAAGAGTCACCATATACCGATGACATGTTACTATATATAGAAAACCCTAAAAGGTCCACACAAAAACTACTAGAGTTGATCGAAGAATTCAGCAAGGTAGCAGGTTACAAAATTAACGTTCAAAAATCAGTTGCATTTATTTACACTAACGATGAATCAACAGGAAAAGAAAGTAAAGAAACAATCCCTTTTAAAATAGCACCCAAAGTAATAAAATACCTAGGAATAAATCTAACCAAGGAGGTGAAAGAATTATACACAGAAAACTATAAACCACTGATGAAGGAAATTAAAGAAGACTTTAAAAAATGGAAAGATATCCCATGCTCTTGGATTGGAAGAATCAATATTGTTAAAATGGTCACACTGCCCAATGTAATCTACAGATTGAATGCAATCCCTATCAAATTACCCAGGATATATTTCACAGAACTAGAACAAATCATAATAAAATTTATATGGAACCATCAAAGACCTAGAATTGCCAAAGCATTACTGAAGAAGAAGAAAGAGGCTGGAGGAATAAATCTCCCAGACTTCAGACAATATTATAGAGCTTTAGTCATCAAGACAGCATGGTATTGGTACAAAAACAGACATACAGACCAATGGAACAGAATAGAGAGCCCAGAAATGAACCCACAAACTTTAAGTCAACTAATCTTCGACAAAGGAGGCAAGAATATACAATGGAATAAAGACAGTCTCTTCAGCAAATGGTGTTGGGAAAACTGGACAGCAGCATGTAAATCAATGAGGCTAGAACACTCCCTTACACCATACACAAAAATAAACTCAAAATGGATCAAAGACTTAAACATAAGACAAGATGCAATAAACCTCCTAGAAGGAAATATAGGCAAAACATTATCTGACATACATCTCAAAAATGTTCTCCTAGAGCAGTCTACCCAAGCAATAGAAATAAAAGCAAGAATCAACAAATGGGACCTAATGAAACTTACAAGCTTCTGCACAGCAAAGGAAACCGTAAGTAAAACTAAAAGACAACCTATGGAATGGGAGAACATTTTTGCAAATGAAACCAACAAAGGCTTGATCTCCAGAATATATAAGCAGCTCATATGACTTAATAAGAAAAAAACGAACAACCCAATCCAAAAATGGGCAGAAGACCTAAACAAGCGATTCTCCAAGGAAGACATACAAATGAGCAATATGCACATGACAAAATTCTCAATATTACTAATTATCAGAGAAATGCAGATCAAAACTACAATGAGGTATCACTTCACACCAGTCAGAATGGCCATCATTCAAAAGTCCACAAATGACAAATGCTAGAGAGGCTGTGGAGAAAAGGAAACCCTCCTACACTGCTGGTGGGAATGCAGTTTGGTACAGTTACTGTGGAAAACAACATGGAGATTCCTCAAAAGACTAGGAATAGACTCACCATGACCCAGGAATCCCGCTCCTGGGCATATTTCCAGAAGGAACCCTACTTCAAAAAGACACCTGCACCCCAATATTCATAGCAGCACTATTTACAATAGCCAAGACATGGAAACAGCCTAAATGTCCATCAACAGATGACTGGATAAAGAAGAATTGGTATATTTATACAATGGAATACTACTCAGCCATAAAAACCGACAACATAATGCCATTTGCAGCAACATGGATGCTCCTGGAGAATGTCATTCTTAGTGAAGTAAGCCAGAAAGAGAAAGAAAAATACCGTATGAGATCTCTCGTATGTGGAATCTAAAAAACAAACAAACAAACAAAACATAAGTACAAAACATAAGTACAAAACAGAAACAGACTCATAGACATAGAATACAAACTTGTGGTTGCCAAGGGGGTGGGGGGTGGGAAGGGATAGACTGGGATTTCAAAATGTAGAATAAATAAACAAGATTATACTGTATAGCACAGGGAAATATATACAAGTTCTTATGGTAGCTCACAGAGAAAAAATGTGACAATGAATATATGTATATGTTCATGTATAACTGAAAAATTGTGCTCTACACTGGAATTTGACACAACATTGTAAAATGATTATAAATCAATAAAAAATGTTTTAAAAAATCTGAAAAACAAATACTGGATGGTCTTAACAGAAGATGAAACACGCAGAAGGAAAGGCTTGAAGACCAGCGACTAGAGCTATCTAAAGCATGGAGAGAAGAATGGCTGAAGGACATTAACATATTGACCTACGGGCAATATCCAGGGATGAAAGTTATCTCTAATCAGAATCCTCAAAGAGAGGGCATGGGCAGATAAAATATATGAAGAAATAGTGATGGAAAAAGTTCCCAATTTGATTAAAAAAAAAATATATATATATATATATATAAACACACGAATCTAAAGGATACAAGGAAACTTAAGAAGAATCAATACGAAGAAAATCACAGCAGAGATCACTTTACTCAAATCACTAAAAACCTGTGATGAGAAAAATCTTAAAATCAACCAGGAATGAAAGACAAATTACATATGGGGAACAAAGAAAATAATGACCATCAGAAATAACACAGGGCTGACAACAGTCAAATGAATAATTTTAAAGTGCTGGGGACAGTGGGTACTGTCAATGTTTCAACATCCAAAAAATTTCTTCAGAAGGAAGTTGACAGTTTACAACAATAATATCAATATCTTATCAATAGCAGTATCAGTATCTTACAGGATTATCTGATGTAGAAGATAACAAAGGATGGAAGGGGGGAGATGAAAGTCCATTATTTTAAGGTTTACTTCTTATTTGAGCAAGTATACTATTATTTGAAAAGTTAACAATGGATGTTATAAATCTAAAGCAACTAGTAAAAGGGTGAAGATAATAGGTAGACCAATAGAGGAGATTAAGTGGAATATTTAGAAACACAAATCTAAAAGAAGGAAAGAAAAAAAAAAGGAAGAAGGAACAGATGTACAAAAAGAAGACAAATAGCAAGATGGAAAATTTAAAGCCAGCCTTATCCATAATTAACAAAATTAATGAACTAAATTAAAAGACAGAGACCCTTGTACTGAATTTTTAAAAACACCCAAATAATATTATCTATAAGAGGTATACTTTTAATACAAATCCCCAAGATGTAAACAGTAAAAGGATGGAAAAATATGTATTGTGCAAACAATAATCCTAGATCATTTGAATTGCTTCCTTAATATTACATAAAGTAGATTTCAGAAAAATATTACTAGAAATAAGGAAGAGCATTTCATATTAATAAAAATATCCATTTACCAGAAAGACATAATCATCTACTAGGGCTGAACTGTGTCCCCCCTCAAAACATATGTTAAAGCCTTAACCCCCAATGTAACCATATCTGGAGATAGTCTTTAGGAGGCAATTAAGTTTCAATGAAGTTATAAGGGCGGGGTCCTAATCCATAGGACCTTATAAGAAGAGGAAAAGACGTCTGAGATCTCTCTCTCTTGCTCTCTCTTCAGGTGCACAGAGAGAAGACCATGTAAGACACAGTAAGAAGGCAGCCATCTGCAAAGCAAGGAGAGAGGCTTTGCTAGAAACTAAACCCTGCTGTGCCTCGGTCTTGGACTTTCCAGCCTCCAGAACACATTTCTGTTGTTAAAGCCGCCCAGTCTATGGTACTTGTGACGGCAGCCCAAGCTAAGGCACTGTCTTAAATGCATATGCCCATACTAAGATTGCCTCAAAATACACTAGGCAAAAGTAGATAGAACTGAAAAGAGAGAAATTTCTCATTACATGGGAGATTTCAACAGGAGATGCACAGGAAAGCATGGAGGATACAGAAGGCTTGAACAACACTACCGAGTGACTTGACCTGATTGACATTGAATCACATAATGGCAGAAGGCACATTATTTTCATGTGCGTATATCTGGGGCAACCAACCAAACAGGCCAAGTGCTGGATCGTAAAATGAATCTCATCACATTTAAAAGGGCTGGAAATTGTACAATACAATAGTACAGTAATCTGACCACAGTGGGATTAAACTAGAAATTAATAACAGAAACGTGTGTGGCTATTCCCCATATATGTGGAAGTTAAACAAAATAGTGCGGGGGGGCAGGCTATAGCTCAGCACTAGAGCACATGCTTAGCACACACGAGGTCTTCAATTCAATCCCCAGTATCTCTAAAAATAAGTAAGTAAGTAAGTAAGTAAGTAAGTAAATAAATAAATAAATAAATAAATAAATACCTCCGTACAAAAAAAAAAATTTAAAAAAAAGAAAAAAAAGATGCTCCTAAAAATTCCTTGGGTCAAAGAAGAAATAACAGGGAGAATTAGAAATTCTGAAAGTCTTTTGAATGGTGTGATAGTGGAAACACAACTTACCAAAAACCTCAAGATACAGTTATATAGTGTTTCAAGGGAAACTTAGGGCTTTAAATACTTTTGGGGAGCGTTGTGGAGGACGTAATTAGGTTTATTTATTCATTTTCAATGGAGGGACTGGGGATTGAACCTAAGACCTCGTATGCACATGCTCTACCACTGAGCTATACTTTTATTAGAAAGGAGAAAGGTGGATGGTGATGGTGTATTCAAGTGGTCCTTGGGGAGAGGCACAAGGACAGCACGTGTGGGGCAGTGCAGCAGAACAAGGGGTCAGGCCCGGGGTCCTGGGCAGATGGGAGCCAGAGAGATGAGTCAGTGCCTGGTGGGAGGGTGGGGGTTGGGGGCCAGAGAATTCTCTGGACTGTACTTTCTGCCTGAAAATAGAGTAATGCTTTCTGGTGTTCACCACCCCCTAAATGCCCAGAAAAGCCCAACTGACCGGCATTTTTCCGGTGCTGGTTAGAGAGATGGTGGGGGTGCAGCTGAGACCCGGGGGTGCAGCCCCGGTGGGTCTGAATCCCCACAACCTCCGTCCTGGAACTGACTGCCTCCACTCTCCCATCTCATCTCTCAGAGTGGGGGCAGGACGGGGCTGCTGTTCTGACCTCGCGGGGAAATCTGAATAATTGATGCCGCACTCTAATGTTTCGGGCAATTGTCATCAGGCAAGAAACACAAGCCCAGTGTGCAGAGAAAGAGGTCCAGGACAAAGGGCTGTTGTCATCGCCCCCTTCCCCCGGCCTCAGGTCTGTGTGGCTCTCTCCCCAGCACATGATCTGTGACAATCGTCCTGTGTTCTCCCACCTCCCCGGGGGAGCCGAGGGCGGGATGATCAGGGAGGCGGCTCCCCCAGGACTGCGGGGGAGGGCTGTCCCCTGCCCCCACCCCCCGGTCTGGACCATGCTCCCAGCTGTTGCTGGGTACCCGCTTGGCACTGCCTTCTCTGCTGAGAGCTGCTGCCCGACAAATACAGAGTTCTCACCCAAACAAACAGCACAGATGGGTCCCCAGGGGCCTGCGCGCCCAGTGTGCTGGGCGTGGCCTACATAGGGAATCGGGCGGGGGCGTCCTGAGGGCTCCCTGAGCTCCAGCCCAATGGCAGAGAGAGTCCAACCCTGTTTGGATTTCTGGCACTGGGGGCCGCGCCTCATTTGTCACACCCCGAGGGGGAAAAACAACCTATAGCAAATGAACTCCAAACACACAGCCCCCATGAGCAGAGAGCAGGTGACCATCAGACCTCTTCTGACCTAGCACCTACAGCCGTGACGGCATATCTGGGACAAGGTGGGAGTTGCATGAGGGTGTAGATGCCCATCTGGTCACGGTTGGAACTGTAGGGATGGGGCTGGTGTGGGGAGGGGGAGGGATGTGGCAGGCTTCCCTACAATGTTTCCCAAATCAGTCATCTGTGCCATCCTAGAAAAGCACAGAAATTCTCGGTCAGCTCCGGTGAAGTCCCGCCCTCCCCAAGTGAAGAGCGCTGGACCCTGGCATCATTTTTTTTTTTTTTTTTTTTTTTTTTTTTTTTTGTAGGATTGAGGCTCCGAGAAAAAGGTAGTCGTTACGTTTTCCAGATGAAGAAGGGAACACCTTGGGAAGGAGGTCCAGTTCGCTAGCCCGTGGTGGGGACCATCCCAGCTGCATCTGGATTTCAGGTCGGGAGAGAGGGTGTGCGGACCTCCAGACTGTGGAGCAGAGCTGAGAGCAAGGCCTGGGCAGAATCAAAATGCAGGGTCCTTTGTTCAAAAAGCATTTGAAGAGGGGAGGACATAGCTCAGTGGTAGAGCACATGCTTAGTATGAAGGAGGTCCCGGGTACCCCAGTACCTCCATTAAAAAATAAATGGGTAAACAATCCCCATTATCACCATTAAAAAATAAATAAGTAAATAAATAAAATAAACCCTAATTACCACTCCTAAAAGAAAAAAAAAATTGCAGCATTTGAAAACAGTGTTTTTCTTTCTTTCACGGTCTCTCTTTCAACCTGTTGTGGGTTTTTAATGTTTTTTATTTAATATTATACTCCTTTGGGCTCAGGGACACTTGCAAGGTAAATGCAGACCCTCACAGGCACTCAGGTTCTGCCCTGCAAATCTGTGGGGGGGGGGGCATGTGTGCCTGATCCTCCCTGTTTCCTGCCTGTCCCCCAGGAGTGGGAGAACCTTTACTGGGGCAGGAAGCTGGAGGCAGGATTCCTGCACCGGCTCTGTTGTCCTATTGACCTCCCTTACAAAATGTAAATTCAAGGATGAAACCATCAAGAATTTCCAGGTGGGGACTACAGAGCCTTGAACCCCAAGCAAAGCCCCTTCTGGATGGCACCCATCCAGCCAACTCTGGCTGCCAAGGCCTTTCTAAGACTAAGAAAGCTGGGCACCCTGCCTGGTGGCTGTGGCAGAACTGAAGTGTCTGGGGTCAAGCCTTCACCCCAGGCAGCCGCATCAGTGTGGAGAGTCAAGTTCAAGGCAGAGGGAAAGCCATGCTGAACTGGGAACTGGGATTGTGAGCAGACACCAGGGAAATCCGCCCACATCCTTTCTGAAGAGCCCCCATACTTGCCCACTCCCGGGAAAAAGGACCAACCCAAGTGATGCTCCTTGGGGACCAAAGACCTGCTGACACTGTAGGTACGAAGGCCGGTCCCCCTTCCTGTCTAGCGCAGCCCCAGAGGCCCCAGGGCTCTTGCAGGGCATCCTGGGTCCTTCTCCCCCTCCACCAGCCCCGCCCTCTTCCTTTCCTTACACTTTGGTTGTGCATCTCCCAGGAAGAAGGCTCTAAATGGGATCGGTTGCCAGCGCCTATACAGAGGGTCCTGGTATGCACACTACAGCAGAGGGGGCTGGGGCCATAGACCTTTCACCAGGGGTGAGCCCAGGGGCTTTCTAGGGAACAGGATCTCCGGCTGCCCTGGGAGAGGTGTGAGGGACACAGGAGCAGGGGACCAGGCTGCTATGAGACCACTGGCTGTGGAAGAGAGACCTGACAGTTCAGTTCAACCCCAAACTTGAAACCAGTGGGTCTACCTGGAGCACTTCAGGAACCCTGATCTCTGGCCGTCATAGGAGGTTGGGAGATAAAAGAGAGGATGGATGAGGCTCAGAAGTTTCTTCTGGGGAGGTGGAGCTCTGGGCCTGCCTCGGAGGGCGACTTCCACAAGATCAGGGACAAGATGGAGATGGGGTGAGACCCTGAGGCAGGGGGAGGTCTGGGTAGATCAGGTGAGAAGTGGAACTTCAGATCCTGGTGAAAACCCAGATCTGCCTAAGTGACCACCCCCTTGTAGGTGGCAGTGCCCCACCCCCATCCTGCTGGAGGATCACGCCATGACCTCCAGCATGGCAGGTGTCTAACAAGACAAGGGCTCCCTGGGGACCCACCTCCACACTCCATCCCACAGCCAGACCGTAGGATTAAATCCCAGCACAGCCCTACTGGGGACCTGCTGAAGGAGGGGAGATCTTTTAAATTTTGATCTTTTATGGTGGTAAAATACACATAACATCAAGTTACCATCTTAACCATCCGCAAGTGTATAATTCAGTCATGGCAAATACACTCCCACTGTTGTGAAACCATTGTCACCATCACCTCCAGAACCCTTTTCATCTTGCAAAACTGAAACTCTGCACCCCTTAGACACCGTCCCCTCCTCCCCCCACCCCTGGAAACCACCATTCTACTTTCTACTCTAAATTTGACTGTTCCTCAGGGGAACCTCATATGAGTGGAATCTCTGTGCGTCCTTTTGTGTCTGGCTTCTTTCCGCTTAGCATAATGTCTTCAAGCTTCATCCGTGTTGCAGCAGGTGTCAGAACGGTGGGCAGAGAGGGGGCGTCATGTCAAAGTGGCTGCAGGCTGAGGCCAGACCTGGAAGAACTGGTCCTGAGGATGTGGAAGAAAGGAGGGCAGAACAGGGATAAGGGGTGCATCCCTGCAGGCACAGTCTCTGGGGCTCACCCATCACGCCCTGGCAGGGACCCCCGGAGGAGGGGCTCCTTCTGTGCCCTAGGATGGTTCCTGGGAGGAGGGGCGACAGCCACAGGACCAAAGGCTCCAAGGGAGGCCAAAAAATTCAGGAAAGGCTGCCAGATCCCCCATTTACCACTTGACAAAGGGTGCTAATGAGGGGCACGGTGCAGTGTCGTGTGCTTCTTCCTGTGTGTGGGGACTGACAGCGGAGGCTGTTGCTGCAGGGACCCGACAGCAATGGAACAACAGGGTCTCAGTGGAACACAGGACAGATGGTGGTGTCAAAGGCAAGGGGAGTGCAGCGATGTCGATGAGTTCAAGATCGGAGCAGCAGCAGCTGGGGCCCTGCCGAGCAGACAACCAAAGAGGCGCTTCCTACAAGGCAGGCGAGTGGGACGGGCAGTCAAGGAGGGTACCGCTTAGTTGATACAATAAATGATACCAAGGAGGGACTGCCAGGGGGCTGGGAGCAGCCAAACCATGATGCCTGAGCTCAGATTCAGACCCAGAGCCCAGCCTGAAGGAGAGGCCGGCTCCGCGCAAGGGCTCTGCAACCCCATGGCAGGTGTGCACAGTGGTGACTTCCTCCCTGAAGGAGTCCCGGCCTTTAACTGGGTGACCATGCATGGTGGTGGGAGGGGAGCACGGGGAACTTTTCAGGACTGTCAGACACAGGCTCTGAATTGATACCAATGAATGGGGACCAAGGGGTCATCACGGCCCCCTGGGGGAGGAGCGGTCAGGATCAGGTTCAAGTCTAGCTTGGGATGGCCCACTGAGTCCTTTCTCCTCTTCTGAGTGCATCATCAAGATGGCGTTTCTTGGCTACTAGCTGAACCTCCACATGGGCTCCGTAACCTGTCGGGCAAGAGCTGTCAGAGTGGGAAGGGCAGCATGGAAGCCTCGGAAATTGCCCCCTCCCCTCACAGGGCTAGGAGATCAAACTAGTGCCACCTTCCAAGGGGGAAAGCAGAGATTCATCCCCCCCTCAAAAAAACACCTAGTAATTCTGGTATTCGGAGGGGGATGTGGTGGCCCCTGTCATATCCTCATTTCACTCACAGGTCTGAGCCTACAAAAACTAGATCTGTGATGACACATTATAGTGACATGATGGACTAAATTGTCCCCTCCCCTACCTCCACCCTTGCCCAACTTTGTATGTTGAAGCCCTAACTGCCAGACCCCCACCACCATGTGACTATGTTTGGAGATGGGGCCTTCAAGGAGGTTGTTAAGGTCAAAAGAGGACTGATATTTTTATAAGAAGAGGAAGAGACCCCAGAGTTTCCTCTCTGCATATGATCGGAGGATGGCCGCATGAGGACACAGTGAGGAGGCAGCATTTACAAAGAGGCCTCGCCAGAAATCACCCCTGACAGAACCTTGGCCTTGGACTTCCAGCCTCCAGAATGGGAGAAAACAGATTTCTCTTGTTTAAGCCAACATGTCTGTGATCTTCCATTGGGGCAGCCAGCAGCGTGGCCCAAGCAAACTTCTTCAGGGGGAGCCGGATCCCAGCAGCAGCATCAGAGGCCCTGTACAGAGCAGATCAACTGGTTCAAGTGTGTGATCAGCCACCCACCTGGGAATGTCTTCCTTTCCATCCCTGCCAGAATCAGTTTGTTTGGGATTAGCAGATAAAAGTACTGTATATAAAGTAGTTAAATAACAAGGACCTGCTGTATAGCTCAGGGACCTATACTCAACATCTTGTAGTAAACTATAAGATGCAAAAGAATATATCTATGTGTATGTGTAATGGAATCACTATGCTGTACACCAGAGACTAATACAACATTGTAAATCAACTATATTTCAATTTAAACAAAAAGGTTAAAAAAAAATAAAGAAACAGTTTGCATTTGTGTTGGGTGAACAACAGCACACACTGGGCTGGGCCGTCTGCACATTTCATAAATGGACAATTCGTGTACGTTCAGTTCTTCTCACAAACATCTTGTCCTCCAGGCTCACCACCAATGGAGTCAGTCATTTTTGGCTGACCTAAAAAATGGGCTAAAAATCACCCATGCCGCAGGGTTGGTGGGAGTTGGCAGAGTAGCGGGTCACACTGGGACTACATGAAGGGCAAAAGGGTCCAGGCGAGTCTGCACACTGGATGCGGTGACAGGAAGGCAGCCCCACAGTCGGGTGCTGGAAAGGATGCCCCTGCAGGGGTCTGAGGACGGGGCCCCATGGCGGGCGGGGTGGGACCCATGTCTGGCCAGGGAGCAGAGCAGGAACAGTCCCGGGCCTGGGTGGAGATGGGAACCCTTTGCAGATCCACCAGGCAGACCCCAGAGGGTCCCAGGACAGGTTTGGGTGGGGAAGAATCGCACATGCTACCTGGACAGAGCCCCACTGGCCTGTGCAGCAACTTGGTGCTGATAGAGATGGGACTCTGCCTCTGTGGGGCCCAGAGCTTGATCTCCGAGCACAGGTCCCATGGGCAGGGCAGCCAGTGGCACCCAGGACCTATGCCAGACACCCCAGGAGTGCGTGGCCTGGAGCTTGCTCCTGACCCTGAACCATGCGTGAAGTCCTGGGGCCTGTGTTCTGAGGGACCCCTTTGCCATCAGCCTAGGTTTGCATCTGCTGCTGATACATGTTCAGATGTGAGTGGCAGCCCCTCTCCTCCAGACTTTCACGTGATTTCCCCAAACAGAGTGGACGCTATGGATGGGCTGGGGCTGACCCACGCAGGGCTCCCAGCCTCTCAGCCCCACCTGTTTGTGTCCTGGGCCCGTCAGGGGGCGGGGGCGGGGACAACTCCTCCTTAACCCCGCCCCCCAGCTGTGCAGGTGGCTCAGAGCCAGCAGCAGCCTGGCCCCACCCCCTCCTTGCCCTCCGCAGCTCATCCAGCCACTGTGTCTTCCAGTGGGGAATTCCAGAGCCAGATATCAGGAAAATACAAGCGTATCCACCTCGTTCCTTCAGGAAGGAAGCAGGAGGTGGGAGTGAGCGTGTGGTCCAGTGAAGTGGACGGCCCTGTGGGGAGCCCACTGGCCAGGCAGCAACCCCAGGCCTCTTGTCTCTGAGAAGTGATGAGGCTGACCTGGGAGCAGTTCCCCCACCACCCCTCCTCCACCTGCTCTGGGACCTCTCCTTCCCCTTTCCTGGATCGGGCCCCCCACGGACAGGAGGTGACAAGGGAGGAAGGACTGGAGGGCATCACATCACCTGCGCCTGTGGAAGCTCCAGAGTGGACGTATCTGTTGGTCCCCTGCAGCTCTCCTGCTGATGCTCTGGGTGCGTCCCCCACCCCGCTTCCTGCCAGGCCTCTGGCTGGCACCCTACTTCATAGGGCGCGGTGAAGGTTAGGTGCAGAAAGTATCCAGCCCTCTTAACCCTGGCCACTGGGGGCCTTGGAGGGGCCTGGCCTCCCGTCTCAGGGCTGTAGTGGGACCTGTGAGGCCTCGCAGCCCTGGGAGCCAGCTAAGACCCAGTGGGGCAGACGGAGGGTGGTGCTGCCACCATTAGAGGCTCAGCAAGTGGAGGACTCCAGGCCCCAGTGTCCCTTGACCAGGTCCTGCACCCAAGACACCTTTCTGTTGTTTGTTTTAGAAGGAGATCTTTTGCAGTTTGGAGGAAACATTAAGAGGATGACCAGGAGCATCTTTCCTTAGTATCAGTGCTTGTTCTTTCACACGCTGGTGTCAAGTTCATTCGTGCAGAAAATTCAGGAGGCTGTACTGAGCATTTCCTCTGAGTGTCCAGGATGCGGAAGACTCAGAGTGGTCACATCCTGGGAGGGACATCCCAGCTCACTAGGGAAGGTGTGCCCACGTGGCCTGAGCAGCCCAGGGGACGGAGAGATGCCTCACACACCCCAGGTTTGCAGGGGAGCCCCTCTGGCCCAGGTGGCCCTGGGCACAGAATTAGGGTCTCCAGGGGGAGTTGCAGGCCCCTTGCTTCTGCATGAAGGGCTGAGAGCAGAGGGGGGTGACCCATTCGGGCCCTCAGCCCAGCAGTCAGCGTGTTGGGGAGGTCCTCTCCCCACCCATAGAGCACATGCTTTGGAGTTGGGAAGCCACCCCCCTCATTTCCCCTCGAAGGTATCCAGGATGTGATCAGGTCTGGGAAGCAGTTCCACCCCTGGAAACTCAGACAGCAGCCTGGTCTTCTGAGTGGTGTCTGGGGAGGGATGGCTTGGGTCCAAATGCCCATGCCTTGGCTGGCTATCAGCTGCGACGGTGGCGTAACTTCTGGAAACTGAAGCTTCCGGATTTAGAAAATGGGAACAGAATCCTCGTGCACACAGCCCAGGGTTTTGTGAGGAGGAGGCCAGATAGCCAAGACAAGGTGCTCAGCCGCTGTCCCCAGGGAGGGTGCTGTGTGAGTGGGGCTCCTGGACCTCGGGAGCCCAGCTGGAGGCCTGGTCAGAGACCAGCGGGCCCGGGCAGCCTCTGCAGGGCCGCCAGGGTCTGGGCTCTGAGATACCATTCGATGAGGTTCCAGCTGGTGGTGAGAAGGCTGGTCAGGCCTACATGGCTTCCCAGACCCAGTGGAGCTCCAGGGCGACCGGTAGAGACTCCTCCAGCGTGGGGAGCAGCCTTGAGACCACTCTGTGCACACACATGTTCCCAGACAGAGCAGGAGATCTGGCCGCCCCAGGCAGCTCTGAGCTCCTCCACCGGGGAGGGCAGGGCCACAGCAGTGGCCATGGGGTGCCTTGAAACTACCACAGTGAGCTGGGTGTGTCCAGAGCCGAGGAGGGAGGAGGCCCTGCGGGGGCCAGAGGCACAGGACTCCTGAGGCCTGGCCTCAGCCAGGCAGGTAGCCCTCACCGACTGGATCCTGCTTGGACTTCTACCAAAAAAGCCCCACCCTCCCTAGCACCGCTGTTTAATTTTTTCTTTCGACTGCCGGTAGCAGTCCACCCCTCTGGGGAGGCCTCCCAAAGGCTGCCCTTTATGGCTCCAGGTCCAAAGTCCCCAGCCTGGCAGCGAGGTCTCTTACTGCAACCAGGGCCTGCCTGGCTCTGCCAGACCTAGTGGGCTGCAGCTCCCGCGATGCAGAGGAACACCCCCCACCCAAACCCCTTCCCCTTGCCTCCGAGCCGGCCAGTCTCTGCCCCGGGAAGCCCACCTGCTCCCACCTGCTGCAGAGAATGATACCCAAGTCTCTCAAGCCACATCCACCACCACGGCGCCCCCAGCAGGGCCTAGAGGCCATTTCATCCTCCAAACCAGGCTTGGCATGATTATCCTTATTAGCTCCGTTTTGAGGTTTCTGAAGTCTAAGCAGAAAACTAGGAAGACTGGAGCTGGGCTGGAAACCTGGGCCGCCCAGGGCCTTCCTGCTGGGTGGAGCAGGTGAGCGGCCCATCACACCCTCGCTCCTGGGCCAGCCCGGCTGCACCCGGGCCTCCCCACCAAGCTTTATGAACTTGTTTGCTACTCCCGGCCAAGTACTGGGCCAGGGCTCAGGGAGCAGATGTGGGTGTGCCCTTCACCCTCACCAGGAGCTAACGGCCTCAACAGGGCGAAGACCAAGGGAGCCGGGGAAGGGCAGGGCAAGGTATTCCCGGGCAGGTGCCAGGGCCAGGCATGCAGTGGCACTTTAATATCCACAAATCAGATCATTACCAGGAGGAGCAGGTCCAGGCCCCCCGGACCTGTGCAGCCACAGAGGATGAAGCATCCCACCCAGTCTAGAACTTTCTCACCTGCCTCTTTTCCATGACCCCAAGGCTTGCGTCAGCACCAGCTCTGCCCAGGGAAACACCTCAGACACCCATCTGCTGTGTGCACTCTGGAGATAGCTTTGGCCTCCGTGCTGAACCGTCAGCCTGAGTGATGCCTTGGCCTCAGCTGGGTCATAAGTTCGTTTTCTCAGCCACCGGCCCTCCCAAGAATTAAGGACCTGGGAGTTCCTAAATATGGCTATATTCCTGAACATCAACTCTCGAGACTTAAATGGTTTTAATAGCTTCTGGAAGGGATTAATCAGCTTCCAGCCCCCACCAAGTTCGCATCCCAACATAAGACCCCTGTTCAGTGAGAAGTCCATTCATATCCACTGTGGGAGCTTTCCTCCACCGCCATGTGGGAACTCAGACTCACTTGGTGTTAGCAAAGCGCCTCCACCTTATTCGGACCATGCGAAGTCCACCACGCACAGCAGTGCAAGTGCACAGGTAATCCAGAGCACAGGAGGGGAGAACGTCCAGGCAAAACCAAGGGCCCAGGGCGGGGGTGGGGGTGCCCGCTGTGCTGCCTCTGTAGCTCCAGGGGGCTGAGGGGTGGGCATGACCATAGGGAAAGGTGCTAGTTCCCGGCTTCTTGGCTCACACTGCACTCTTGGGGGCCCACTGAACGCACGTGCCTGGGACGGCACTCTCTGAGCTTCCGATGGGCTCCTGTGCAACGTAACACGTCCTGACCAGGCTTCAACCTTGGACCATAAAAACCTCCGACTCTACGGGGGTGGGTGTAGCTCAGTGGTAGAGCACATGCTTAGCATGCATGAGGTCCTGGGTTTAATACCCAGTACCCCCATTAAAAAAAAGGCAGACTCTCAGCACAGAGAGTACAGTCCACTCTCCCCACCATCCACACACACGAAGAGACTTGAACAAACACCAGCATAGTTCCTAACTGCTCGGGGATGCACACCTGGGAGGCCAGCTCAGTCCCCTCAAGTTCCTGCTCAGGAAAACTCAATGCCCCTGGGGCAATCAGTTCCTCCAGGTCAAAAGCTGATGAAAGGTTGGTGGGCCCCTAAACCCACTCTGAGAATAGTCACTTCAGAACAATTGTAAGTCATTTCTCTGCCCTTTGAGATGTCAATCTTCCACCACCCAGAACTGTCCCTTCCAGGACCTGGGCATTGCCTCATTGTTCAGGAGGCCGGGACTGCAGTCTCTCTCCCACTGCGACCTGTATGTGTCCCATGTGTGTTCCCTGGTCCCATCTTTAAGGACTTCCTCAATGATTAGTGACACATAAGATAATGCTGCTTTGTACTTAAGGCGTGGCATTGAGGGGACATGCCTGTGGGATGGGGACTTTTCCGATGCCACCCAGGGAAACGCAGTGAGGCCCAAACTGGAGGACCCTGGTGCTTTTACAAAATGTTTCTGGAATCAAAATGAATTTTTCCTTTGACTTTTTTTTTTTTTTTCCTGAGAGAAAACTTTTTCAGGACCAGACACCATCCCTCCAGGTGCAAATCTGTCATGAAGCAGGCATTTGATAAAAGTCTCCTGACTTGGCCTGGTCCTGGCATAAGTTTAGATGAGGGCGACCTTCAGGCCCGGGAGGCAGCCAGACTCAGGGCTGAACTGCCTGTGGTCCTGGTGGACATGCCCCCTCCACACACTACCTGTCCCCCATCCCTTCCTCTGTCCCCCCAAGCCCTGGTCTTCATCCTGAAGGTGCCCAATGGAGAAGGGGACTGGAGGCAGAGGGCAGGGTGTTAATCTAATCACACCCAGCGGAAACCTCGGGGCCACCACACTCGCGGACACATCACAGGAGTCCATCATCCAACTGAGAAAAGAGACTATGAGCTTAAATAACTGTGGATGTCAGCCCTGCCACGGTGAGCTCATGTGAGGGGGAGGCACAGATAGCTCCAAGGGAGGGAAAGCCCCAGGGCGTGTGTATGTGTGAGTGTGTGTGCCCATGGGCACGTGTGTGCATGAGCATATCTGTTCATGCCGAGGCATGTGCCCAGTGCGCTCCTGCTTGGCAGGTGGTCAGCAGGTCTCAGGGATCAGGGCAGGGCTATGAAAGAAGAGGTCCAGGCAGACAGGCAGCAGCTATGGGAACAGGGACTGCTGGTCTACCGAGGAGGTTGGAGGAGGGTATGAGGAGCCCTTGAGTCTGGGGCCTTCCGGGGGCCTGGCTCCTCCCTGGGAGGCTGGGGTGGACCACCTAACCTGGCCCTCAGCATGCCTGCAGTACCCACCCCACCAGCAGCTGTGATCCCTGAAACGTTGCCTCCCTTGGAGAGCAGAGTGGGTCGGAACCTGGAATGGAGGGTGGTATTGGGCAGGGGGGCGGGCCAGAGTGGCTCCTTCTGGAAGGATGGGAACCAGAGCTGGGCCTGTGATTGACGGTGAAAACCTCGAGGTCCCCAGGATGAAAGGTGATGGGCCCACCACAAATGAGGAACAAGAGACACTGACTTCCAGAGTGCCCTTTGCAAATGCCTCGCAGGCTCAGCAGCAAGGTCTGTTCTGTCTCCCCCGGGGGCCCACTTCTGCTCTCAAGAGCGGTGGCCTCAGGTCCCCAGTGCAACCAGAGCCCTGGGGTGAAACAGCAGCATCCCAGTCTGAGGGGTGCTCTGCCCCCAACCCGGCTCCAGCCTCGGTGCAGATGTCCGGGTCAGGGAAGGAGCCCAGGTCCTGCTGGCTCCGTCGGAGGAGGGTCTCCGGGGACTGGAAACACTGTCCCAGCCCGCAAACCCTCTCTCTCCTGCCTTCCACATAAACAAGCCCGCCGTGCAGGCAGTGAGGTGAAGGCTGAACCTCGGGCCCAGCTGCAGCTAGAGAAGGCAGTGTTTTTCTCTTTTTGTGGTTTCTCCTCGGGGTTAAGCAACGTTTCATTTCTCGGCAATAACGACCGACCCAGGCCTCCCTCCGCAGTGTCGCAGTGTCGTGTCGCAGCCTGACCCGCGGGGGTGGGGGGTGGGGCGGGTCTGCGCCAGCCCTCGGGTCCTTGGGCTCCTCCCAAGCCTCTTTTTTTCCTCTATTTTTTCGTCTTAATTCATTTTTGGGGGTTGGGGTGGTAATTATGTTTATTTATTTTTTAATGGAGGTAGTAGGAGTTGAACCCAGGACTTACCTCTACCACGGAGCTATACCCTCCCCTCCGCCAAGGCTCTTAATAGTGAAGGAATGAAGGTGCTGGGTGGAGGGAGAGGCTGCCCAGGAGTGTTCTAGGAAGATTAGGACACTGTGAATGCCAAACACATTGGGCACCATTCCTGGGATAGACGTTTATCACCAACCATGCGGCACTGGCGTTTCTACTAGAAAAGGCCCCTGGCTCTGGACTGGGCTGCCTGGGGGCCCCCATCCCTATTTCCTGGAAGTCAGCCCTGCCCCTGCTCCTCTTCGCTCCTCTCACCACACCCCTCCCCCCAGAGCCACCAAGGAGTCCCTTCAGGGGCCAAGTGTTCCCCACCTGTTGACTCATTTTCGAGACCCTGCAGCACGGAGAGGGACCAGAGCCCAGGACTGAGGACCTTCCTGGCACCAGCTGCGGGCTGCCCTGCACTCCTGGGCTCCCACACCTAGAGAAGTGTTCCCTCAGCCCAGGAGGTGGCTCCTGATCTCGGCCCAGGTCTTCACACGGGTTCCCTGGGGCTGCCACCCTCACAGGCCCTTCAGGCTTCTCTAGATCCCCCAGCTCCACGACTGGACCCCACCCTGACTGGCTGTGCACCCCAGGGCCACACCAAGTCTGCCCCCAGCATCCCGGCCCACTGCCAGGCATTGTTGGGGTGGCCGTGCTCTGAGTGAGTCCAACAGCCCTGGTCTCCACTTTCCCAGCCTCCCTTCCAGTGTGGGTGGACCTGGGACCCCCAACCACAGTCTTGGGTGAGTCTTTTGCTCTCCAGATGGATGCAGCTAGCCAGCCCCTTCCCCTTCCTGATGGTCATGGGCCCTATTTGGAGCCATTGCAGGTTGGGAGAGGAAGGCCACTGCTGCCTGCTTCAACCTCCTGCTATGAAAAAAAGACAGCTTCTCTAAGCCTCTGACGGGTCACTGTCACCTGCAGGGGCTGCATCCCTGACTGCTGACCTTGGAGCCCCTGGAGTGCAGAGGAGGGAGGGTGGTGTCTTCTGACCTGCTTCCCTGCTCCCATTGCCTCAAGTGCAATTCCCCTCCTCCAGGGAGTGTGCACAGTCCACTGGCTGTGATCTGAGTGTGTCTTCCCAGAGCTCGTGCGGGCTCCCAAAAGCCCCTCCTCCGCCCTCTCCCTGTCATCCCCTCTGGCCCAAAGTCTGCAAAGGGGGAGAGGAAGGCCAGGCCTGGGCTCTCCAAGTGAGTCGGCAGCAGCTGTCAGCACTGCCTGAGTCTTCAAGACCAGTTTTTTGTAAGCGGCCAGGGTGCACAGCACTTCCTGAAATGTGCCTTCTCTCCCTGCACCTCCTGCCGTCCCCTCCCCCAGTGTCACATGAGGTCACCCACAGGCTTCTCTTCCCTGTGGGCTCAGAGGCCCCACCCCAGTGCTCAGGCCAGGATGGGCGCCCCTGCTGGAGGCCTGGGGACCAAGCTCTGGGCTCCCCTGAAGCTGCCACCACTCCTTCCCTAGATGGCCTCAAGCTCGGGACCTAACAGCCACCGTCTCCCTCCTCCTCAAAGCCAAAAGCTTCTGAATCCTACTCCTCACAGTTCTTCCTCTAGATCCTAAACCCATAACTAAATTTAAGCCTCAGGCTGTCAAGTGCACATTTTGGATAGATTCCCTGGGTGTTGGACAGGGCTGCCCGGGAAGACCCCACTGGCCACCACCCAGGGAGTCCAGACACCGATGGATCACCACCCAGCCCCCGCTCGTGGTGACTGGGAGTTGGAATGAGAAGAGAGACCAGCTCAGGAACCCACAACCACAGTTGGTTTCGGTTTAGCCGGCGTCTAGGGAACCCGGGCTCCGTGCCAGGGAGGCGCCAAGAGCCCCGGGAGACAGATGCAATGGGATGGATGCCCAGGCCCCCAGCCTGCCTGCTGGGTGGTGAGGGCAGAGGGAGGTTCTCAAGCCAGGGAATGCTGCTCCCACGGAGGGAGCTGTGCAGAGAGCATGGCAGGCCGTGGCTGCAGCCAGAAGGCCAGCAGGGTAGGCATCTGAGATTTTGTCTTATGTACAAAGGAACCTTTCAGGTCCCAAGGAGAGAGTGACAAGCTCAGGCAGGGGGTCCAGGAAGATGGTACCCAAGGTGGTGGCAGCATCTGAAGGCAGGATGGACGACCTTCTGGGGGGTTCTTATGGGCCTTTCTGGGTTGTGGAGTCAGCATGGAGTCAAGAGTTCTAAGATGGGTCTGGAAAGGACGTTCCCCTTAAAGGTAGAAATACAATCCCCAACTTTCGCGCTCATCAGATGACCAATACTTCTATACTGTGGGACACGTCACAGGCTAAAACATTTCTACCGTCCCCAGGGTCTCTGTGCTTAGATTTTTTTAGAGTAAGAGAAACTGCAAAAAAAAAAAAAAGGCTATGGCTGATCTAGGTCTTTTGCAAATAACCAGTTCTAGCTGGTTACACAGAAAAGAGGAGCGCAGGGCAAGAAAACCACACTGGAGTTTCTAAGAGCCCATGCGCAGGGTGTGGCAGCCTCTGGAACCAGGGCCTGGAAACTTGGCCACTGCTTTGCGGGACACCGGGTCCCCTAGCCTGCCTTCCAGTTCTCTCTGCGTTGGCGTGGCCTGCCCAGAGCCCACTGTGGACAATGACACCCCCAGATCTCCCTTAAGCTTCCACCTCTGCAAAATGAGCTGGGATCTCTTGGGGTCAGTTCCATCCTCCTGAGGAGGGGGCTCTGGTTGTCCTGGGTTGGGTCTGGCATTCATCCCCCAGGATCGACCAGTGTGGCTGGTGTTGAGGCAAAGTCACCCTGGAGATGGGACTTTCTTTACAGCAGAACTATTTTTACCCCCCAAACAAAATCCTACCTGAAACTAAATATGCCAGAGGCATCCCTGGAGCCAGCAGACAGATGGCACGGGGGAACTCAGCGTCCCCCGTGCGCACCTCCCTTCGTCGGTGAATCCGGAACCAGTTCCTGCTTCAAAGCCAGTTGGAGAAATAAACAGGTCTTCCCAACACAGAGCTCTTCCTCCTCCCCCAGGCTGCCGCCACCTCCTCCTTAACAGCACACACCTCCTGAGTCCTTGGGGCACCCCAGCCTCCCCAGGGTCTGTGAAGACCTTGGGTGCCAGGAGCAGGAGGGGGAAGTCACAGCTCTGGGCAATGCACGAATGGCACTGGCTCATGGTTCCTCCATCCCTGCCCCTTCCAGAAGCCTGGACCTTGCAGGCCAAGAGGCCTGGACCTTGCCCCCTCCCTGAGCTCGCTGCACAGACCACAATCAGGGGTCCCTCGGTTTCCCACGATCACTGGCCCAAGCAGGTCACACTTTACAGAGGGAACAACTCGCAGAGAAGCAAAAAGAAAATAAGGCAAACTCTTCTGGTGCTTCTGTTACATGTCAGGTCACTTACATGATCTTATGAATCCCTACGATAAACCACATCTTCAGGAACAAGTAGACCAGAGCCTGGAGCAGCTCAAGGCACCAAGGTCATACAGCTGGGAGATCGCTGAGCAGGAAGCTTAACCCAGTTGCCCAAGGCTCTGAAGGCCTCAATTTCTGCAGCACAACATCCAGAGCAGCATGAAGCATAAGTGACAGGCGTAGGACGGGACCATGGGTCACCAGGCTCACACACTGAGCATGGTCTATGGGGTGGCTGATTTTCAGCATGTCTCTCTCTGTTTAGAATCCCCAATAAGGTGCCAACATGCCACCTGCCCAGGCAAGGAGGCTGGGCCCCTGTCTGCCCTGTCTGGGCAGCCAGTCAAGAACTTTCCTCCAGCTTCACAGACAACTTAGATCTGAAGGGCCGCGCCCTTCTTTGCTCAGTGGCTTGAACTGTGCTGTTCCCTCCACGCCCCCTGACCCTGATGGATGAACCCCCCCACCCCAGGACTGTATTTCCTGGCATCTCCAAGTACCTGAAGCACCTTCTTCCCCAAGGACCCTCCCTCCTCTGCAACCCCAGCCGTGCCCACACCCCCTGGTAGTGGGACTTCTTAGAGGCCAAATGAGCTATTAGGGGCTAAATTGTGTCCACCCCCAGATTCATATGTTGAAGTCAAATCTCCAGTACCCCAGAATGTGATCATATTTAGAGATGGGGCCTTGAAAGAGGAAATTAAGGTTAAATGAGATGACTGCAGTGGGCCTTATCCAATCTGCAGGGTGTCCGTATGCAAAGGGGAGATTAGGACACAGACACATGGAGGACAAGGGGATAAGGCAGCATCTTCTCCCTAAGCCAAGGAGAGGCCTCAGGGGAAATCAACCCTGCTGACACCTCAGTCTTGGACTTCTGGCCTCCAAACTGGTGAGTAAATAAATTTCAGTTGTTAAAGCCACTCACCCTGGAGTGCTTTGTCATAGCAGCCTAGCAGACGGATATGCAGAAAGGTGTTGAGAAGGTCTGTGTCCTGGGCCCTGGGCTCACCGGGTGGGGAGGGGCTCTGGAGTGAGGCCCTGGTGAATGGGGTGGAGCCTGTTCCAGCACCAGGAACTCAGAATTCTTGGGGAAATTGTGCCATTGCTCTTGGCCTCCATACTGCTCATCTCACAGAGTCAGGTGACATCCAACAAGACAACGCCAGGGGAAGGCCCTAAAGAGACTGCAAATCACCCTTCAAATGTCCATTCCTCCCTCCTCTGTTAGGGAAGCCACCCAAGTTAGCAAAATGCACAGAATATGATAGTGAAGCCCAAGGTATGGATGGTCCTCTGCTTGGTGAGTCCTGCAAAAGACACATGGCGTGGCTGCCAGTCCCCAGGGTCAAGCCAGTCGGAGGAGGGGGCTCTCCTGACCTTTCAAATCCAGCAGCAGAGCTGACCTGTTCCACCTGCCTGCACTGGGCCAGGGCCAGAGCACACAGAGGGCACCATGATCTGGTCCTACCCCCAGAGGGACTCTGGTTTGGAAGGCATCTGCTGGGACTGTCCATCTGGTTTGCTGGGACCAAGAGGGTTCCTGGGCTCAGAGCTTCAGAAGGAAAGTGCCAGGCAGATGCATGGAAACTCCCAGAAGCAGCAGACCTGGAAAGAGAGGGAAAGGCTGGCTGAAGATGTGGTTTTGGCATCAGCAGGAGTACATGTCTCCATGGCTGTTGGTGTCTGAGTATGGCCAAAACATGGCCTCTATACCCCACTTACTAAATTGAGACTCGAGGACAGAGTTTTGGATGAAGTAGAAAAGGCAGCTTTGTTTCTTTGCAGGCAAAGGAGGTCACAGTGGGCTAATGACTCTAAGATTGTGAGTTTGCTGGGGAGAGAAGACAGGGGGATTTATAGTAAAATTTCAAGGGTTCAAGGGGCAGAGATAGTTTCCATCGAGATCAAATACAAGGTAACAAATTGTTGCAAAGTTGTCCTTGATTTTGCAGATGCAGTGGTCCCCTTCCCTTTGCTGGGTAAGAAGTTCACCTCTGGCTTTGGGACTCTTAATATTCTTGTACCTAGAACAAATGGATGCATAGGAAGGGGGTCCATGGAAAAGAGCTCTAAAGAAAAACTTGTGCAGTTTTAAGTCAGGTTGATAAATGCTTTTAGCATTTTAAGCAGGCTGAGACCTGTAGCTCAAACAACAAGATCCAAGGAAACCACGAGGGGTCAAGAGCTGGGCACTGGGATCAAGAACAGGGCACTGGGGGCAAGAGGAGGGCACTGAGCATCCTGAGGGGGTCAGACAGACCACCCAAGCCTCCCTCCTCTCCAGTCTCACCAAGAGCCAGCAAGAGCATGAGTAAAGCCCTTTAAACCATAATACAGTTAAGCAGTTACAAACAGCATTACAGATATCAGATGGTCACCAATGATGACCATAGGGTCCTGCTTGGTTACATGAGGGTGCGCTATAGGCTCTGAACCTATAGCCGATCTATGTTGCTGCTTCTCCCAGGAGTCCAGGGATCAAGGAGCAGATGTGGGAGGGGCTCCTCAAAGTAACACTAGACAGCCCCCTTGCCAAGTGTTTGCTTCCCACACCTGCAACTTACAGCACCTTTGGTTTGACAGTCTTAGTCCCCAGGGATCACTCCCATGGTGTGCAGGACCTGCTGAGTCAGAAGTTGAGATTGGTAACCGACCATGTTGGAATCCTCAGGCTCCTCAGCCAATGGGTGAGGAAAGGGGACCCTCTACTGTCTGGGGTTATCCATCTCAATGACCAAGGGGAGCTGCTACACACAGAGGCAGGGAGGAATGGTCTGGGAGCCACAGAGGCTCTGGGTCACCTCTAAGGTCCTTCTGTCCAACCAGAGTCAGCAAGAAGACCCAACAACAATCACAGCAGGAGACAACCCTTCCCAGATGAGGCTGAGAGAGACACCAGGCGAAGAGCCCCACCTGCTGCAGGACAGACCTGGTGTGGTCATGGAGCCCAGGGAGCTCCAATTACCAACAGAGCTTAGGACTAGTTATGGAAACAAAAACCCACCACCATGATACATACCTGCCCTTTATTTTAATTGCACATTTTAAAAATTGAAGTATATCAGTTTACAATGTTGTGTCAATTTCTGGTGTACAGCATAATGCCTCAGTCATACATATACTTACCTATATTCTTTTCATATTCTTTTTCACTATAGGCTACTACGAGATATGGAATATAGTTCCCCTGTGCTATACAGAAGAAAGTTGTTGTTAATCTATTTTATATACAATAATTAGTATCTGCAAATCTCAAACTCCCAATTTACCCTTTTCCATCCCCAGTTCCTCCTGGTAACCATAAGTTTGTTCTCTATGTCTGTGAGTCTGTTTCTATTTTGTAAATAAGTTCATTTGTGCCTTTTTTTTTTAGATTCCACATATAAATGATATCATATGGTATTTTTCTTTCCCTTTCTGGCTTACTTCACTTAGAATGACAATCTCCAGGTCCACCCATGTTGCTGCAAATGGCATTATTTTATTCTTTTTTATGGCTGAGTAGTATTCCATTTTATATACATACCAATCTTCTTTATCCATTTATCAATCGATGGACATTTAGGTTGCTTCCATGTCTTGGCTATTGTAAATAGTGCTGCTATGAACAGGGTACATGCATCTTTTTGAATTAGAGTTCCCTCTGGATATATGCCCAAGAGTGAGATTGCTGGAGCATATGGTAAGTCTACTTTTAGTTTTTTGAGGAATCTCCATTCTGTTTTCCATAATGGCTGCACCAAACTAAATTCCTACCAACTGTGTAGGAGGGTTCCCTTTCCTCCACACCCGCTCCAGCATTTAACGTTTGTTTGTTTGTTTGTTTGTTTGCTGTGTATAGATAATTTTTCCTCCTCCTTTTCCAATTTTTTAAAATTTTGGTAAACTTTTTGTTGAAGTAGAACAGAAATGCAGAAAAGGACACAAAATGCTAAGTGGACAACCAGGTGCACATGGGGAACACGTCTGTGCTACTGCACCCAGATCAAGACAGAACATGACCAGCACCCCAGACGCTTCCCCTAATGCCTACTCCCCCAAGAAGCCACTGCCGCTATCAAGGAGTTCTGCCGATTTTGAACTTCGTACACGTGGTCTTACACAGGCCATAATCTAATGTTGGAGCTGATGTCTTTCCCTCAACTCTCCATGTATGATGTTCATCTATGTCATGTGCAGTAAGTAGATGGCTCATGCTCATTGCTGTGAAGGTTCTTTTTGTGGAGATACAAACATTTTCTTGTCACTCTATCATTGATAGGAATTTGGGTAGTTCCCCAAGTTTGGTTATTACCAAGTGCTGCTTACACACCTTTTGGTGAAATACATACACGTCTCTGTTGGGTGTGTTCCCGGGAGTGGGACTGCTGTGTCGTCGCTATGCCTGTGCTCACCTTCGGTAACACGTTTCCAAAGGGATGATGCCAATGTCCACTCCCTGCCCCAGCAGTGTGTGACTTCTGCTTTCTGCACACCTTCAGCAATACTCAGGAATCTTTTTCATTTTAGCCTTTTTGGTGTGTGGATGGTGGTATTGCATTACAGTTTTCCTTTTTAAAAAAATTTATCTCTTCATAGCTTTATTAAGATGTAATGTATCCATTTAAAGTGTAAAATTCAGGGCAGGGGGAGGGTAGAGCTCAGTGGTAGAGCAGATGTTTAGCATACACGAGGTCCTGGGTTCAATCCCTAGTCCCTTAAAATAAATAAATTTATTAAATAAATAAATAAATAAATAAATAAATAAATAAATAAATAAATAAATAAACGAACATATTTACCACCCCTGCAAACAAACAAAACCAAAATAAAGTGTACAACTGATTTTAGAATATTTTCATCACCCACAAAAGGAAACCCCAGACCCTTTAGCTATCACCCCTTACACTCTATGCCTCCCAGCCCCTGGCAACCGCTAATCTATTTTGTCTCTACAGACTTGCCTATTCTGGACATTTCATATAAAAGGGATAACATAATATGTGGTCTTTTGTGACTAGCTTCTTTCAATTAGCTTGCTGTTTTCAAGGTTCATCCATGCCATATCATGAATTAGTATTTCATTCTTTTTTATGGCCAAGTAATATTCCATTGTATAAATATACCACATTTGGTTTATTCATTCATCAGTTGAAGAACATTTAATTTGTGCTCACTTTTTGCCTCTTACAGGTGCTGCTGCTGTGAACATTCAAATACAAATGGTTGTGCAGACATACACCTTCATTTCTTTTGGGTCTATACCTTGGAGCAGAATTGCTGGCTCAAATGGTAACTCTCTGTTTAACTTTTGAGGAACTTCCAGACTGTTTCCCAAAGTGTCTGCACCATTTGACATTCCCACCAGCAATGTCTAGGAGTTCTGATTTCTCTGCATTCTCACCATCATTGGTTATCATTTCTTTTTCTGATTACAGACATTCTCCTGTATGTGGTGGCATCTCATTTGGTTTTAATGCTCTGCAGTTTTAATTGGTGTTTCCTTGGTGACTAAGGAGGTTGAGCACTTTCTCGTATGTTTATTGGACACCAGGGCATACCCTCGTGAAGTGCCCACCCAGACCTTCAGCCACGGTTTTCCTGTTGGGCTCTCTGCCATCTTCTTGTTGACTTCTAGGGCTCCTTTATGTCTTCTGGATAGGAGTCCTTTGTCAATTATGTGTGTTGCCAACATCTTCTCCCAGTGTGGCTTGCTTTTTCACTCTGTAATGGAATCTTTTGAACATACGTTCTTTATTTTAATATAGTCAGTTCACTTTATCCATTTTCTTCTTCCTCTCTTTTCCTCCTTGTCGTCTTCATCTTCCTTTTTTTTTTTTTAATGGAGATATTGGGGATTGTACCCAGGACCTTGTGCATGCTAAGCATGCTTTCTACCACTTAGATTAAGTTATTACCTACATCCACCCCATCTTCTTCTTTTTTTCATCTCTTTAGGGAAGACAGAAGGCATCCCCACCATCTTGTAGAGGTCAGTTTGACCATGATGGCCAAGTTCAGTGGCAACTTCCTGTTCCAAGTTTATAACCTTCAATGTTGCTCCCTCACAGGCAAGCCTGGGTGAAAACTGAGTGATTGTGAGGCCAAGGCTACCACCAATATGGTACCAGTGAGTGTCCCATTGTCCACTGGCAGTGAGTTTGTCCCTTCATTCATGCTCAAACAGCTGAACAACCCCATCAGAGACCCTCCTTGGAGGGCTTGACTGAATCAGCCTGGGTCCAGTCCAAAAACCAGAAATCACTCTAGGTATTTGGCATACAGGGAAGTGAGACAGAGAACAGGTTACAAAGATGTGGACAGATGGAAGAGTGAAAGAGAGAAAGAGAGGGCCAGTAAACAGAAAGGAAGAGGGATGGGATCTGATGTAAGCAGCACTAATACCGCAGCCACAGCATTGTTTTTGGAACTGGACTTGACTCCTACAACTGACTCTCTCTAGTTCCTAGGTACCTGAAAATTTACTGAAAACTCCTGTGAATTCTTCCCACATTATGAGCATTCTTAATACGTGAACAAACTTGCAGCAGACATGCAGACAACTTTCCCTCTGAAGTTTCCCCGTATGCCAACGGGCTGATCATCCCCCAGCTCTGGCATCCTCCAGGTGACAACAAGAAGCAAAAATCATGCCTCACGATGGGACAGCTGGCATACATCACCTTCAAAAAGAGTTAAAGGTGACTGTCTAATTACAAAGGAGTGGATTTATGGGTAGTAAAAGGAGCCAACTTTGTTCAGCCTGAGCGGTGATGCTGAGTGTAAGGTTTGCTAGCTGTGTGCTACCATTTCCCAGTTTCAGAGTCATGTGCCAGGCACTTAGGTGTCTCAGGGTGACTCTGTGAACTCTTCTGTTTTGTTTTGTTTTGTTTTGTTTTGTTTTGTTTTGTTTTGTTTTGGGGTGGGGTGGGGGCAGGTAATTAGAGTTATTTTTTTAATAGAGGTACTGGGGATTGAACCCAAGACCTCATGAAAGCTAGGCATGCGCTCTGCCACTGAGCTCTACCCACCCCACCCCCACTTTTGAACAGCTCTTGACAAAGTGAATAGATTCAATGTTATCTCCAGCTCAGTTCACGAGTGTATAAGAGGGTAAAAGAGTGAGAGGAATGCACAATATGTCTAAAAGACATGTGTTAGGAAGCCATTTTCTTAACATGATCTATGGTTTCAGATCACTAAATATTATAAGCAGTGCATATGAGCCCTAGAGCAGGGCTCTGGGTCCTCAGAGCACAAGCACTTATGCCTGCAGGTTACACTCATGTTGCCCCGTGAAAGGAAGCTGTAAGGACTCAGTGTGTTAGAGACACTGTGATCTTGGGTCTGGAGCCAGAAATATGGCAAGCATACATGCTTGGAGAAATTCAAATTTTAAAACACATACTTGTCCTTGTTTGCTGAAAAAAAAAATTAAGATTAAAATAATTTTAAAGAAGCACTAATACTATAATAGGGAAGAGCAAACCTGACTCCATCTTAGATCTGTTGCTTTGGCTCTAACCCTGTGCTCTCTTTCCTGGGCTGAGTCAGGCTGGTTCTGCACCTTTTGTAAAAGAATGTTGCCTAGAGCCTGAAATAGACAGGAAAGCCCAGTCTCAAGGCTCTGACCTTTAAGGGTGTAACACTCTTCCATTCACAGAGATAAAAAGTTGCAGAACAGAGAATAACATTTGTCTTGTTGGAGGTTCACAGGAACATTGTGACCTGACCCACATGGTCAGCTGCAAGGACAAAGGATTCCAGCACCAAGAAGTCTGCAATGACCAACCACACCTCCTCCCCTTCTGACTTGGGTAGGGTGGTTCTCCAAGATGTTATTCCCCCATCTTCTCAGTCTGTTGGCTCTCCAAATAAAGTTGTTATTCTTCACAACACCTCATCTCCCAATTTCTTGGCCTGTTGTGCAGTGAACAGAACGAGTTTGGACTCAGTAACAATACCTTTGGGCTACAGCCCAGAGCTTGCACCCTCTGCTGCCCTATTGGAGAAGCCAGGGCTGTGGAAGAAAATGATGCTGTTGGCCCTGGATCTGGGAAGGGGCACCTTCTTGCCCAGGGCTGCGATTGCTGATGAAGGACTGTGATTGCCTCTGCTAGGGGTGCTGGGGTCTGGAATCACCCAGTCACTGCTGCTACCACTGTCATCCTGTCTGAGCAGATGCTGCTTCCTCCCGCCCACCCTCTGAGCTCCTCCAGGCCTCCCAGCAGGACCTGACAAGATGCAGCAGGCATGGAGCCTGGGACACGCTGTTCCCCTGGGACCCCAGAGCGGACCTCAGGGGGAAGGGGCCAGCACAGCTCACCTGGGTGGGGCACCATCCACATTCTTCCACCTGGAGCTGGGCTCTCCCCTCACGTGGGGTTCGCAGACCACTTTCTGTGTGAGGCTCTGCTGAGCCCATGACATGGCTCTGCCCTGGGGCTGCTGGTTTCTGCATATCTTCTTCACTCAGAGAGAGTTTCCTGAGGGCAGACACTGTGCCTGATTTGGGCCCACACCATAGCCCTGGTGTTTGTTGAATGAATAATTGAATCAGAAATGAAGGCACGAGAAGTCTGCCCTTGCAAAAATTGGGGAGTAGGTTGGGGGGCTTTTCTCTCTGGATATCTCTGTCCATGCTCCCAAGATCCTAGACTCGTGATCACCAGCAGGGCCCTCTCAGCCCCAGCATTCATGTCTGGACTCTGAGCCTGGTGTTTAGGATCGTGAGATTGGTACCATGTTGTCAAGGGCTTGCTCCCAAGCCTTGTGGCAGAGAACACAGCTGGCTATTTATAGCCAGGACTATTTATAGAGAGTTTATGGGAAAATAGTTATGGGTTTGAACAAATTTCGGAAATTTGGGTTTAAGCAGATTAAACATGTTTTTTTACTATCTGAGATAGTCAGTTTCTCAGATTTTTAATATGACAATATGATGCTCCAAGAAGGGCACACATTGAGCTGAATTCCCCAACCTATGTAATCAAAAAGGTCTTCTTTTCAGGAACACCTAGGCAGAATTTGGTAGTTGGTAAAATCTGACTTTAAATATATTTACTTTTTTTTTTATCTTTGAATACAGGGGCAACACGTGCACATAGTATGAAATTCAACAGACACAGACACAATAGTACTCAGCCATGAAAAAGAAGGAAATCTTGCCATTTTCAACAACATGCATGGAACTCAAGGGCATTATGCTAGTGAAATACATCAGACAGAGAGAGATAAATACTGTATGATCTCACTTATGTGTAGAATCTAAAAAAAAAATCCCAAACAAACCAAATCCTCCCCTACTTACTCTCTCTGAGCCTGAGTTTCCCCATCTGTATCATGACCTGCCACTCAGGCTGGTGGAGTGAACTGAAGCATGTACATGCAGAGCTGGGCTCTGAGCCTCCACTAAGCAAGTCTGGAGGCTTCTATCTGCTGGGGAAGCCAAGATGTGTCATCCAACCAATGAAAATCAGGCTGCAGGAGGCGGCTCCTCTCTCGCTCACCTTCAGGTGAGGGTCTGTGACCCACAGGAAGAGAGCTCTGTCTCCCCAGTTGCACTGCATTCTGGGGACGTGACCAAGATCTTGCACCTGGAGGAAGCATTCAGCTACTCCTGTGATTAAAACCATCACCCCTGCCCAGAGCACCCATCATTCACCATGGCCCCCAGTGCTTGGTGGGATATGTTATGTGGAAACATGGCCTGGCTCAAGCCCTGGTAGCTTGGGAACATCTCGGAAGTCACATCTCAGAGAGCACATGGAGACCTGCATCCCCCCTTGGGGAGATGCTCAGCTCAGGACCAGACGCTCCAGCCTAGAACGAACTCTCTGCAGCATTATGTGGAGTCTGAAAAACTTGCTAATAAAATACCAACTGGAATCAATTTTTAGCCTAGACTTTCCAGGCACCCAATTTTAGAAAGCCTTGTAATTCTTTCTGGAAGAGAAGCAAGAAGGTCTTGCCAGGGACTGGTTGGTCCTCTTGCTTTGACAGCCCACTCTGGGTCAGGGAGGCTTGCTGCAAAGCAGATTTTGGAAACCAAGGTGGGGTTCATTGCTGCTGGAGACTAGAAGTATGTGCAAGAATCTTCCTGCAATGATGGGCAATTGTGCTCACAGCATCTTGGGAGAATCCTTATCAGAGAGGCGGGTCCCTCTTTGAACCTGCCAGACCCTGATTGTGCCCCCTCATGGGGAGGAGTTGTCTGCTGCATGAAGCTGGGTACTCCACACTCTGTGTGCCCCTTCCCAGATCAGGCTGCACCCCTCTTGTGAGGGAAAAGGACATGAAACAGCCTGAGAATTCCTGAAACTTAAGGTTGTCTGTTGCCCTGGGGTCCAACCTCCACCCAAGGGAGCAGTGGGAGACAGGTCACTCCTCTCTCTCAGGATCCTGAGATGGGGCAGATGCAGATGGCCCCCCTGCCATCCAGCCCCAGGCTGCATGAGTGGCCTTGGTCCTGGGAAAGGGATGGATCTGAGGACTGGAGAATCCCACCTTCACCAGAAGGCAGGACAGTGAAGCTGGGATCTCAGAAGTACTGGGCATGCCAGTCATTACTGGAAAAGAAGGAAATGAAGGCCATTGGCTAATGCTGCCTTCTTGGCATCCTCTAAGCTCTGTCTCACTGGATGAATGCGCATGGAAGGAGCCCACTCTGATGTGTCAGACCCATGAGTCCCCGACCCCTGCTGGTTCAGGTTTGGCCAGAATCATGAGCAAAGACCACCAGCATCAAAATGAAGCCCATTGGGTCCAGCCTCCAGACCACAGAACCCCTACATGGGGCCGGAGAGGGTGATGAAAGCTGGGCTTTGCTGGATTTCACAACCACGTGCTGGTGGGCTGGGGGTGCCGGCCACACACAAGACCTTCCAGCAAGGAGCAGTAGAACAAAGCTGGAAGATGGGTGCACCTTGGGACCAAGTCCTTGTGGGACCAATTTAGGGCCAGGAAACTGCAAACATATTGGGTTGCAGGGCCTGATGGTGCTGTTGGAGAACAAATCACAGCTGGGAGGGAGAGAAAGGAGAGCCTGCCTGCCTGCCAGACCCTGGGACAAGACCGAATACAAGGGCTTGACAGATGACTAGATAAAGAAGATGTAGTGTATATACACACAATGGAATACTACTCAGCCATAAAAAAGAATAAAATAATGCCATTTGCAGCAACATGGATGGACCTGGAGATAGTGATTCTAAGCAAAGTAACCAGAAAGAGAAAAAGAATATGATATCACTTATATGTGGAATCTAAAAGAAAAAGGACACAAATGAATTTATCTACAAAACAGAAAGACTCACAGACATAGAGAACAAACTTATGGTTACCAGGGGGTAAAGGGGGTGGGAAGGGATAAATCAGGAGTTCAAAAATTGCACCACTTGGGGAGTGATGGAAATGTTAACTATCTTGATTATGGTGGTGGTTTCATGGGTGTATACATCTATCAAACTTCATCAAATTATACATCTGAAATATGTGTAGTTTACTATACAGTAATCATACCACAATAAAGGTGTTTAAAAAAAAAGAATTCAGGGGCCCAGCTCAGAGCTGGCAATGCCAGTTCGAGGTGGGAAGAAAGAGGATGTGGGTGTTCCTTGGTTACTTAACATCAGACCCCTCACACGGGAGGACAGGGGCCACACCCAGCCCAGGACTCCCGCCCTAATCTCCTTTCATCCTGGCCGGTGGATCACGGGGCGGAGAGCTGTAATTGCTTTACTTTCTGAGGAGTTTGGCAGATCCCAACACGAATGGGGAAATTTAAGGGATCGCCCTTGACCTGCCAAGATTTGAGGGAGGTGGTTTAGACAGCTGTGGCCATTGTATCATTTATTTCTTGCCACATAATAAACCACCCCAAAACAGCGGCATAAAATAAAAAATGTGAGTTCTCTGGCTGCTGGGTCTGGGAGTGAACCAGGCTCAGCCAGGCAGTTCCCGGGCTTCTGCCAATGGTTGCCTGTGGGAACGCCGAATCTTCCAGTTTTTCTAGATGTTGTAGAAAACCAATTTTCTTAAATATGGAAACATCTCATTTTTAGCTAACTTAAAACCTACAGGGGTAACACAAGAGCAGCCCAGGGGCAGCCAGCCTATCCCTCTGCCTGGCCTCGTGAGGTCAGTTTGGAAGGGCTCAGGGCCAGTAAGGGATTCCAGAAGCTTCTCTATTCAGCACACTGTTTGGTGTTCAGGCCAGTCACAGACGAAGGGTGGAGTGATAAAGGAGTGAGGAGTGTGGCGAGGCACCTGGGCCGCAGCTCAGGGGTTCCCACAGGGCAGAGAATCTTCCTGAACTCTGCTATTTCTCCTCTGAAGACCACTTTTTGCCAACTTCCCCAGCAAAGCACACCTTCCTGAAAGACCATGAGCCCAGCCACACTGGAGGGTAAGTGGCTACTGAACCATAACAGAATTCTGCCTCCCAGGGACAGTTGTCCTTTACCAGAAGCGGAAGACTGTGGAGTCAGAGTCCAAAGCTTTCATGGTAACATCTCGAACTAACAGGTGGGAGTCAAAAAAGGTGTCAGATGATTGTCTTCACCAAGCCTATGAATTTGTGTGTCATCACCATCATCATCATCACTGTTGTCATCATCACCACAACCATCATCACCATCGTTACCCCCACCAGCACCATCATCACCATCATCACAATCACTATTGTCATGATCACCACAACCATCATTGCTTTCATCACCATCGTCATCACTACCATTATCACCACCATTATCGTCACTACAGTCATCACCATCATCACCATTAGCATCCCACCACCATCATCACCACCACCGTCAGTATCATGATAATCACTATTGTCATCATCACCACAAACATCATCACTATCATCACCATCAACATCACTACCATTATCACTACTGTCATCATCACTACAATCATCACCATCACCACCACCATCATCACCATTACCATCCCACCATCATCATCACCACCACCGTTTGTATTACAATCGTAATCACTACCATCTCATCAGCAGCAGCAGCTTCATCCTCATCACATCATCGCTACCACCACCATCATCATCACTACCATCACCATCATCATCACTACCATCATTATCACTACCATCCCACCATCATCATCACCACTACCACCACCATCCCTACCATCATCACCATCATTATCAGCCCACAATAACAACATCCCATCTTAGCTTCAGGTAGAAGGACATTTCTTGCTTCTTCCATACCTATCATCCTCTCTGGCCCTGGACATTCATGTCCCACAGTGGCCTCTGTGGGGCCCACATCAGCCACATGCTAAAAGGCTCCAGAGAGAGACACCAGAGAGCAAGCCAAGCCTGTCCATGCTGGCCCCAAGTCACCGAGAATCTGCTGTGTGCCAGGTTGGGGCTGGGATCTGCACCTTCCTCCTTTAGCCCCTGGCTGAGTCCCCAAAGCCAACCTTCCTTCCTCCCCTTGTTGGCCTCCATCTGGAGGACTTGGCCCTCTGTATCCACCTTTCTCTGCCTGCTCCACCTGCCTGTCAGCTACTGCATGAGTAGGTGCCCAAAACACTTCTGTTAAACAAGCAAATGTCCATCCATGGATGTAGCTCCCACAAAGCAGGCATCAGGTGGCCATTTGGCCACCAGTCTTCCTTCTGACAGCCCAGTGATGCACCATTCAGTTCCCTTAGTTATGGAATTGGGTTGAGGGGACACCTGACATGGGCAAGGCAAATTTCATGGAAGTGTCTTACCATGACGCTCTTCAGAGGAGGCTCTGTCTTGAGGTCGTGTCACATGACACAGACTGTCAAGTTCAACAGGACTCAGACAGGCCTAGTGTGCTCAAGGCAGAACGGGTTGTTTGGATTATTAAATGCAGTTGTAAGTTTGAAATATATATATATATATTTACTTATACTTTACAAAGCGCTAGGCAGAGCGAAAGTCATGTTTTCTTTCTCAGCAGGGTGGAGAGGGACCCTGAGGCTCTGGAGGGAGTCAGGATGTATGCTCTTGTCCTATTTTCTCAGTGACTCACCCAGTGAGACCCTGGAGCAGCCCTGAGCCTCTGCAGAACATTGATCTGTCAGTTGTGCAATGAGGAGATTGCACGGAAAGCATCCAGTGTTCCTCCAAGATCCAGGGCTGCACCACCATCCTGTTGACATTTCCCAGCAAAGCCTGTAAGGCTGTGGGTTGGTGGCATCTTGAAGACTCAGCAATACAGACATTTCTGTACAGAATTGCCATGATGGCCACTCCCAAACTGAGCAGGCACCTGCAGGGGCCACCCTGGTACTCCCATAGGTGCCATGACAGTTTCAAGGCTGACCATAAAAGGTCAAAAAGTGGGTGATGACCCAATTCCTGGGAATCCCAGCCCCTTCCCCAAAGTAGTTGAAATAACCCTCCCACTTGTTAGAATATGAAGTTACCAAGCCCATAAAAACTAACAACCCCACACCTCGTGGCCACTCTCCCTTCTGAGTGAGATGGCCTGCACCCTGTCTATGGAGTGTGCATCTCTCTGAGTAAATCTACTTTTACTCAACTATGGCTCACTCTTGAATTCTTTCCTGCACGTAGCCAAGGAACCTCACTTGATGGGGCGTATCCCAAGGACTCGCCTGAGACCTGGGACATGGCCATCCTCTCATGCCCCATTTTTTCTGTATCAGTTTCACCTGGATGCCCTACATGGATGTATTCTTGGACCCCCTGCCACAGGAGCTCCCAGGGATGGTGTGTGTCCGTCCATATTCCAACCCAACAGCATGGCGTCCGGCAGGATCACCCTCAAGCTCAAAGACAGTGAGAAGTCCCCCACGCTGCCAACCACAGGGTGATTCTAGGGTGCTGAAAAGGGTTTGGTATCTTTCCCCATCCCTCTGCACCCACCGACTAGATTCCCACATCGTACTCCTCTGGAGGAAGTCTGGGTTGCTCTCATTGTGTAAAAAAACATCTCCCAAGGAAGGACCATATTCTAAAACAATGGGGTTGCCAACATGCATGTGCCCTGACGGCAGATCTGAGGGAAGAGTCCATCATCCCCGACCTGCATTCCCTCTCCCCTAACCACAGGTGAGGGGCATTTGTCTTTACATGGCCATCACCCAAATCTCCTCCTGCGTCGGCAGGGAATTTCCCCATGGTGGGAGTTGGGTGGGAGGTGACTTCTGAAGCCAAAGCAGCAAGACCATCCTTCCTTACCTGCCCATCCACCCAGCCGGGCTTGTGACCTGAGCTCTGGCACCGGGACGCCCCTGCATGGGGCTTGGGCTCACAGTGAGAAGTGATGTCGCACAGGGACGGCTAGAATCCAGACACGGGCAGGCAATGGGCTGCCCGAGCAGTTCAAGCACTAACAGCATCCTCTCTGGCCAGCTCCAGAGGTGCAGCCACACTCATGTGCCTGCTCCCATGCTCCCTTGGTTCCTGGGTGTTTTCCAAGCTTGGTTCTGCAGCCTTGCTTCCTGGGGTCCTTCTAGTAAAGGCCCTTTCTGCTGAGTCATCCCTTTGGTTCATGTTGCCTGCCACCAGGCTCTGGTTATTGGTCTGGTGCCCAGGAGGTGGGGTAGGGCTAGTCCCGGAGAAGAGCCAGCATGATCTTAAAAGGCATTTGCCTCCTGTGAGGCCTGTGCAGTCTTCAAGCAATGGATGAGCGCTCCTTCTTCAACAAGTGGGAGTGAAACCCACGGGAGCCCAGGAGGGGTACAGGGTAATCTGGGACTCAAGGGTCTCAAGTCCCAATATCTCCATCCCAGGTGTCGATCCCCAGCCCTTCCCTATTTGGGCCCTGACTTTTGCTGGCCTGCTCAGGAAAGAGAAGAATTACATACCAAAGTCGCCACTGAAACTGCCTGATGCAGACCTAAGGGTTGGTCCAAGGTGGGCAGAAGAGTAAGCAGGATAAGACAGATTTGTTGATATGAGGGCATTCGGCCATTACACAGAACCCAACATCTTGATTTATATGCATGACTGGGACATTGTGCTGTACACCAGAACTTGACATATTATAAATGATTATACTTCAATTAAAAAAAGAAAAAAAAAAAGAAAAAGAACTCAACATTCTGGAATGTGTCCTAGGATGATTCCTTCTGGGATGGCTCTTGGAAGCTTGAAAAAAGCAGCAAATGGCCTAGTTTTTAAAGAAATCGGCAGTGGAAAAGCAATGCCAGAACTTGCAGGGCAGACGGTGGAGGAAAGATCAAAGGCTCAGAGAGGTAGCCTGCAAGGCTCAGAGACATAGAAAACAAATTCATGGTCACCAAAGGGGATAGGGGAGGGATAAATAAGGAGCTTGGGATTAGGAGATACAAACTACTGTATATAAAGCAGATAAACAACAAAGACCTACTGCATAGCAGGGAGCTATATTCAGTATCTTATAATAATCTGTGATGAAAAAGAATCTGAAAAGAACTTATAAATATATATACATATATATACACATACACAAACATATATAACTAAATCACTTTGCTGTACACCTGAAATTAACACGTCAAATCAACTATACTTCAATAAAAAACAAAAACAAAAACAAAAGAATTGGTCTACTCTAAGAGATTGGAAAACCCAGCATCTGACTATGCTCCTTGGAAGGGCTGGAGGACACTTACCAAGATGATAAGGAATTCACTGGTGAGGGGAGTACTGGCATCGTTAAGAAGCTCAGTGGTGGCGTCCTCAGCAGGGCAGCCAGGCCTGGTGGTAGGAGATGTTATCACAGAATAGGGCTCCCAAGAGCAGTGGGGGTGAAGTTTTGCCCCCAAGGCTGTGTTGATTCTCCTGCTCTTTGTTCGAATACAATCTGCAGGACCGGGATCTGATTGTATGAACCTTCTGCAGAACAGCCAGCTGGTCTACTATCTTATGATGTCATGTCAACCAGACCCTAGGGGCAGGAAGGGACAGTACCCTTGATGCCATGGCAGGACACATGTTCTCTGGAGGGTGGGAGACCAGCCCTACAAAGACTTTGAGGCCTGGCCCACTTGCGGTGTTTTTAGGGACCCAGTAGTCCAGGGCATGATGGGTCACTCCTCCAAATAAAGGGAGAGTTATTGTACCTTAAACTTCCTACCTCTAAGGAAAAAGCACAATGCTTAGTAGGCCTTCTGGGGCCTTCACACTTTGGAACTGCTCTGACCCATTTATCAGCTAGTGCAGAAAGTTTCTGGTTTGGAGGAGTTTTAAGTGGCTCCCCAATATGGAGGGGCTGTACAGGAGCCAGACAGGGCAGCTTTGATCCTTGGGCTAGACGCACCACAAGCAGTGGTCCAGGTCCTATGTCATCTGCCTTTGCGCACTGACCCCTGTCCCTCACCTCCCACCATGATCTCATGGGGGTTTCCATGAGGAGTCAACTAAGGACAAAAAAGCCCAAGCTTGGTTCATGAACAGATCTGCTCCGTATGTCAAGGGGGACAAGGATGGACAGCATCTGCTCACAGCTCCGAGCCGGGGTGTGAGAATCCTCGTCAGGGACAGAGCATCACGCAGTGCACCTGGCCATCCACTTTGCGCATCCAGAAAAGCGCCCCAAGGTGAGGAGATACACGGATTCGTGCGCTGCAGGGACTTGCTTAGCTGGTCAGTCAGGAGCCTGGAAGGAGTGAACTGGAAGTTCAGGGATGAGGAGACCTGGGGAAGAGGCATGTGACTGGACTGGCCAGGAGTGAGCGGAGTGCGAGGGTCTTTGTATTCGCCCCAGTGAGGCATGAACAACCGAGTGGACAGGATGACTTGGCCAGCAGATGTCAGACCTCCTCAGCCCGCACTGCCTGGGTGCCTGAGCAACAGAGGATGGAGATGGGAAGGATGAGCCATTTGGGGGATCGTGCACTGCTGACCCTCAACTTTTTTTATTATTACTTGACTCTCTGCCACTAATAATGCTTCCACCAAAATATTCTCATATGATATTAATATAAGGACACCCCTCTCTTTGTAGCTACAGATATATGTATCTTTTTCAACCTTTCATTCTCTGCTGTTCCGTAATCTTATGTTTTAGAAGTCTCTCATTAAAAAGCAAATAGCTGTACTTTTAAAAACTAGACTGAGAATCTTTGCCTTTTAGCTAGAATATTTAAAATGTCTGTACATATATAGATTAAAAAGCATTTAAAAGTAAAGTATATATATTTTGATATATGTTTAATTAATATATATATAATTGATATATAAAATGTTGATATATTTGGGTGTGAATTTAGCATAAAAAATGGTTTCTTTTCCTCCCCTTTTTTAAGAATACTTTTTTTTTCATTCATACCCTTGCTCTAATCTTTTAGTGAATACCCTAGAAATTATGCCATGAATTCCTTTTTAAAAACTGAGATATAATTGAAGTATAACATATTAGTTTCAGGGTTGGAACATAATGATTCAATCTACGTATATATTATCAGATAATCACCACGGTAAGTCTAGTGAACATCCATCATCATCCATAGTTACCAGTTTTTTTCTTGTGATGAGAACTTTTAAGATCTTAGTCTTAGCGATTTTCAAACAGACCACACAGCATTATTAGCTATAGTCACCATGACATCCCCAGGACATCCCCAGTTATTTTATAACTGGAAGTTGGTACCTTTTCACCCCCTATTTCACCCTTCACCTGTGAATTCTTTTTTTTTTTTAATGGAGGTACTGGGGCTTGAACCCAGGACCTTGTGCATGCTAAGCACATGCTCTACCACTGAGCTACACCCTCCCCCCTCTCCCACCCATGAATTCTTAATCTATAAAAATCTGAATGCAATACCTTTACCTCTCACCCAGAAAGAACAAGGACCTTGGACATTTGAACTCCACGTAACTCCTCTTGACTTGGGTGTTATCCTGCCTAGAACTTTAATTCTGTTCTGATTTTCTCAACCCCACCAGACATTATTCATGCTGATTTGTACAATCCACGGTTGCATTTATTTGTACTTTTGTTGCTCTTCATTCCTTCTCCCACCTGGAGCCTTCAACTGTGATCACTTTCCAACTCCCTTCAATAAGAGCCATCTGGTCATAAAGTCCCTTGGTCCATATTTCACTGTCACTCTCAAAAGGCCTTTCCCCTGAGTAGAAAATATTAGTTTAGGCAGTTGTCCTGTGAAATTCTTTTTCCAAAATAAATTTTCCATAGTAGTCCAACAAGTAGGAAGAGAGAGAGAGCTCTCCTGATTGAAGCAGGGATGGAAGATCCAGAACCCTCATTACTCAACCTGCTCCCCAACTCAGTCAGCCTAGAGCACCCCCTGGAAATGCTAGAGAACCCCAAGATACAGTTTGCAAATGATACTTAAAAACTTACAAATCAACATAAACTCACCGTTGCCTAGACCCTAAGGAAGTCCAGTGGGCAGCACTGGTGATGTCCATCCTGCCCTGTTCAGGGAAAAGCCTCCCTGAGTCTGAGGCAGGGGCTCTTCTGGCCTGAAGAGGCCATTGGTACTATGGGGCATAAATGAATTCTTACACCCATGGCAACCACAGAGGACCATGGACAGCTGTGCAGGTCGTACACTATTCAAAGTTTCCTGGCCCAGGAGGCAAGTTGGATCTGAAGTCCGTCCGGTGCACGTTCTACTCTTCTGACTGGTCCCTGGGTTAGATCAGGTCCACCTTTTTTCTAATTCACATGCAGGTTCTACAGTACAGGCCAAGTGTGGGGCGATGACTAGGATGAAGTGCCACAATCAAGCCACCTGCCTTTCTGAGCTCAGTCTCCATGCTCACTGGGCTTCTTGGTGACCCTGTAGACTTACTGTAATTGTGAATCCAGGAAGGGGTGCCCTGGGGGACATGACCTAGAAGGGAACCTCTCCTTGGACAAGTGAATTGGTGTCTGACTTACAGCCCTTATGCGCATGTGGGGTCCACCTCCCTGGACCCAGCAGGATTCCAGGAACTGCGAATTGGCCTTAAGCCCTGAAACCCTTGGAAGGCCCTTGGGAGAGGCACTTAGCTCCCACCCACCCTGGTGTCTATGGGGCCTTCCACTGCTGGCTGGGATCCAGTCTTAACTTTCCATCCCCCCTCCCCCTATATTCCACTGCTCCAGTGACAAAAGCCTGGAACAACAATGACACCCAGCCAACCCAAGAACAGGGCTGTGAGCAGCGTCTAACGCCCTCCTCAGTTCCCGGGGGCCCGTGGGGAGCGGGCAGGCTGCAGTGATGGGAAAACACACATTGTCTGGGGGCGTTGCGGATACAGTACAGATTATTTTTAGCAAATTGTTCCGACTGAGTGAAAAACCTGAAAGATAGTGTTGATAATCATCCTTCTTTTAGCGCCGCAGATGGCGCTGCTATAATTAGACGCTTGTTTCTGGGTGATTCTGCTGTTCCGATGAGAAGACACCTTGCTGGTTGCAGAAACACATCACTGAAGGTTTATTGTTCAGTTTGGGTCTCGATCTTTTCCTCTTTACCCTTCAGGATTAACCACATTTGTGATAAAAAGTAAATTATTCACATGCCTCTCGAGCTAATATTAGCCTGAATGTAAATAAGAGGTTTGGGCTCTCTTTTGTCCTCCAATCCCGGTGACAACCAGGAATTATCCCCTGCTGCCTGCCCTCCTCCTCAGAGGTTCTTCCTGGGCCCCCAGCCAAGCCAGACTCTGGTATCTCATTCCATCCTGCACTTCCTTTCATATCCATGTTTGTCATTTGCAACTGTGAATTTATCTGTGACACACTCAGACTCATGTCTGTCCTGTTTGCTGGACCATAAACTCCACAGCTCCCAGATTCCTTACCTTCAGAAACTTGTGCAGTGATGCATGTTTGTTCTTTTAAGCTGTTCAGGTGGGTGGACATTTGTTACGCAGCAATGAGTAACTAGCTCATATCCCAACTGCATCTTGATCTCCTGGCTCTCTGAGTCAGAGAGGAGCTCCGTTCCCTCACAGCTTCCAGCAGTGTGCCCTCTGTTCTTCTCCCCACTTCTCTGTCCTCACCAGCCCCCCCCCATCCCCCTCCAGCCCTCTGGCCCTGGCTCAGGAAGAGACACCAACAGGGGCCAGCATAGACCATGATAGAGGGGAGGGCAAAGCCCCATTGACCAGGGTGCCAGGTAACCTGGAGAACCAGGGAATCTCATAGTCCATCAGGGACTGGGCTGAGAAGGAGACTTGACCTTGCTCCCCTCCCCCATGCTAGCTCAGCCTCATTTTCTAACTCTTCTCGATTCCTGAGCTCTTCTTCCATGCACCCTTCCGATCCCACCACAGGGGAGCCATGCTGCCACCTTCTCCAGTCTGCCTGAGGACCATCATTCTCTGAGTCCAGTCGTGAGCTCTTCCCTCCGTCCCAGTGCCACTGACTGGTAGTGTTTGGGAGGCTGTATCTTATCAACAAATCCAGTGGTTTTATCCTTGGACAAGACTTCCCGCAAAGAGAAGGGCTCCCACCCATTGCTCAGGCCCAGGACTTCTGCCCCCAGGGCCCCTACCAGACACAGATCACTTCCATTTGATAAATGCCTCTATCCCCCAGAGTCTCCTGCACCCTCCTGCTGCTTACCACCCCGACTCCGGTCCCTGCGTCTTGCTCTGTAACACACCAGCTGAGACAGTGGACAAACATGGGCACTTCCTTCTCCTTTTCTGATTAAGTTTTAATTTTTGCAAAAGTGATCCCCATGTGTAGGGTGCAATTCAAATATTTGAGGCTCATGGTGAAATGAGGCCATCCTCTGCCTCTCCCTCTCTTTTTTCCAAATGACTTTTTTTTTTTTAATTTTGGAGGGAGGTGATTAGATTGATTGATTGATTGGTTGGTTGATTGATTGATTTTTTAGTGGAGGCACTGGGGATTGAACCCAGGACCTTCTGCATGCTAAGCACACACTCTGCCACTGAACTATACCCTCCCTCCCTTCCCCCCTTCCCCACCACTTGTCTCTCTTATTCTGTTGTCCCACTCTGTAGGGGTTACATAGTTCATTTTTTATATTTTCTTCTGAAAAAATAAGGATATGTGCTTCTTAAATTTTTATTATCTTTTGATATTAGTTTTGACTTTATATTATAATTGTGGAGGATTTGACACTTGTAGTCCACTGTGCTCCCACCTTCCTCCCTCATCCATCATCCTAATGTATCTTTACATCACAACTTTGGGTTCAATTAATAGTCGGTGTTTATCATCAGAAACTGACACAACATTGTAAACTGACTATGCTTCCATAAAAAAGAATGCAAATGTAAAAAATATAGCATTTACATTACCAGGAATATTGAAGAACCGAACAGAATATATCCTTTCTCATAATCCACCCTTCTATGTAATAGGGAAAAACAAATCTGACTCCATATTGGATCTACTTCTTTAACTTTGTATTCTTTTGCTTTTGCTACAAGCTAATCACTAAAGGGATGTTGCCTATAAGCTTAAAATATACATAATGGCCCATCTCTGGGAACCCTGCCTCCCAGGTAATGAGTGTTAAGATAAAATACCTTTGTTTAGCTCACAGGGAACATCCTGACCAGACCCACCTGTGAATGGCTGCAGGAAGGAAGAAATAAACACAGCCCCTCTGAGGCTGATCGGAATGGGAAAGGTTTGACTTTACCCTGTCGCTCTCTGTAGAAACAGTTTTGTTATGTTTTTTTTAATGACTGGCTGATAATTTCATACTAGAGAACATGCCCTAATTGAGTTAATATTATCATGGTTAGTATTTCAGTTGTTCCCACCCTTTTGCAATCACAGGCGATGCTTCCATGAGCCTTGTGATAAAGGCCCTTGCACATGTGTGCAAGAACACTTCCAGGACAAAGTCTGACAGTGGGATCCCTAGATCGGAGGACACGTGTGTGTAGTTCTGATTCACGTGCCCTAACTGTCCCTCAAGGACAGTGGTTATCAAAGGTTGGGGCTTGGCCCATCTTGGTTTTTTCTCACTGATTTATAGCAGCCAGTGCCTGCAACATCAGATGAACAGATGATTATCCATAGGCTACTGTCTTCATATTATAGACACAAACACACCTTATTCTTTTAATGACTGTACGACAATTCCATTTTAGGGATATACCTTAATTTTATTCTCAGCTTATCGTTTGCCTTTTTCATTTATAAGGGAGGGGTAATTAGGTTTGTTTGTTTGTTTTAATGGGGGTACTGGGGATTGAACCCAGGACCTCATGCATGCTGAGCATGCACTCTACCACTGAGCTATTACCTCCCCCACCCACCCCCATCCCCTACCCCCGCTTTTTTACTTGAATCAGATGTTTTCTTCCAGGCGGAAATATTTGGCTCTTATCTGGTAGAATCAATCGATTATGTTATTCATGGCCTCCAGTTTTGTAATATCAAGCCTCCAATCCTGAGAGCCCCCTTTAAGGCATGGTGTCCAGTGCATCTCCAAGAAGCGATGTCCCACAGATGGGAAAGTTGCCACATAAAAAGGTGTCTGACAGCATCTCTGCACACCACGGTCAGCCATGGAGCTCTGCAAGGAACTGCCCCTATACACAGCCCCAACCGCTGGCATCGCAAGCGGACAGTCTCAGACCAGGGGCCTAAGCCAGCTTCAAGCACTCCAGCAGCTGGAGTGGAAGGTGGGAGGCCAGACAAGTAGGTGTCTCATACTCTCCTGCAAGGCTGGACGTGCTGGAGGCCACTCCAGCTCCCTGTCCCCCAGCCTCCTGCTCACCCCCCATTTCTGCTCAGCTTTCTCCATCCGGCCCCACGGTATACCACAAACTAGTGAGCAGCTACTTTGTGCCAGGACCTGCACTGGGGGCTGGGATGATGGTGAGCAGACATCCTCTGCGATGTGGAGGTCGGTGGTCCACGGAGGGCAGGCTCCCGGCTTAGTCCAGAGAAGGAACGCTTGCACTGAGCACTGATCCCAGTGGGAGCTGCCCAGACCCCACGGACAGGGAGACTGAGCCGCACATGCAAGGAGCTGGAGGTAGGAGGGAGCAGGTGAGGCGGGAACCAAGGGCCAGAGCCAGGGCTACTGCCCACCCGGGAGGCACTGCTGAGATCCTACGCCCAGGACAGCCCCAACCATGCATAACCCAGCGGGGAGAAGCACCCGGCCCTGCGCACACCCGGCGAGGCCAGCAGGGGGCGCCCCGCACACCGAGGGGCAGTGCTGGCTCAGGCCCAGAGTCACAGGACCTCCAGGGATGGCCAGGCTCTGGCAGCTGGCGGGCTGAGGCTCCTGTTTTGACTTAACTCAGATGCTCAGTTTTCTCATCTATAGAATGGGGGTCATGTCAGGGCACCCCCTGGCATTGGTGAGGAGTGACCCACCGCGAATCCTCGGGTCAGTGAGCCCTACTCAGTGAGTGTAGATGGAGGGCGGTGAGCCGAGTCCACCCATTAGCCAAGCCATGCATCGCAAGCACACACACTCATCCGGAATCGTATTTTCTAGGCATCTTACTAATTTCATCCTCACTGCAGTGCTTTGCAGACTTGTTCGTCTCCATCACAGATTTCAGCATGCCCTGCACCTCTGGGATTTCCCTGGACCACAGGGTCCCCATGCGCCCCTATCCTGGGGGATGCTCTAGGATTTGGGGTCAAAGGTCGAATGCACCTATTAGCCCCCTGAAAAGTGTGTCCCTCACCCCTCTCCCAGAGGTGGTGACAGGCATATACATCAGGTCCTGGACAAATGCTGCTCCCTTGGGATAGTCATAGCTTTCCCTGCGGGAGCGCCCACCTGCATAGTCCTCCTACAGAGGGACCACCCTGTGCACTGGGAGGCGGGCTGGTGCTTACCCTCAGGTGTCCACCACTCCCTCTGCGGCCCCAGCAAAGGGTTTGCATTTAGAAGGTCAGGAAGTGGTCCTTCTTACAGGGCGGCCTTAAATTATTTCAGCTGCACCGAGGTATTTCAAAGTCAGGCCAAATAAACATGTGCATCTAAAAAAGGCAAAACAGGGCCATTTGAAATAGAGAAGAAAGCCTTTCCCATATCCTGAGGGTGTGGCCAGACTCCCCCTACCCCCCCCCCAACCCCCCCCCCCCCCCAGGGTTTGCTTTGGTTTTGTGTGTTTGCCAAGACACAGAGCTGCTCTTGCTTCGGGATGAAAGCATTTTCTTTTCAATAAAACGTGAGGCAACCTAAGTTTCCTTCCCTGATTTGCTCTGGGGCCACCCCGGCCCCCTGCAGCTGTCGGGGCCACACCTTTAAAGGGTTTGCTTTTCTTGAGAAGGCAACCATGACCTACGCGATGTTATCAACCAATCAGGCTCAGGGTAGAGAGGAAGGGCGATGTTCCCCAGGCTCCCCCACACAGCATCCCCCACCCATGGTCAGATACCAGACACGCCCCTCTACTTCCCCAGATGCTTTCTTGCTCGCCCCCTCTTCACATCGGCCCAGTGCCCAGGAGATACAACCCCTTTTCCTGAAGAGTCTGGATTGAAACCAGTGTGGGAATCACCTTCTTTTCTTTTCTTCTTGCAATTATGCCTCCAGGCTTAAATCCATCATCTAAATGAAGCCCAAAGGGAGGGGACCATCTGCTACAATTTTCTGTGTGTTGTCCCCGCATTTCCACTCATCCTCAGCTCCTGGATCACGACAGGGACAGCCCATACCTGGCCCCACCTGAACCACATACAGATGCTCTGACACAAGTGGGTCTTCGTGTCTAAGCAGTCCGCCCTGGGACCCTCACTGCAACCCCATCTCAGTGGAGCATTGACACAAACAGAGGCCCCTCTCTTCCTGCTCCTCCATAAGCTCCTGCTCATTCATTCATTCATTCAACAACGTTGACACTGGGCTCAAGATGGCTCATTCAACACATCCTCGGAGCCTCTGAAATAGCAGAATATGTATAACAACAAATACTTAGGAGCCCTGCAAAACTAGAAAAAGTGCCACCAGCAGACCGGAACATGGGGGATTTCCAGAAGAGAGAGAAAGAGCAGATGAGGTCAGATTAGTGGTGAAACCCAATATCACAGAGGAGCCCAAGAGGCGGGACCCCCCCCCCCCGCCCCTGTCCAGAGGGGAGGCACATTGGCTGTGGGGGAAGGTGCAGGCCATCGGACATGGATGCAGAGAGTGGCTTGAAGGGCCATCCAAGCAGTTGAGCCAGTGCCCCATTTGCTCCCAGGGGACAGCCAGAGTGCTGCTTTAAAACTAGACAGAGAGCTGCAAGGTTCATCCCCAGGAGAGAAGCAGACGCCCCATCCCGCAACTGCATCCAAAATGAAAGGCCAGGTGTCCCCAGATCAGAGCTCCAAGAAGGCACTCTCCCTTTGCTCCTCCCTGCCTGTCTCCACGTGCCCGGGCGCAGAGGTGCAGCGTGGCTGTGACTGGAGTGGACAGTCCCTGACAGAAGGGAGGTTTACTTGTGCCACAGAGCAAGAGTGATCAGTCAAGACTACAGACAGTTCCCAAGCAGGCTTGGCTCAGGACACCCTGAACATGTTCAGATTGCTCCAGGGCCCCAGAGAACTTTTATTTCTACGGAGAAAACCTATCATAACAGAAGTTAAAACTCAGGAGCATTTTAAATATTTACTAATTTCTTTAAAAATGATCACAGAGCCATCACACATTGACACAAATAACAGAACATTTATGAAAATAGCTATCTTCTAAAAACAGTTTATTCAGTGAGAAGAGTGACATTGTTTTATATTTTTCCAAATCTTGACAACATCTGGCTTAATGGACAGCTGGATTGTCATATCTGCTTCTGATTTCAATCTGTCAGGATGTCACACATCACGTAGACTCTGGGAAACTCTGCTGAACACTCAGGAGAGAAAAATGTCTTTGTATTCCTATTAAATAACTTTGAGTTTGTGGCCTCCAGAAAAAGTCTCAGGAACCCCCCAGGGGTCCACGGACCTCACATCGAGAACCACTGTCCTGACACTCATTTACACATGGGACCAGACAACCAAGAATCCCCATTCATTTGAAGGAAATCAACAGTTTGCTAAAGAAGAACCAGACAGATCCTGAAGAAAACAGGATAACATAGGAATCAGCAGAGGACATTAAAGTAAGTATAATTAATATCCTTTAAGAGGTTCAACAGGATATTAGAACCAGTCAGATGGTGAGTAGACAAAAAGAAAACACAGAAAAATCAGTACTTTTCCTATATATCATGAAGAACTAGATACCATTTGGAGCTGGCAACAAAAATCACAGATAATCAAGGCATAAACTTAATCAAATTCTGGAAGATTTACCTAAAGATTTTTAATTGTATTAAAGAACATACATTGAAAGATGTATTACACTTCCTGCCAAGCCTCAGTGTTATAAAAATACTGGGCACATCCCAGGGACTCGTTCAAGACCTGGGACACGACCATGCTTTCGTGCCCAATTTCCCTGTATCACTGGGATTCTCTGCTCAGATGTCACCATGCCCACTTCCAGATCCACTTCCTGTGTGGGCTTCTTCCCCAGCCCTGGCAGGGGTGGGGAGAAGCAAGGGCATGTGTCCGGGGAAGGGGGACAGGAGGTCAAAGGTGGAGCTTGGACCCGCCAGCTGCATGTAAGACCTGCACTGTTTTAGAGGGTTTAGCTAACATCTAGCAAAACCTCGAATGCACAGTTCCCCTTCTAGGAATCTTCCATTAGTTGCAGAAAAGAGCCCGTTCTTAGTGGAAAAGCCATTCGTGGAACTACAAGCAGAGAAAAGTAGGAAAGTCTACTGGATAACTTGCAGGCTCTCGAGCCAGGCTCCAAACTGGACTTTATCATTAGGTTGCTGTGTGAGCCTGGGCAGGTGGCTTAACCTCTCTGTGCCTCAGAGAAGCTCCTCACATGAAAAATGGGAATAGTAGTAACAAAACTCAGCGTTTTGTGAGGCTCCAAAGAGTTAATAAATGCAAAATACTCAGCCCAGTGTTTGGCATTTGGTGAACACTCACTACCCACTGGGTCCTATAATGCCCTGACCTCATTCCTATACAGAGCACATTTATATGCATCCCTGCGTGTTGATACGTGCCCCAAACTGTACAAACTGGCCCGTTCACAGTGGTCGCCTGGAAGCCGGGGTGAGTATGGAGGAAGGGGGTCAGTGTCAGTGTGGATGTCCATCCTCTTACAATGGGTCTACTGATAAATTCTTCCCGCTTTCTCTAAAAGGTACTAACTCATGTAGGTAGGTACTTAATAGGTGCAGTACGTAGGCGGATGGACAAGAGCTGAGCAGGCAGAGCCCTGGGACACAAGGCCTTTCTCCCGTCCCACGGGCCATCCAAGAGTAGGGGAGGGGGTGGGTGCATGGAGGGGGGCGCCTCCCAGTGCCGGGCCCTGACGTCTAGCATCGCTAGTCTCCTTCCTTCCCTGCGCTTTGCTCCACCTCCTGGGGCCCAAGTCCCCCAAGTAGACACAGTCACTCGGTGAACAGTGATCTCATCTAAAAATACACAGCCTTCAGGAGGATCCAGGGTCCATTAACCTGGCTTAGTGCGAACAGCGGGCCAGGTGCTGTTTGAGGGAAGGGGGCTGGCAGACAGAACGCAGGGGATGGGGATCAGGCACCAGTCTGAACCCTGGACCCCTTAGGCGCTAGAAGGCAGGTGCACCCGTCACCCATTTCATTTCCTCCAGGGCTGGCCTGGGGCCCGGGAAAGAAGCAGGGGTGTGGTCTCCGGAGTCCATCTTCCTCCCACTCACCCCTCCTCCCCCTCCCCCTTGCCTCTCTCCTCCTCCTGCCCTCCCCCTCCCTCCTCCAGCCTCCTTCTCCTCCTCTACCCCCTCCCCCTCCCGCCCTTTCCGATCCTCCTCCTCCTTCCCCCACGCCTCCTCCCGCCTCCTCCCCTTCTTCTCTCCCTTCCTCTTCCTTTCTTTCTCCTCCTCTTTCCTTCCCTCCAGGCCCCCTTGCTCTTTCTCCCCATCCTGCCCCTCCTCTTCCCTCTTCCCATCCCCGGCCCCTCCTCCTCCCCCTTACCCCTCCTCCTGCTTCTCCCTCCTCCTGCCTCTCCCGCCTCCCCTTCCTCCCCCACCCGCCTCCGGACCTCACCCCCTTTATCTTCATCTCTCCATCCCCTTTCTCTCTACCCCTCTTTTCCTCTCTCCTGTCTCCTTCTTCTCCCCCTTGCCCTCTCCCTCCCTCCGTCCGGGGTGGCAGAGGTGGGCGGAGCTGCCCGGGGCGCCGGCACCTGCTCGGCGGCCGCGTGTGTTCTCTGCCTAGGGCTCCGCGGGCGGGAGGGAAAGTGGGTCAAGCGTGGGGCTCAAAAAGGAGCCCGGAGACACGAGGCCCCTGCCAGGCGCGGGACCGGGAGGCGGCCTCCGCGTAGGACGCCGAGGATGCGGGACAGCTGCGCCCCTTCCCCCCCCCACCCCCGCCCACAGCCAGCCGGCGGGGCCCGAGACCTGCCCGCAGCGGAGCCGGACTCCCGGGGCGCGACCGCCTTTCTCCGTGTGGGACCATCCTGATGGGTCCACGGCGCCCTGCACGCCCGCACTTCTTCAGATCCCACCCAGTCTGAGGTCTTCCCCTCCGGGATGTGGTCCCCGCCACCCCTCCCTGCCCTCTAGTGTCAGCCGCGGGCCTCCGCAGCCTGGAGTCCCAGCCATTGAGCTCGCCTCTGCGAGCACTTCTTCGACATCCCCAGATCTGCACAGTTGTGGGGGGCCCTGGGTCTGCTCCAGGGAAGCCTCCGAGGGTCTGATGCCTGAACGGCCTGCTTGCCTGTTTACTACTGTGCCCTGCTCCTGCCAGTGGCCCTGCCGAGAGCTGCCCAAACATTGTCCCCCACCCCAGCAGTCCTGGCAGGGCTGCCCCTGTGGGCTGTGCCCCAGGGCCAGCTGAAGGTACTGTCCTGGGGCAAGGACTGGTCACTGGGACCATGGAGGTGACAGAGCCTTCCAGGCATCAGTCCCTGGGTGTCCCTCTGAGCAGTCTCCCACTCAGCAGACCTGCCCTGTCAGGGGCCCCTCGCTTCATCCTTGTACATCTGGCAAACTTCCCCATTGGTCAGGGCCTTGAGGCTCTACCATCTCCCAACACACTGAGCTCTCCAGCTTTGGAGCACCTCCTGGAAAGCCTGGTCCTGGAAAAGCCCTACCCCATGGTCACCTGACCCACATTTCACCTTAGCCCAGAGACTTTCCAAAGCCTCTCATGAGAATACTTCTCCCTCCCCGGCACCCCTGACACGGTCTGCATCCTTCAGTGACCCTGGCAAGAGCTGGCCGGTCCGCTGCCTTTGGGAGGCTGGCCTCTATGAAGGCTGGGCCTGAGCTGAGCTTCTCACCTGGGAAGCAGGAGGCCTGGAGGGTCTCAGGGACTGCCACGGTCATCCCGAAGGCTCCAGGCTTGAGAGGACTTTGCTGTGGGAACCCTGCAGTGACCACATCACCGTTCATGCATGTCCAGCGTGTAGTCAGCAGCAGTGCCCCACCACGGTCAAGTCTGGGGGACTCCTCATTAATCTGAACCCAGGCCCATGGAGCTCACCTAACTGGCCAGCATTTGGGACCCCCCACCACCACCTCTGGGCTCTCAGAAGGGCTGACATTGGCTCACAAGCCCTCCTCTAGTCCACTTAAGAGGACAGTTGAAAGGGGGGAGGGTAGAACTCAGTGGAAGAGCGGACACTTAGCATGCATGAGGTCCTGGGTTCCATCTGCAGTACCAACGTTAGAAACAAACAAACAAAAAAACACCAAAAAACAAAAAACAACTAATTGCCTCCCCGCAAAAAAAATTTTTAAACTTTTAAAAAAAGGATAGTTGGACATGAAAGACTCCCACGATGAGAGGGAGAGGGGGCATGGGAAGAAAGGAAAGTTGAGACAGGCAATTGGTAAAAGGTGACATTTTCAGCACCTGGAGAGGACACCCGGGAGAGCGGTCAGGGGCTGCTCTCCTGGGCATCCAGGCGCCAAGTCGGCCAGAGCTGCAGACCCCAGGCCTACCCTTTCTCCTCATAGTTCTCCCTGTGGGGAAGTGGGGATGGAGGGGTCCCCCAGACCACTCCAGGCAGGCCCTCAGCCAGTCAGCACCAAAGTCAACCAGGCATGGGTGTTTTGGAGTGAAAAAAACCGCAAATGAATTGCAGCCAGGGCTCCCAAACACACCACCATCCCACCCACTGACCCTTTGTTTCGAAAACTTTATGTGTTCAATAAATGGCACTTACATAGGAAAAAATCTGTGCAACTTCTGAATGTGTCCCTTAGGGAGTTGGACAGGGATCCGAGAGGACCCGCAGGGGAGGAAGAACCAGCCCCCGCCCCAACCCCCTACGACACTTCCCCTGGTTACACCCGGCAGGGCTGGATTTGAACACCTTTTTTGCCACTAGAGCAAGGGCTGCCAGTCCCTGCCACTTCCTCTCCTTGGTGACAACGTGGCCTCCCAGAGCTCGAGCCCTGCCAGCTGGCTCCTATCCTCTAGGACCTCAGACAAATCATCGAACACAAACGCAGAGGCCTGCGGATCTCTCAGTAAACACCGCTCAGGAAAAGCAAAGCGGAGTTACGAGAAAGATTTCAATTGAGTCGACCTTTGTTTTTATTTGACTTTTTGGTCACAGGCCCGGTTATCACCTTTTAGAATCTTCCTTCCTCCCCGTAAACTCCAGCGGAGTTCTGAGGTTCAGAAGTTCTCAGGGAGACCGACACTGGTTAACAGGACTTGGAAGGGTCTTTTTCTTGAAGTAACCCTCCTTTAATGTCTGTTTACGGCCAGGAGCAGTCTGTGGTTTCATGTAGTAACATCTGATAAAAAGATGCCCAATGTATCCCGGGGCAAGAGACATCTAATTGCAGTGCTTAATTTTCCCATGTGATGATTAATGAAAGCTTTGCTCATTTTGTGTGTGTGGGAAGGAGGCGACGTTAATATGTGGACTTGAAAACTCCTTGGTGTCGCCATCTGGACACAGTGTGAGGCCATGTTGGTTATCCCTGCAAGGGTTATTACGCATCTTTGAAAACAGACCAAGCTTTTGGGGCCAAACAGCCTGGTGGGGCGTGGAGGGAGATATTCCCAGCCTGACTGTTACGTAACATCACACACATACATGACCAAACGTGTATTTCTTCCCCAAACACTAGATAAACAATACACTCCAAAAATCAAGATCATTTGTCGTTAAAGGTCTCAGCATTACTCATGTCTTAGACCTGCCACAAGGCTTTTCTCAAGAAAGAGAAGAAACCATTCCTACCTGTACCACTTTTCCTACAGAACTTTCCTGCCTCCGAACACATCGAGGGGATGGAAAGGCCCTGACCCAACAGTTGGAAGTCTGCTCAGAAATGAATCTGGCTATAACTTGGCTGTGTTACGTCACAGAAATCGATGTCCTTCTCTGGGTCTTAATGGTCTTATCTATTAATGGACAGAAGGGTCATTTCCTTCCTCCTTTCTTTCCTTCCTCCCCGCTTTTCTCCTTCCCTCCATCCCTTCCCTTTCTTCTTTTCTGTGAATTTTTTATTGTGGAAACTTTCCATCTCAAACATAACCAAATGTAGAAAGAATACCCCACTCCCAGCTTATTTTGAAGCAAATCCCTAAGCTTCCATCGTTCATCTGTAAATATTTCAAAATTCTACTCCTTATCTATTCTTGTCTCATTGCTTGAAACAGCAATAATCTATTAGATCAAGATCCTAAGGGTTGACAGATTGGGCTGAGACCAGCTGATGGTTCTTCGGTTGGTCCTGTCTGGCACTCTTCGTGTGACTTGATTGTGGTTGGACAGTCTTTGACGGCCTCACGGGTCTGGCAGTGGGCCAGGGTGCCCCAGTTGGCTACGTGGATCCTCCAGTAGGCTAGCTCAGGCTTGCTGTCATGGTCAGTGGCAGCATTCCATGAGTTTCCAGTGGCAAGAGAGGGCAAGCCCCAATATGCAACCACTCCCCAAGCCTCTGCTTGTATTGAGTTTGCTAACGTCCCATTTGCCAAAACGAGTCAAGTGCCGAGCCCAGAATCAATGTGGGACAGGGAGAGAAATGTACAAGGACATAGAAATGGGGGCAGGAATCCATTGGGAGCTATTACTGCAGAAATCTACCAGAGGAATATATTCCTAAAACACAAGGCTCCCCCCTAGTTTTAACATAACAACAATTCCATTACTAAAGCCTACCAAATTGACTACAAATCTTTAATATGGACAGTGTCCACTCAGTATCTAGATTTCCCCAATTGTCACGGAAAGCTGGAGAGATGGGAACGTTTGGGCAGTGTTGATGGGAATATGGAAAAGCCACTGTGGAAAAAAGAACCAAAGGGTCAGTATGGTTTGTGTGTAACCATTGTTACCTTTTTTGATGTTTTTTTTTTTTAATTTTGTTGGTTACTTTTTTACATTCTTTTTTTTTTTTTTGAAGTCTTTTAAAAATTTAATTAATTTGTTTATTTGGGAGGGGTTAATTAGGTTTATTAATTTACAATGAAGGTACTGGGGATTGAACCCAGGACCTCCTGCATGCTCGACATGCACTCTACCACTGACCTATACTCTTCCCACCCCCATTGTTAAGTTTTATATGAGTGTATGCACTCTTCTACAGCATAAAATATATTTCTTTATCATCAAAAAAAAGTTTTGCAAACCCTGAACTGGTTAATCCCAAAGGTTTCTTTGGGCACTAAGATTCTGTGTGTCATTCTGTGTGCTGTTTACAGAAACATGCCCTTGGCTTTGGAAACAAGCCCACCTCTCCCACTGGTTCTCAGGCAGCTCCCCATCCCTGGTGTTCACCGTCTCTAAGGCAGGGGACAGTGGAAGTGACAAGATCTGAAGCGTGCTGCTTTCTGCTACAGTGACCTTTTCTGGCCAGTGGTTTTATCTTAGCACCTGGGTCCATCTGCTTCCAGGATCTCCCTCACCTTCTGCTGACCCATCAATGCTGCTGAAGCCACCATCAGAGCATCCCCAGAGAACCCTGAGGGGCCAGCAGTGCCCACCCTCAGACACTCTTCCCGGAGCTCTGTACTGTCCTACTGACTCATCGGAGGTCTTTCCAAGATTCTGCAGGGTTACGCCAGTAGGGCCAAATCGTTTATGGAGGCTGAGTCACTTCTGTGGGAATATTTGCACGTGAGGCCTGCAAAACTCTTAAAGCATGAAGGCCTCCTGACCTCACACCATTGCTTCTTGTACCAGATGTATTGGGAGACCAGGATCCCGGGAGAGGAATTGGAAGGGGGGGGGGGGTGCTCAGCTTTCATGCTTTCCTGTGATTGGTTCAGAGTGGGCACGTGACCCCGAGACCCGGAAGAGGAGGGTTTCCGGGAAAAGTTTCCCTTTACAGTGAGAAAAGCACACCACTTCCTTCCTGCTGGGGCCCCGCGGAGTGTGATGTGCTGTGGGTGCAGCCCCCTGGGGCCCACGGAGGAGAATTTGGAACGTACTAGGTGGGCCAGGCAAACGCACTGGCAGGGCTGGGCCTCAGGAATCACCTGCAGCCACTCTCTCGAGCTTCTAGGGAAGGGGCGCCCCCTCACTGACACCACCATCCTGGTAGCCAGTGGCGTCTGGCTGAGTGGGTCCTGCTCTCTGTCAAGGGACATAGGCAGGAGGTCCTCTGATAGGTCCCATGCTGTTCGCAGCTCGGGAGCTCCAAGGCTTTGTGGGCTTTGGTGCCTGCCTGGCATAGGTGGGGAGGAAGGATGCCCCTTCCACTGAAGTTCCCATCACAGTGGGGGTGAACGAGGGCAGTGCCGGCTGCTCATTTTGTAATTAGCAAAGGAGAAGGGGCTCTCTAGAAACGAGGGCAGTTGTAACAGTTCCAAGGACCTCTGACTTTGGTCTGAGCAGCTGCACCCTGTTGTGGTTTTATTGTCATCCATTGCCACACGATCAGCGCCTTTAAGGTTTCACAGGTGCTGTCATTTGTGCAGTAATAAGACTTTAAAGTCCTTGCAAGCAAGTTCAGCTGGAATACACAATTTTCCCGTATGCAATATAGGAATTATTTTCTAAAGTATAACTGCACTGCCTTAGGTCTTTTAGCCAGGTGGATCCTGGTTCTGTGTGGTTTGAAGATTATATGGTTATGAGACTCCTCAAAGACTTAAATGTTGCAAATACAAAATTAGGTATAAAAGTGAATCTTTAGAGTGAGAAAATAAATCATAACCAATGAGAAACTTTAAAGAGCTGAAGGGGGTTGGATATAGCTCAGTGGTAGAGCATGTGCTTAGCGTGTGTGAAGTCCTGGGTTCAATCCCCAGTACCTCCATTACAAAAAAAGAGCTGAAAATGCCACAAACATTGTAAATCCAGAAATAGAATATTTTTAAAAAAGAACTGCCTGACATGATTATATGATACTTGTTTCTCTACATTTTTGGCTAGACTCTGATTACCTTCTTATACAGCTGTTTTTTGGTCATATTTTTTACAAAGTGTATGAGTGACAATCTTTTACATGCCTCAGGAGTGAGCCAGCATTTCCTGTAAAGGACCTAGCAGTAAATGTATCAGGCTTCAGGGCCATGGGATCTGTGTCACAACTGCTCAAGTCTGTCACCGCCTTGTGAAATCAGCCCTTGATCATATGCGAACAAATGAGCATGGCTACGTTCCAATAAAACTTTATTTACAAAACAGGTGCCGAGCTGGGAAATGACATTCGCAAGGTTTGGACACACACAGATTAGGAAGCTGCAAACACAATGAATTAACAACACTCTATAGTCCAAAAAGTCTTTATGAGAACTCCAGGAACCAGTTAGGAAGCCACAACACCCCAGGAAGCTGAAAGCTAAGAAGCACTGCACTGAAACAGGTAAGAAAAGTCATTTCACTTAAACTCCACCAACCCTTCCCCCAACTGGGCACAGCTTACCACAGGAGAACTTGCCCAACTCCCAACTTCTCCTTTGGGAGGGCAAGAGTAGGACATACATCCAACATCCCAGCTTTTCAGGGGGCTGCCCAAGAGGCTGGTTTCTGTCTCCCCTGTCCCAGAGGCTAACAGAGAATCAGTATATCTTGGGTGCCTGGGGGACACTGAGGACAACAGAGAGCTTATTGGCTTCTGGTGACACCAGAGTGCCTCCCCTACCACACACAGACAGGGACACAGCTTGTTATGATCAGGAGACAGTGCCTCACTCATGGTGTCTCCCTTGGGAGGGAAAGAAAAGAGTGAAATAAGTTGTCCCACATTCCAGCTTTTGGGGGATTGCCCAGGGAACTGGTTTCTGTCTTGCCTGACTCAGAGCCCTGATGGAACTAGTACAGCATAGATGTCTGGGGCCACAGAGAACAAAAGAAAGGTCAGGGGGACCAGTCACCGAGCCACCACTGAGGACTCGGCAGCTGCCCCTCGAGCCCCCTGCCTGCCTTCTCCTGCCACCACCTTCTGCTGGCCCTTCCCACAGAACAAAAGGAATCACATTGTAGTTCCACTATCCAGAACCTCCAGTCTCTCCACCCGTTTACTGATGCAAGTAAGAGTGATGCTCTGCTTCCTACTGGCACTGAAGATTATAACTATATAAGAATTCGACAGAGTAACAGCAGGAAGACCCTTACTACTGTCCAAGGGTTCGCTGATGATTACAATAAAAAGAAACTAGTGAAGATGTTCAAGGAGAAATTTGCCTGCAATGGTACTGTAATGGAGCATCCAGAATGTGGAGAGTTAATTCAGCCACGGGGCGACCAGCAAAAAAACATGTCCCAATTCCTCACAGAGACTGGACTGACTGAGGATGACCAGTGGAAGGCTCATGGGTTTTAAGTGCTTCTGGCTCATTGAAGCTTAAGTGAGGATTTCCTTGCAGTGAGTAGAATTTCCATTCTGTCCCCTGTCATAAGTTTAAAAACTTCACAGCTTGTATAATGGAACCATTAGGGGGTCAGTTTTGAACTTGGGCTAGTGTATCTTCTTCATGCAATAAACTGAAAATCCGAGCTCTGCAGGAAAAAAAAAAAAAAAAAAGTCACGGGTTTGATGCTGCTCCAGAGAACTTGCAATACTACAACCAGACACCAGAGGGAGCAAAACACTACATGCTCCTGAGAAAGAGATCAGGAAACCCATTAGGGAATTGCACAAACCCAGAGAGTTCACATCCCCACAAAACGTTTGAGAGGCCCTCAGAAGCGTTAGCCAGGCTGGCTGGTGAAGGTCTTCCCAGTACAAAGCCAGTCCACAAAGACCACAAGAGGTGATTGTTCTTTCAACTACACAAATCATAACAACAAAAACAAAAACAAAAATAGCAAGGTATGTGAAGAAATCAGAAAACATGACCTAACCAAAGGAACAAAATTAATCTCCAAAAACTTACCCTAAAGAAACAGAGATCTATGAATTACCTCAAAAAATTCAAAATAATGATCTTAAAGAAGCTCAGTGCAATACAAGAGAACACAAGTAGACAGCTAAACAAAACCAGAAAAACAACATGCAAACAAAATGAGAATATCAACAAAGGAAAACCAAACAGGAGTTCTGGAACTGAAGAGTGCAATAACTGAACTGAAAACTTCACTGGAGTGGATCAACAGCAGACTTGATCAAGCCGAAGAAAGAATCAGCATACTCTAAGACAGGTCATTTGGAATTATTGAGTCAGGGGAACAAAAAGAAAAAAAAAGAATGAAGAAAAGTGAACAAGCCTAAAGGACATGTGGGACACCATCAAGTGGACCAATATTCACATTATGGAAGTCCCAGAAGGAAAAGGGAAAGGGGCAAAAAAAAGCTTATTTAAAGAAACAATGGCTGAAAACTTCCCACATCTGAGGAAGTAAATTGAATTTGAACATCCAAATTCAAGCATCTCTCAAGACTCCAGCTAAGTAAGATAAAATCCAGAGATGTACACATGAAGACACATTATAATCAAACTGTTAAAAGTCAAAGACAAAGAGAGAATCTTGAAAGCAGCAAGAGAAAAAGGACTCATCACACACAAGGGACCTCCTAAAAATGTATCAACAGATTTTCTCAGCAGAAATATTACAGCCAGCCAGATGGCAGTGGGATGACGTATTCAAAGTGCTGAAAGAAAACACTGCCAACCAAGAATACTGCATCAGGCAAAACCGCCCTTCACAAATGGGGAAATAAAGACTTTCCTGAGTAAACAAAAGTAGAGGGAGTTCATCGTCACTAGACCTGCCTTATAAGAATTGTTAAAGGGAGTCCTTCAAAATGAAACAAAAGAATAACTACAGAGCAACACAAAAGCATACAAAATTATAAAGCCCTCTGGTAAAGGAAAATATATAGATGCATGCAGAATCGTGTCATACTATAATGGTGGTGTGTAAATCACTTTTAATTCAGATGTAGATTTTAAAAGATAAAGGCATAAAAAACTGTAACTATAAAACTTGTTAATTGATTCAAAATATAAAGAGATGTGATCTGTGACATCAACATAAAGGGAGAGGGAGAAATGTAAAGAAGAGTTTTTGTGTGTGATTGAAGTTAAGCTGTTATCAGTTTGAAACAGCTTGTTGTAACCATAAGATGTTTTATATAATCCCCACCATAAACACAAGGAAAACACCTATAGAAGATGCACAAAAGAAGATGAGAAAGGAATCAAAGCCTGCCACTGTAGAAAATCAACAAAACACAAAGATGTATCAAGAGAGGGACAAAATAGTTAAAAGACATACAGAAAACCATTAACTAAATGGCATTAGTAAATCCTTCCATATCACTGATTAATTTAAATGTAAATGGATTAAGCTCTCCTTTCAAAAGATAAGGAGTGGCTGAAGGGATTAAAAAACAAGAGCCAATTATATTATCTACAAGAGACTCACTTTAGATATGAGGACATATAGAGGCTAAAAGTGAAAGGATGGAAAAAGATAGTCCATGCAAATAGTAACCAAAAGAGAGCAGGAGTGGCCATACTTATATCAGACTAAATAGAATTTAAGTCAAAACTGTCATCAGAGACCAAAAAGGAACATTATATAATGGTAAAAGAGTCAACTTGTCAAGAAGATGTAATTATAAATATATATGTACCTAACAGCAGAGCACTCAAATACACAAACATTGACAGAATTAAAGACAGAAATAGACAATAACACCATATTAGTAGGAGATTTCAATACCCCACTTTCAATAATGAATAGATCAACCAAACAGAAGTTCAATAAGAAAAATCATCTATTAAAAGTACTTCAGATCATTTAGACCTAGCAGACATACACAGAACACTTCCACCCAACAACAGCAGAATATACATTCCTCTCAAGTGCAAATGGAACATTCTCCAAGAAAGATCCCAAGTTAGGCCACAAAACAAGACTTAACACGTTTAGGAAGATTGAAATCATGCCAAGTATCTTTTCCATCCACAACAGAATGAAACTAGAATTCCATAGCAGAAAGATAACTGGAAAATTCAGACATGTGGAAATTTAAAAGCACACTTTTGAACAGTTAGTGTGTCATAGAATAATTCACAGGAGGATCTAGAAAATTAGAAATGCCTTGAGACAAATGAAAATGAAAACACAACATACCAAAACTTTTGTGATGCAGCAAAAGCAGTACTAAGAGGGAAGTTTATCGTGGTGAATGTCTAAATTAAAGGAGAAGAGAAATTTTACATCAACAACCTAACAGTAAGCCACAAGGAACTAAAAAAAGAAGAAGAACAAACTAGATCCAAGTTAGCAGAAGAAAAGAAATTAATAAATATTAGGGCAGAAATAAATAAAATAAAGAATTAAAAAAATAGAAAAATAAAACTAAGAGTTGATTTTTGAAAAGATCAAGAAAATTGATAAACCCTTAGCTAGAAAAAAGAAAAAAAAATAGAGAAGACTCAACTAACAAATTTCAGGAATGAAAGAGGAGATAGTACAACTGAAGCCACAGAAATAAACAGGATCATAAGAAACTACTATGAACAATTATACACCAAATAGTTGGATAACCCAGAGGAAATGGATCAATTTGCAGACACATATAATCTGCTAATACAGAAACAGGAAGAAATAAAATCTGAATAGACCTATAACTAGTAAAGAGATTTAATGAGTAACAAAAAGGCTCCCAACAAAGAAATGTCCTGGATCAGATGGCTTCACTGGTAAAACAGTAAAGAATAATTTGCACCAATCTCTCTCAAACTCTACCAAAACCTGATGAGAACAAAACACTTTCAAAATCATCTTATGAAGACAGTCTTATTCTGATACCAAAGCCAAAGACACTATAAGAGAACAACAAATCAATATTCCTGACTCAAAAATCTCAACAATATACTAGTAAAATGAATTCAATAGCATATTAAAAGGAATATACACCATGAGCAAGTGGGATTTGTCCCTGGGATGCAATATGGTCCAGCATATGAAAATCAATCAAAGGAGTTCTGTTAATCACATTAACAGAACAAAGGATGGGAATCACCTGATCATCTTGATTGATGCAGAAAAGGCATTTGACAAAATTCAGCAGCCTTTCATGATATAAATATTGAACAAAACCAGGAATAAAAGAAAATTACTTTAACCTACTAAAGGCCATATATGGAAAGCCAACAACTAACATATTCAATGGTGAAACACTGAAAGTTTTCCTCTAAGATTGCTACTGAGTCAAACTTGTACTGTTTGCTGCACAAGATAACAATACATTGAGAGACAAGTTGTTGGGGCAAGTAATAGTGATTTTATTCAGAAAGCCAGCAGACTGAGAAGATGGTGGACTCATGTCCCAAAGAACCATCTTCTCCAAGTTTGAATTGAAGGCTTCTTTTATAATAAAAGTGGCAGGAGTAAAGTCCTGGTTCTGGGCAGAGTATGGAGGGGATGTGTTAATTTCTTCCTTCTTGCAGCCATTCACAGGTGGGCCTGGTCAGGATGTTTCCTGTGAGCTAAACAAAGATACTTTAGCTTAACACTCATTACTTTGGGAGCCAGGGTTCCCAGAGATGGGCCATTATGTATAATTTAAGCTTATAGGCAACATCCCTTTAGTGATTAACAAGAAATAACATACAAAGTTTAATCTCATAAATAAAAGAAACTGATCTAATATAGAGTCAGATTTGTTCTTCCCTATTACAAGATCAGGATCAAGACAAGGATACTCAATCTCACCACTCTAGTCAATGAAATACTAGAAGTTCTGGCCAGACCAGTTTCACAAGAAAAAGAAATAAGTATCTAAACTGAAAGGGAAGATATAAAATTATCTTTGTTTGCAGATGACTTGATCTTATATATAGAAAATACTAAAGACTCCACCAAAAAAAACAAAAAACCCCAAACCAAAAACTATTGGGACTAATAAATGATATGATAGCATGTAAAATAAGAAAATACTTAGGAATAAACTTAGCCAAGGAGGCAAAGAACTTGGATACTGAAAACTACAAAACATTGCTGTAAGAAATTAAAGAAGACAAAATAAATGGAAAGATATCCTGTGTTCCATGGATTGGAAGACTTAATATTGTTAACATGTCCATATTTCCCAAAGTGATTTATAGTCAGTGCAATCCCTATCAGAAGCCCAATGATACTTTGGCAGAAATAGAAAAAAACACCCTAAAATTCATATGGAATCTCAAAGGACCCTGGATAGCTGAAACAATCCTGAGAAAAAAGAGTAATGCTAGAGGCCTCACACTTTCTGTTTTCACAACATATTACAAAGCTACACTAAATTGTGCTCTACACTAGAATTTGACACAACATTATAAAATGACTATTACACAATAAAAAATGTAAAAAAAAAAAACTACAGTATTCAAAACAATATGGTACTGGCATAAAAACAGACACATTGATCAATGGAACAGAATAGAGAATCCTCACATATATGGTAGAAAAGTCTTTGACAATGGCATCAAGGCTACACATTGGATATCCACTTTCCCAGGTTTCTTTGCTGGATATCCAATGCTGAAGCATGAAGTTGGGTCCCTACCTTACATTGTATACAAAAATCAAATCAAAATGAACTAGGGACCTATATGTAAGACCTGAAACTATAAAACTACTAGAATAAAACATAGGGGAGAATCTTCATCATGTTGGATTTGGCAGTGATTTCTTGGGTATGACCCAAAGCACAGACAGCAAAATAGACAAATGAGACTACATCAAACTTAAGAACTTCTGCATAGCTAAGGAAACAGTCAACAAAGCAGAAAGGCAACCTTTGTAACGGGAGAAAATATTTGCAAACCATTATCTGATAAAGGTTAATATCCATAATATATAAGGAACTCCTACAACTCAACAACAACAAAACCCAATAACCAAATTTAAAAATGGGTAAAAGACTTGAGTAGGTATTTCCTTAAATAAGATATACAAATGACCAAGAGGGATACGAAAAGATACCCAACATCAGTAATCATGCAAAGAAATGCAAATCAAAACCACAGTGAGATACCACCTCACACCCATTAGGATGACCACAGGAAAAAAACAAACAAACAGAAAATAAAAGTGTTGATGAGATGAAGGGAAATGAGAACTTCTGTGTTGGTATATAAAATATAATAAAATAGAAAATAGTGCAGCTGCTACAGAAAACGGTGTGGAGTTTCCTGAAAACATTAAAAATAAACTATCGTGGTTCTGTAATCCAAATAGCTGGAAGTATTGAAAACAGGTTCTTGAAGAGATATTTGCACACTCATGTTTACTGCAGCATTATTCACAATAGCCAAGAGGTAGAAGCAACCTAGATATTCATGGATGGATAAATGGATAAAGAAATTGTGGTATATCCATACAGTGGAATACTATTCAGCCTTTAAAAAGGAGGAATCCTGTTATATGCTCCAACAAGCGGGAACTTTGAGGATTTTCTGCTAAGTGAAATAAGCCAGTACTGCATGAGTTCACTCATATGAGGGATCTAAAGTAGTCAAATTTATAGAAACAGAAAGTGGAATGTGGTTTCTCAGGGCTGGGGGAGGAGGAAATGAGGAGTTGTTCGGTGGGTATAGAGTTTCAGTTTTGCAAGATGTAAAAGTTCTAGAAATCAGTTGCACAAGAATATGACACAGTAATCACAACCGTACTGTATACTTAGAAATGGTCGAGATGGTAAATTTTGTCATATATTTTTAACACAATAAGGAAAAAAAAAAGTGGATAACCTGCAGGCCATCGTTTGCTAGATAGCCTAGTATCAAAAAAATACATATATATATATATATGTATTTTTTTTAATGCAAAACAGGTTTATTTGCATGCCAACAGTGAGGATTAGGATTCTAGATGAAAAGGAAAGCAGTCTTCTGTTAAATGGAGAAGATCAAGATTCTGGGCTTGGGACCTGCTAGGTGGGAAGACGTGCTGTGTTGTCTTCAGGTGTCTCTTTACCTGATGCTTCAGATGCCACAGCAGCCTTTTCAACCTGTCCTTTATTCTTTGCCATCTTCTCTAATTACTCCTGATAGCCAAGCTGGTATTCCAGATAGCTTATGTTCCTGATCTGTTCATCCTGGAACTTTTTCATGAAGCGTGTGAGATTGGCTTGTTTCTTCTGAGAAGCCAAGGCCTTCAGGTCTTGCAGGAGGCTGCTAAATGTGTTCTCCAACTGCAGGGCAGACTCGATAGCTTTTTTGCCAGTTCCCCAGTTTTCTATATCCAGCCTCTTAATCACCGGAAGGCAGACTTTACACTTACATTTTTTTAGATATCTTATGAACTGCTTCGCATGTTCCCTCTTCACCTCAGCTTGGTCTTCAAAGAATGTGAGAAAAGCAGGTGTTTCTTTGTCTTCAGTGTAATAATATATATATATATGTATATATATGTTTTTTTTTTTAGGGGATAGGGATAGCTCTGTGGTAGAGCACATGCTTAGCATGCATCAGGTCCTGGGTTCAATCCCCAGTACCTCCATTAAAATAACTAAATAAATAAAAACCCAATTACTTCCCCCCCCCCCAATTTTTTCTTAAAGACTACCAAAAATCTTAATTGCAAGTTTAGCAAATTTTCAGTTTCACCATCCATTATTCGGAGTATCATTTTTACACTCATGTTTGGAACTCCTACAACAGGTTTCTCCCCTCTATGAACTGTAAGGTTTCTGGGAGTTTCACGTTTTCTTGTGCAGAGATTCATCTTCGACACTCTTTTAAGTGTGAACTCCTACTAATCTCTCTGTCACTGTTATCGGCCTTTCACTATTTTGGTGGCGACTTTGCCTACTGTTTTCAACTGGAGTCATCAGACCTTGTCAGCAGGGGAGTCTTCTGAGACATTTAAACCTAATCTGATACTATGTGATGTATAAAGAATGTAACTTCACATAGATGTCCCTGCACTTTGTAACAGCGCTACAAGCATGCCTGATGTATGCAGAAATTCCCATGTATCCAACTTCTTGCAGCTCCCAGCAATGGTCCTGGCTTGCAGAGAGGGATGGCTGAGGTGGGGGGCAGTCTCCATGGATACCACCCAGTGTGACTGCCTGCTCTGTCTGGCTTGGGGGCTCAGGCAGGAAGGCTCCAAAGCCTCAATCTGCTGCACCCAGTGCTCCAGCCACAAGCTTCCTGCTTGCCTGAGCTGGCCTTTCCCAGAAGCCAAGCCAGGCAGCCCTTCCCCTCTGCTTACCTGGAAGGAGCCAGCTCCTTGTCCCCCTTCTTGTCCACTCAGAGGTGGGGAGGGAGATGCCTAAGCCAGGGAACGGCCTCCTGGGGTTTCAGTTCCTCTCTTGTGTATTTCAGGAGGCAGAGAGTCCCAGGGAACCTCTGCGTGGCGTCTAAAGGTTGGAGGAGCCCAGGCGGCAGCAGTGGCAGAGACGCAGGCAGCCCAGCACCCCAGCGCAGAGAGCTCAGCTTCCATGGCCACCCCAGCTTCAAGCAAAATCCCTCAGTGAGCTCAGCAGCCCTTTCAACAAGTCTGGTTCTCCCAGGAAACCTTTCCTTATTGTGGAATGATTTATCCTCCTTGGTGGCCTCACAGAGAGGAGACAGAATCGATTATGAGCAAACAGCCAGGGCACTGAGCACAGATGGGCCACAGAAGCTCACAGAGGCGTGGCTTTCTAGAGACAGTGTTGGCCCTTCTGTGGTGTTAGGGTGAAG